>NC_141535.1:222679642-222985357 GCF_021556685.1 Rattus norvegicus | reverse complement strand
GAGGATTGAGATCATGACCATGTAGAGTTCAGTACATAGGAAGTAGTGTCAGCTCTTAAGCTTGTTAGCTTCTTCTTCTATAAGTTTCCTTTTAGATGCCCTTTTTTTAGTGATTCTATTCAGTCCTAGCTTTAAAACATGAATATTTATTTTAATTTATCTCTCAAGTCATACCTGCTTACCCTGTTTAATCAGGTTTTCATATAAAATCCCTATGGAGGTCAATATTTTCATGTTGTTATTTCCAAGTTGTGATGTCTTAGGAATCAATCCTTTTCATCTCTCTCTTAGCATCCCATCTACGTAACACTCTCCTGAAAGTCCCTGCTTCTACTCTCTTACTCACCAATCCCAGTTTGCCTTTTCCTGTCAATTCAGCTGTACCATCACTAACTCCAATGGGCTTTATTTTGGTAACTTATTTCTATTGGTAAGTGCAATAAGAGAATATAATCTATTTTCTCCGTTCCTTTCAAACTAGGAAAAAACATGAGGATTTTTAATCAACTATTTCACACTATGATTTATTGAGGATTTTTGTTGCACATCTTGATGTGGTTGTGATGGTAGTAACCTAGAGATGGTCAAACCCCAGTGGTTTTCACAGTGCTTGCTTAGCTCAGAATTTGTTCTTACAAAATTGTTCTTGGACTTGATTTTAGTGTTGCTTGCTCCTAGGGAACTTTTTCTTTAAAACTCTACCTCATTTTGTATAATCAAAGATGGATTTCGAACCACTCATTGTGAATCTTTCCAAACCAAGTTCTGATCTACACTGCTATAGAACTCGGGCCAGAGAAGAACAACTCTGTGGGGGGGGGCAGCATTTTGTCTGTGAAAAACGTGTAGTTCATTGTAGTGGAGGTGAACCAAGGCATGGCTCAACAAATACTTTAAGAATACTTCAGGCTTGATTAAGGGAAACATGTTCCCATTAGGAAACCATTTCTTTTTTAGTTTTACATCTAAAGAACCAGTGGTTCTTTCAAGTTCATAGGTTTGCACATAATTCAAGGGTTATCATAGTCCACATGGTGAAATTCCTGGTCCAAAACTCTCTCACTGGAACAGTTCTCTAAGAACGACCCATTGTTCTTTAGAAGCCTATTCTGTTTAACCAAGGTACTATTTCCAAACCTATAATTATACCTGTTTTATTTAGTATATTAAAATTGTAGTCAGTTCTATTTTGTGGTAAGCATGTATTGCTTAGTTCTCAGTTTAACCAAAAGTATTAAGGGCATCTGGAGTATGGAAAAAGCTAAATGATATCACTCTCAGTGGGATTATATATTCTCATGAAGAATTTGCCTATGACTACAGAAAATTAATGAGTCTAGTAGAAACCCAAGTTTGGATTAGATCTTTTTTTTTTATCAACATATGCTTTTTGTCTCAAATGAATCAGTAATTTGCTCTCTACCAAACACAGAGCTCAGCAAGTCAATGTCAGGTTGAATTATTCTGGCTTAACCTTTAACAATTGATGACCTTGAGAAACTCACTATATAAGGGCTTCAAACTTTCAATGTGGAGGTTATGCTAGATCAACTATAAAGATTTAAACAATCTAAATTTTTCTCATTTTGTTAGTTCCTTGAGTATTTTATAAAATGTATTTTGATTACATTCACTCACCCACTCCACCCATAAACACCTCCCTTCCAACACACCCGTGTCCTGAGAAATAAAACAATGAAGTCCAATTTGTGTTGTCCAAATACTCATAGATGTGTGGCTGTCTTAGTCAGGATTTATATTCTTGCACAAAACATCATGACCAAGATGCCAATTGGGGAGGAAAGGGTTCATTCAGCTTACACCTCCATGTTGCTGTTCATCACCAAAGGAAGTCAGGACTAGAATTCAAGTAGGTCAGGAAGCAGGAGCTGATGCAGAGGCCATGGATGAATGTCTCTTACTGGCTTGCTTCCCCTAGCTTGCTCAGCTTGCTTTCTTATACAACCCAGGACTACCAGACCAGGGATGGTACCACCCACAATGGGCCACCCCCACCCTTGATCACTAATTGAGAAAATGCCTTCAGCTGGGTCTCATGGAGGCATTTCTTCAAGGGAGACTTCTTTTTCTGTGATAACTACAGCTTTTGTCAAGATGACACACAAATCCAAGCAGTACAGTGGCCCTCTAGAAGGTATCTTCTTGTCAGTGTCTACACCTTTCAAACTGCTCCTGTCTCTCTAAACAGATATCAATTGTCAATAACTCCTTTGATGGGAATTGTGTGCTAACTTCTCTCTTCATGATAGAATTTTGTCTGGCTTGAGCTTGTATACTTCTTGCACATCCTGTACATTCATATGTGCAGTTGCTGCCCTGATGTGCTCAGAAATCCTTGTACTCATCCACCCCTTCTAGTTCTTAGACTCTTTCTGCCCTCTCTTTTGCAATATCTCTGAGCCTTGGTAGAAGAGGATAAGATGGTTCACTCAGGACTTTGAATTCACAATCTCTTATTCCTGCCCTTTGGCTGGTTGTAGTTATTTACACTAATTATCACATATTGAAGAAAAGAAGTTTTGCCAATGAGGATTGAGAGATGCACTAATTACTGGGTATAAAAATAAGTTATTAAATGTCAGTGTCATGCTATGTCCATTTAGCAGAGTAGTAATTGTAGTTTCTTCCTAGACCCTATAACCTTATATCCATAGGTTCTTGGTTGAACGATGATACCAGGTATGAGCTTAAACTTAAGTTCAATCAGAGTGTGATCACTCCCATTATATTTGTGCCACTACTGTACCATGAGTGTATCTTGCCAAGCTGGTCATTTTTCGAGCTCTCAAAGTTCACAGCTGGATAAGATTAATCATTACTTTTTTTTTATTAACTTGAGTATTTCTTATTTACATTTCGAATGTTATTTCCTTTCCCGGTTTCCTGGCAAACATCCCCCTAATCCCTCCCTCTCCCCTTCTTTATGGGTGTTCCCTTCCCCATCCTCCCCCCATTGCCGCCCTCCCTCCAACAATCACGTTCACTGGGGGTTCACTCTTAGCAGGACCCAGGGCTTCCCCTTCCACTGGTGCTCTTACTAGGATATTCATTGCTACCTATGAGGTCAGAGTCCAGGGTCAGTCCATGTATAGTCTTTAGGTAGTGGCTTAGTCCCTGGAAGCTCTGGTTGCTCGGCATTGTTGTTCATAAGGGAACTTGAGCCCCTTCAAGCTCTTCCAGTACTTTCTCTGACTCCTTCAATGGGGGTCCTATTCTCAGTTCAGTGGTTTGCTGCTGGTATTCGGCTCTGTATTTGCTGTATTCTGGCTGTGTCTCTCAGGAGCGATCTACATCCGGCTCCTGTTGGTCTGCACTTCTTTGCTTCATCCATCTTGTCTAATTGGGTGGCTGTATATGTATGGGCCACATGTGGGACAGGCTCTGAATGGGTGTTCCTTCAGTCTCTGTTTTAATCTTTGCCTCTCTATTCCCTGCCAAGGGTATTCTTGTTCCCCCTTTAAAGAAGGAGTGAAGCATTCACATTTTGATCATCCGTCTTGAGTTTCATTTGTTCTAGGCATCTAGGGCAATTCAAGCATTTGGGCTAATGAGTGCATACCATGTGTGTTTTTCTGTGATTGGGTTAGCTCACTCAGGATGATATTTTCCAGTTCAAACCATTTGCCCACGAATTTCATAAAGTCATTGGTTTTGATAGCTGAGTAATATTCCATTGTGTAGATGTACCACATTTTCTGTATCCATTCCTCTGTTGAAGGGCATCTGGGTTCTTTCCAGCTTCTGGCTATTATAAATAAGGCTGCTATGAACATAGTGGAGCACGTGTCTTTTTTATATGTTGGGGCATTTTTTGGGTATATGCCCAAGAGAGGTATAGCTGGATCCTCAGGTAGTTCAATGTCCAATTTTCTGAGGAACCTCCAGACTGATTTCCAGAATGGTTTTAGCAGTCTGCAATCCCACCAACAATGGAGGAGTGTTCCTCTTTCTCCACATCCTCGCCAGCATTTGTTGTCACCTGAGTTTTTGATCTTGGCCATTCTCACTGGTATGAGGTGAAATCTCAGGGTTGTTTTGATTTGCATTTCCCTTATGACTAAAGATGTTGAACATTTCTTTAGGTGTTTCTCAGCCATTCGGTATTCCTCAGCTGCGAATATTTTGTTTAGTTCTGAACCCCATTTTTTTATTTATTTATTTATTTATTTTTTTATTTTTTTATTAACTTGAGTATTTCTTATATACATTTCGAGTGTTATTCCCTTTCCCGGTTTCCGGGCAAACATCCCCCTCCGCCCTCCCCTTCCTTATGGGTGTTCCCCTCCCAACCCTCCCCCCAAAGCCGCTCTCTCCCCCATAGTCTAGTTCACTGGGGGTTCAGTCTTAGCAGGACCCAGGGCTTCCCCTTCCACTGGTGCTCTTACTAGGATATTCATTGCTACCTATGGGGTCAGAGTCCAGGGTCAGTCCATGTATAGTCTTTAGGTAGTGGCTTAGTCCCTGGAAGCTCTGGTTGCTTGACATTGTTGTACTTTTGGGGTCTCGAGCCCCTTCAAGCTCTTCCAGTACTTTCTCTGATTCCTTCAACGGGGGACCTATTCTCAGTTCAGTGGTTTGCTGCTGGCATTCGCCGCTGTATTTGCTGTATTCTGGCTGTGTCTCTCAGGAGAGATCTACATCCGGCTCCTGTCGGCCTGCACTTCTTTGCTTCATCCATCTTGTCTAATTGGGTGGCTGTATATGTATGGGCCACATGTGGGGCAGGCTCTGAATGGGTGTTCCTTCAGTCTCTGTTTTAATCTTTGCCTCTCCCTTCCCTGCCAAGGGTATTCTTTTTCCTCATTTAAAGAAGGAGTGAAGCATTCACATTTTGATCATCCGTCTTGAGTTTCGTTTGTTCTAGGGATCTAGGGTAATTCAAGCATTTGGGCTAATAGCCACTTATCAATGAGTGCATACCATGTAGGTCTTTCTGTGATTGGGTTAGCTCACTCAGGATGATATTTTCCAGTTCCAACCATTTGCCTACGAATTTCATAAACTCGTTGTTTTTGATAGCTGAGTAATATTCCATTGTGTAGATGTACCACATTTTCTGTATCCATTCCTCTGTTGAAGGGCATCTGGGTTCTTTCCAGTTTCTGGCTATTATAAATAAGGCTGCAATGAACATAGTGGAGCACGTGTCTCTTTTATATGTTGAGGCATCTTTTGGGTATATGCCCAATAGAGGTATAGCTGGATCCTCAGGCAGTTCAATGTCCAATTTTCTGAGGAACCTCCAGACTGATTTCCAGAATGGTTGTACCAGTCTGCAATCCTACCAACAATGGAGGAGTGTTCCTCTTTCTCCACATCCTTGCCAGCATCTGCTGTCACCTGAGTTTTTGATCTTAGCCATTCTGAGTGGTGTGAGGTGAAATCTCAGGGTTGTTTTGATTTGCATTTCCCTTATGACTAAAGATGTTGAACATTTCTTTAGGTGTTTCTCAGCCATTCGGCATTCCTCAGCTGTGAATTCTTTGTTTAGCTCTGAACCCCATTTTTTAATAGGGTTATTTGTTTCCCTGCGGTCTAACTTCTTGAGTTCTTTGTATATTTTGGATATAAGGCCTCTATCTGTTGTAGGATTGGTAAAGATCTTTTCCCAATCTGTTGGTTGCCGTTTTGTCCTAACCACAGTGTCCTTTGCCTTACAGAAGCTTTGCAGTTTTATGAGATCCCATTTGTCAATTCTTGATCTTAGAGTGTAAGCCATTGGTGTTTTGTTCAGGAAATTTTTTCCAGTGCCCATGTGTTCCAGATGCTTCCCTAGTTTTTCTTCTATTAGTTTGAGTGTGTCTGGTTTGATGTGGAGGTCCTTGATCCACTTGGACTCAAGCTTTGTACAGGGTGATAAGCATGGATCGATCTGCATTCTTCTACATGTTGCCCTCCAGTTGAACCAGCACCATTTGCTGAAAATGCTATCTTTTTTCCATTGGATGGTTTTGGCTCCTTTGTCAAAAATCAAGTGACCATAGGTGTGTGGGTTCATTTCTGGGTCTTCAATTCTATTCCATTGGTCTATCTGTCTGTCTCTGTACCAATACCATGCAATTTTTATCACTATTGCTCTGTAATACTGCTTGAGTTCAGGGACAGTGATTCCCCCTGAAGTCCTTTTATTGTTGAGGATAGCTTTAGCTATCCTGAGTTTTTTGTTATTCCAGATGAATTTGCAAATTGTTCTGTCTAACTCTTTGAAGAATTGGATTGGTATTTTGATGGGGATTGCATTGAATCTGTAGATCGCTTTTGGTAAAATGGCCATTTTTACTATATTAATCCTGCCAATCCATGAGCATGGGAGATCTTTCCATCTTCTGAGGTCTTCTTCAATTTCTTTCCTCAGTGTCTTGAAGTTCTTATTGTACAGATCTTTTACTTGCTTGGTTAAAGTCACACCGAGGTACTTTATATTATTTGGGTCTATTATGAAGGGTGTCGTTTCCCTAATTTCTTTCTCGGCTTGTTTCTCTTTTGTATAGAGGAAGGCAACTGATTTATTTGAGTTAATTTTATACCCAGCCACTTTGCTGAAGTTGTTTATCAGCTTTAGTAGTTCTCTGGTGGAACTTTTGGGATCACTTAAATATACTATCATATCATCTGCAAATAGTGATATTTTGACCTCTTCTCTTCCAATCTGTATCCCCTTGATCTCCTTTTGTTGTCTGATTGCTCTGGCTAGAACTTCAAGAACTATATTGAATAAGTAGGGAGAGAGTGGGCAGCCTTTTCTAGTCCCTGATTTTAGTGGGATTGCTTCAAGTTTCTCTCCATTTAGTTTAATGTTAGCAACTGGTTTGCTGTATATGGCTTTTACTATGTTTAGGTATGGGCCTTGAATTCCTATTCTTTCCAGGACTTTTATCATGAAGGGGTGTTGAATTTTGTCAAATGTTTTCTCAGCATCTAATGAAATGATCATGTGGTTCTGTTCTTTCAGTTTGTTTATATAATGGATCACGTTGATGGTTTTCCGTATATTAAACCATCCCTGCAGTCTAACTTCTTGAGTTCTTTGTATATTTTGGATATAAGGCCTCTATCTGTTGTAGCATTGTTAAAGATCTTTTCCCAATCTGTTGGTTGCCGTTTTGTCCTAACCACAGTGTCCTTTGCCTTACAGAAGCTTTGCAGTTTTATGAGATCCCATTTGTCGATTCTTGATCTTAGAGTATAAGCCATTGGTGTTTTGTTCAGGAAATTTTTTCCAGTGCCCATGTGTTCGAGATGCTGCCCTAGTTTTTCTTCTATTAGTTTGAGTGTATCTGGTTTGATGTGGAGGTCCTTGATCCACTTGGACTTAAGCTTTGTACGGGGTGATAAGCATGGATCGATTTGCATTCTTCTACATGTTGACCTCCAGTTGAACCAGCACCATTTGCTGAAAATGTTATCTTTTTTCCATTTGATGGTTTTGGCTCCTTTGTCAAAAATCAAGTGCTCATAGGTGTGTGGGTTCATTTCTGGGTCTTCAATTCTATTCCATTGGTCTATCTGTCTCTGTACCAATACCATGCAGTTTTTATCACTATTGCTCTGTAATATTGCTTGAGTTCAGGAATAGTGGTTCCCCCTGAAGTCCTTTTATTGTTAAAAATAGTTTTAGTTATCCTGGGTTTTTTGTTATTCCAGATGAATTTGCAAATTGTTCTATCTAATTCTTTGAAGAATTGGATTGGTATTTTGATGGGGATTGCATTGAATCTGTAGATCGCTTTTGGTAAAATGGCCATTTTTACTATATTAATCCTGCTAATCCATGAGCATGGGAGATCTTTCCATCTTCTGAGGTCTTCTTCAATTTCTTTCTTCAGAGTCTTGAAGTTCTTATTGTACAGATCTTTTACTTGTTTGGTTAAAGTCACACCAAGGTACTTTACATTATTTGGGTCTATTATGAAGGGTGTCGTTTCCCTAATTTCTTTCTCGGCTTGTTTCTCTTTTGTGTAGAGGAAGGCTACTGATTTATTTGAGTTAATTTTATACCGAGCCACTTTGCTGAAGTTGTTTATCAGCTTTAGTAGTTCTCTGGTGGAACTTTTGGGATCACTTAAATATACTATCATATCATCTGCAAATAGTGATATTTTGACTTCTTCTTGTCCAATTTGTATCCCCTTTAATCATTACTTTTCACCTCTAGTAGTCTGCATATCACCTTCCAGCACTATGAAAGCTAACCAATAGGGACGAATCTTCCAGGTGAGTATAAGGTTAACTTTTCCATGTTATATGCCTCAAGTGTATGATGTCTTTGGCAATAGGGTTTTACTGTCAAGTTCTGTAGAGAAATCTATAATATTGGCAGTTTTCTGTAGTAGTTGTTGCCTATGGGGCCTTATTGTCCAGCCATTCCAAAAGATGTAACCCATAGTAGTATTGAGTTTCTACTAGTTGTCCTGTAATGTCTAGTAGGAATATTGTTGTCCAGTACAGGTGACCGCAATTGTCTTATTTAGTTAGGGTTTTATTGTTGTAAAGAGACACTATGATCCGAACTACTCTTATAAGGGACACCATTTAATTGAGGCTGGCTTGCAGGTTCAGAGGTTCAGTCCATTATGATGGAGGCAAGAGCATGGCAATATCTAGGCAGGTATGTGTAGGAGGTACTGAGAGTTCTACATCTTCATCTGAAGGCCTCTAGGAGAAAATTGGCTATTAGATAGGATGAAGGTCTTAAAGCCCACACTCACAGATACAGGCTTCCTCCAACAAGGTCACACCTTACTCCAACAAGGCTACACCTCCAAATACTGGGGCAAGAATATTCAAACCACCACAACAAGTGGAAATCTTTGTGTGTGTATGTGTGCATGTGGTACACACACACACACACACACACACACACATATATATACATATATATACACATACCTATATATGATATGCATATAAGCACACACATATATATGTATATATGTGTATATATGTGTATATATACATACATATGTATATATGTATATATATATATATATAATCTTGTACAATAGTAAGTTTCCATATAATATTTTCAAACTGTCTTTAGAGCTAGGTTTTCCAACTGATATCCCCCCTACCCTGTTCCTTCCCTCTCTCCATTTATCCCTTCCTTTTCCATTTTTCCTTCTTAACCCTTTATATCACTACATTCTATCTTCCCTCTCTTGAAATCTACTCTGCCTTGCCTCCATACCAACTTTCTGACCTCTAAATATATTCCAAATAGTATAATTGTATCTGAAAATTCAAAGCCAACATTCACACATGAGGAAACAAAGGTCACTTGTCCTTCTGCATCTGGGCCATTTCACTCTGACTGATAAATTTGAGTGTTATAATGATGCATAGGGTATCTTTAATAAATATTCTTATAAAACACAAGCTACATTGTGTTAGCACTTTCTAAAAGCCTCATTTAACAGAACTCTAGCAAAGGGAGAGTATAGGGAGAAGTTAAGATAAGTTGCTCAATCATTTGTCTGCCCGAGGAGCTGGTGGACTTAATGATACCTGTCCAGACCCTCTTCCACTTACTCCTGGTGTCACAGAGCAAAACAGATGCTCATCCTCTTAAACTTTGACCAGTGCTGGTTTCCTTTTTTTTAGAACTGTATTTCATTATTTCCCACCAAGATTTCATACCTTACATTACATCTTTCGTATTTTATTTTTCCTCCTTTAATTAATTTATTTGTTTTACATCCCAATTGCAGTAATGCTCCCTCCACTTCTCCCCTTCACATGATCCCTCCTCCCATTCCTATTTGCCCTTCCCTATGAGAAGGGGATGTCGCCCCTTGGTACCAACCCACTCTGGCACCTCAAGATACTGTAGGCCTAGATACATCTCTCCCACTGAGACCAGACAAGGCAGCCCAGTTAGGGTAACAAGATCCACTGAAAGGGCAGGCAGCAGAGTGAGGCTTAGCTACTGCTCTAGTTTTTGGAGGACCCCCATGAAGACCAAGCTGCATATGTGTACAGCTAGATCCAGCCCATGTATTCTTTTTAGTTAGTGGGTCAGTCTCTGGGAGTTCCCAAGTGTCTTCACTCTTCAGCCTTTCTGAGGAGTCCCTGATCCCTCTGGGTTCCTCAATCCTTCCCCCAACTCTTCCACAAGACTTTTAGTGCTCTGTCTAATGTTTTGCTGTTGGTCTCTGCATCTATTTCAGTCAGCTGCTGGGCTGAGCCTCTCAGAGGACAGTTAGGTTAGATTTCTGTCTGCAGATATAACAGAGTATCAGTAGTAGTGTCAGGGACTGGTTCTTGCCCAGTGGATGGAACTCAAGTTGAGCCAATCACTGGTTGGCCATTTCCTCAGTCTCTACTCCATCTATACCTTTGCAGTTGTTGTAGGCAGGACAAATTTGGGGTCAAAGGATTTGTGGGTCGGTTGGTGTCCTTATCTCTTCACTGGGAGTCCTGCTTTAGCTACAGGAGGTGGTCACTTCAGTCTCCATATCCCGCACTACTCAGTTTTAGCTAGAGTCACCCTCATAGACTCCCTGAAGCCTCTCAATCCCAGATCTCTGGCATTTCCTGTTGATGCCCCTCCCAGAGCTCCCATTCACTCTCCCTGCCCTCTCTACCTAGCTTTACCTACATCAAACCCCACCCCTGTCCCCCATACACAGTTTCCTTCCTGTTGTTTGGCTTTTTGGGTCTGTGGATTACAGTGTGGGTATCCTGTACTTTATGGCTAATAGCCACTTATACGTGAATACACACCATGCATGTCCATCTGGGTCTGGGTTATGTCACTCAGGATGATAATTTCTAGTTCTATCCATTTGCCTACAAATTGTATGATTTCCTTGTTTTTTAAATTAATTGTTTTATTTATTTATATTCCCTCTCCCAGTCCTCCTCAGAGTTCTTCCTCCACACCCCTTTCATTTTGCCTCTGAGAGGACCCCCTCTGGTATCCCTCTCATGAGGGGGCATCAAGTTTCTATGGGATAAGGTGCATTCATTCCCACTGAGGTCAAACAAGGCAGCCCTCTGCTACATATGTGCTCCGGCCTCAGAGCAGCCAATGAGACTTGGAATGTAGGAGGCTTTCAGTACTCCATGTGGGTGAGCTTTGCTGAAATGCCCAACAGTGGGGATATGGAACCTGAAGAGACTACCTCCGTAGTCACACAGGACCCCTAGTGGATGGATGGGGACACCAACCCACCTATAAGACTTTAGACCAGAAATTGCTCCTGTCTAAAAGAAATGCAGGGACAAAAATAAAAAAGAAATGGAGTGAAGACTGAAGGATGCTCTTGTTTTTAAGTTTTCAGTTGGGTGGTATTTTATTGTGTAGATGAACCACATTTTCTTTATCCATTCTTCAGCTGAGGGAAATCTGCGTGTTTCCTGGCTATTACAATAAAGCTACAATGAATAGAGTTGGTCAAGTATTCTTGTTTTATGGTGGAATATCCTTTGGGTATATGCCCAGAAGTGGTACAGCTGGATCTTGAAGTCGAACTGCTCTCAATTTTTTTGAGAAACTGTCCAATTGATTTCCAGAGTGGCTGTACAAGTTTTCACTCCCATCAGCAATGGAGGAGTGTTCCATTTGCTGCTCATTCTCCCTAGTGTGTGGTCTTGCTTCCGTTTTTAATCTTACCCATTCTGATGAGTGTAAGGTTTGATCTCAGCGTTGTTTTGACATTGAACATTTTTTTAAGTACTTCTTGGCCATTCGAGATTTCTCTGTTGAGTATTCTGTCTCGCTCTGTACACCCTTTTAAATTTTTTTTTTGGTTTGTTGATGTCTAACTTCTTGAGTGCTTTATATAGTTTGGATATTAACCATCTGGTAAATGTAGGATTGGTGAAGATCTTTTCTTAATCTGTAGGCTGCCATTTCGTTCTAACCTTTGCCTTACAGAAGCCTTTTAGTTTGATGAGGTACTGTTTATCAACTGCTGATATCAGTGCCTAAGCTATTGATGTTCTGTTCAGAAAATTGTCTCCTGTACTAATGTGTTCAAGGCTCTTCTCCACTTTTTCTGCCTTTAGATGTAGTATATCTGGTTATATGTTGAGGCCTTTGATCCAATTGGACTTCAGATTTGTGCAGGGCAATAAATATGGGTCTATCTTCACATGTAGACTTCAAATTAGACCAGTTGTTGAAGATTCTTTCCTTTTTCCATTGTATAGTTCTGGCTTCTTTATCAAAAATCAAATATTCTTAGGCATGTGGGTTTATTTCAGGGCCTTCAATTCCATTGATCAACCTGTCTGTTTCTACAGCAGTACCATTCACACTTTATCACTATTGCTCTGTAGTACAGTTTGAAAAGAAGGATGGTAATACCTCCAGGAGTTCTTTTACCATGCAGGATTATTTTACTTATATTGTTTATTTGTTTTGGGGGGTTGTTTGTTTGTTTTCCAAATGAAGATAAGAATTGTTACCTCAAGATCTGTAATGAATTGAGTTGGGATTTTGATGGAAATTGCATTGAATCTGTAGATTGCTTTTGGTAGGATGGCCATTGTCACTATGTTAGCATGACCAATCCATGAGCATGGAGGATCTTCCCATCTTCCAGGATCTTCTTCAGTTTCTTTCTTCAGTGACTTGAAGTTCTTGTCATACAGAACTTTCATTTGTTTGTTTAGATTTACACCAAGGTATTATAATGAAAGATGTTATTTCCCTAATTCCTTTCTCAGCTGATTTATTATTTGTATAAAGGAGAGGCTTTTGTGAGGTAATTTTGTATCCAGCCATTTTCCTGAAGGGGTTAATCAACTGTAGGAGTTCATCTTAATTTTCGTGCTACTTTCTCAACGAAGTATTCTTTGAAGGCTTCACAAATCTGCAACTTCTCCACATTCTCCAACCTTATTATTCTCTTTTAACATTAATTGACATCTAAAAATGTGTATGCATGATATATATATATATACATATATGTATGTGTGTGTGTTTGTTTATCTGTTTCTAGTCATTAAAAGAAATGAGAAATTTTCTCTGTTTTATGCACTGATCACATAAAAGTTGTTGAAAGACAAAAACAGTAATGAATGAAAGACAGAATGTGTTCAGCTGGAAGCCAAATGAATCTTTTGAAACCCTTGATTCTGACTCAATCTGGCAGCCACTTGTCTTTTCTTGACCACTAAGTAGTTTTCATGGAAATATACAGCATCTTCTGTAGGTTTTGACTCTGGGTACTGGAAATTGTTTATTACTGAACAACTGAATGCCCATCATCTGCTGTGCAATGACAGCTCATTAGTTATGCATAGATATAAACCATTCCTGGATAATTAAATTCCATTTTCTCCCTCTCAAAATCCTGCCCCCACCCCCCTGTGATGAACCATTGTTTTAATTTGGGTTTCTTTGACTATGATAAAGTAACATAACCAAAAGGAAAGTTGAGGAAGAAAGGGTTGTTTTAGCGTACAACTCTCAGGTCACTCTTCATCAGTGAGGGAAGTAAGGGCAGGGAGTGAAGCAGGAAAGGAACCTGGAGCCACAACCTGATACACAGGCCATGGAGGAAAGTCTCTTAGTGGCATGCTCCCCAGGCCTTCCTCAGTCCACCTTCTTATAAGCACTCAGAATCAACAGCCCAGAGGTGGCACCACCCACCGTGAGTTGGGTCCTCACAAGTCAGTCATCAATCAAGAAAATGCACAACGGATTGGCTTATTCATTGGCCAGATGATGGTGACATTCTGTCAGTTGAGGCTATCTCTTCCAAAATGGTTCTATCTTCTGTCAAGGTGACACAAAACTATCCATGACAACTGTTATTTCCCAAACAGATTTCTATTACAGTATTTGTTTGGAAGTCTTAAGTTATTTTAGTTAAACTCCCTAAGGAGTTATATAGAGCAAAGATGCTTGAGAATTTAAAATATTCCATTTGGTTTAAACATATGAGGTTGCTTAGGTTCCATAGCTGTGCTGGTTAATAAAAATTATCAACTTGACAGGATCTAAAATCTCTTAAGACACAAATGTGCAAACATACCTTCAAGCGATTATGTGTATTAGTTGAGGGGGGCCAACTCTAAAAGTGGACATCATAATGCTCTGGGCCTGGGACTTGGGCTGAGTACAAAAGGAGAAAGCGAGCTAGCCACAACCAACCAGCATCCTCTCATCCTTGTCAGTGGATGTACCAGGAGCAGTGGCCTCAAAGTACTGCCATCTGGACTTCCCTACCACGGTGGGCAAGTTATCTGTGAGACACATTGTTTTTGTCATTGTATCTTATCACCACCAAAGAAAAAGCAGCCAAAGTCATAGGGAATAACTTTGGAATAAAATAAGATTTAGTTTCAAAATTATACTTTCTCTGTTACACTATTTAATCATATCTAATAAGACTGGGTGGGAGAAAATAGTTTACTTCATACTGAAGTCTTTATAACTGAGAATCTAGGCTTCTTGGGAAATTATATAGGATAAATGAGAAAAATGAGAAGAATAGTGGAGATGTGAGTCAAGACATGATTGATTTGACTCCCATCTCCCTCATTGTTTCTAGGTTAAAATGCAATTCTCCTATAGGGAACAGTGAGCCTAGACGAGTGCTCCGTGGCCTTTCCTCTTTTCAAAATTTCTTTTGAGCAATAGTTGTCCAGTCTTGAGATCCCGATCCACAGAGCCGTGTCAGCTGCAACATGTCAACAAGGGTCATTTAGGGCCTCCTTAAGGAGACTTCAGAGAAATTGTTTTTAGTCAGTAGTTGATTAGCTTGCTGAAATGTGCTTCAAAAGTTTTATCACTCATGTTCATTTTCGGTTTTTATGCCTTACATACTCTTTCTTTCTCCATCATGTCCTATTAAACACACTTGAGGTCTAGGGCATTTGTGCACATGTAGCCTGATGTGCATGGTGTTTGACAAATAATTTGGGTTTCCAAAGACAAACTCGGAGACGTAAGTACTGGTTAGATACTATGAACAGGGGTGAGCACATTGCAGAAAAGGGTCCCCAATTATCTGCTTTGGGAAGCTGAGCAATGCCTGACTACAGACCTGAGAAATACCTGGCTACAGACCTGGTCATCAACTCACTTTCTTGGTACCATTTCTTCCACACACTCACAGTATTGTCCTAGTTGCTCTGTCACCCACTTCTTCTTGTGCAAAGGGTGGTGCCATGAAACTAATCTAGGCTCTACAACCTGATGAATTAAGGGTCATGGTTCAATGTCCACATCTGTTCCTCTTGTTTTTCCATAGACGATTTCTCGGTAGCCACCCAAAGAGATGAAGGTCGGGTTCTACTTCCAGTGTTTGGACACAAGCACAGAACTGAATGGTTTGTGGTTTAGAAGATATACTGTTTATTTGAGCTACCCTGACAGGGTGAAAGAAGAAAATAGATGAGATTTCTATTTATTTTCTGTAGCCAGGGTCATTTCCATTTTCTTATTCACTCATCTGGGAAGAGCTTTAAAAAGAATTTGCCACCTCATGTGCTCTTTTTTTTACTGTTGTTTGAGAGATATGTTCGAGGTTTATAGGTTTAAGTTTCTTTCTTTCTTGTTAGGGACAGTAGAATCAGTGTGTATTCAGATACCATTGCAGGAGTCAGTTATGACTTTTATCAAGTGGTGTAGCCTTGCCTCCCCAGGCACATATATGTGTGTTTATTGCATGCCCCTTTATTTCTCTACACTTCGGCCAAGAAGCATCCATTTTTGAAGACTCAAGCCAAGTATGTTTTCTCTTTGAAGCCTTTGCAACCCCATCTTTCCAGGTGGGAACTACAGACTTTCGTCCCCAGGATAAATTAGAATGTATCTCTTAGCCCTTACCCATTCCAGCAGCTGTACTTTTTTACCATTCCTTTTAGAGGCAAACCTTGGTGTCCAGCAGCACTGATCACTCATGTCCGAAAAGTTGTTGCCCAGTTCATTTTAGGATCTTGGCAAATGTCATTTAAACAAAAAATATTGGGACAGACTTAATGCCTGTGGCATTCATGGGGCTTTTACTGCTTCAAATTGAGCCAGTTCTATGAGCGCAGGGCTTTGACAGTCTGTCTATTGCAAAATGTTTCCTTTCTTTTATGTTTCTTGTTAAGATGTCTATTAACATTCTCAATCACTGTTTTGCTATTTTATTTTTATAATTACTTATTCAGTTTTTAGAAAGGGGACACAGATGGAGTTCACAGAATAAGTTGTTTCTCTCCTTTCACCGTGTTACTCCCTTGGACTGAGCTCTGTACATGCATTAGGTTTGCTAACCACCCGATCTTCTGAGACATCTTTCCAGCCCTACAAGAACTGTTAATTAATCCTATCTATTTGTCTGAAGGTCTCCTGGTTCTAAACTTATTCTGGAGTTATTAACTGTGTGACTATTGGTTTTTTAATCTTATTCGTGGGTAAGGACACTCTCAGACTGAGAAATTTCCAGAAGTACGTAGTGAGATCCTGGCTCAATGACATTACATGGAGGATATCTCTCAGAATGATGGTACAGTTCCAATGATGGCCAACTATGTAAAGATAAACATGACCTCTATTTTTTTTCTAGCTTTAGGTCTTCATTTAACTTACTGTCGTTATTTAACTTTGACCCATATATCATTCCTATCTTCATCAAAGCCTTTCTCATTGGTTTTCTCTTTCTATTTATTTAAAGAACCTTTTAAAATTACTTTGTGTGTATGCATGTGTATGTATTAGTGTTTGGCCTGCATGTATATGCACTACATACATGCCTGATATCAATAGAGGCCAGAGGAAGGCACTGGGTTCCCTGGAACTAAAGATATGAACAGTTGTAAACCACGTGGGTACTGAGAACGGAACCTATGTCCCCTGAGAGCGCTCAAGACCTGAGCTACCCTCCAGTCCCTATTTCTCAACTTTTGAAAAACTAATTTTATCACTTAGAAAACAAACCCAAAACACATTTCTTCTGATTTTACCTAACATGTTCACACAGTCTAACATTTTCACATAGTCAATAACTTTGTTAATTAATAAAAATTTAAAGGTACGGATTCAATGTATGCTTCCTTTCTCAATAGTTCTATTTTCATGTATAAGATGAGGATAGGAATCGTATGTGCCACACGGATTTGCTGAGACAGTTTAGTTATTAAATATTTGTATCGATTTCAAACCTTGACTAGCTCATAGTAAATACAATTACAAGTGTATTAAATAATATATCTCAGTCCTCCAAAATAATGATTAATCAAGACTTAATAGTTTCTTAAACTGATTAATTATTAGTAAAAATTTCAAGGAATTGGGTCCATGATATGGCTCAATGTGCTTGCACACACAAATACTGAAATTAATAAAAATAAAGTCTTCTAAGCAACTTCACTACACTTTTTAAATTAACTATTTTTAATAACTTTTGTACAATATACTTTGATCATACTCTTTCTTTTCCCAAAACTCCTTCCAGATTATCTCCAGCTTGGTGCCTACTCAACTTCATTTTTTTTCTTTTTTTCTTTGAGAAAAATTCCACAAAATAAAACAAGTAAAGACTCAATAAGACCAAAGTATCAAAATAAAACAAAAAAAAAACTTCACAGGAAGCATGGATTCTGTTTGTGTTGTCCAGTTACTACTGGGCAAGAGGGCTTGTCTGGAGAATGTGTCATATGCCCCGTGACATTCCCTTTGAGAAAAACCGATTTTCCCTTTCCTAGAAGAAATAAATTGCAGCTATCTTCTTGGTCAGGAGTGGGAATTTTTGTATACTCCCCTCCTCAGTGCTGGCATTCTGCCTGCTTTGAATCTGTGCTGGCCTTTTGCGTGTTGTCAAAGTCTCTGTGAGTTCATGTTTATCGGTGCTGTTGTGTCTGGAAGACACAGTTTCCTTGGAGTCACGTAACACTTCTGCCTTTTACAGTCTTTCTGCTCTTTCCTCTGTGTACATACCAGAGCCTTATCAGAAGGATCTGATAAAGATGACCTACGTAGGATGAGTGCTCCTAAGTCTCTCACTCTTTATACACTGTCCAGTTGTGGGCAAGCCTCCGAGTTAATTAATTACTTCAAGTAAAAGCTTCTCTGATGTACACTGAGCTATGCACAGATCTATAGGTACAGCAATATGTCATTAGGAATCATTTTATTGCTGTATTCCTTTAGCAGTATGATAGTAGTTCCATAGGCCCATGACCTATATAGTTCAGGGTTTGTGATCACTTAAGCAGGTCAGATACGGGTTCTACCTCATAGAGTGGGCCTTAGATTCAATCAGCATTTTCCCCATTATATACTTATTCCATTTAAATTCCTTTCACCTATGTATATATTTTTGGAAATGGCTACACTATTAGATTTCCATATGGTTTATTAAAAGTGTTAGTTTATTCCTCACCATAGTCTCAATGATGCAATCTAAATGAGATTCTAATTGGTCGATTGTTCTAAATGCTTACCACATGCCTACACTTTCATAAATGTTACTCAGAAATTACTTGCAGTAGTATATCATGAAGCTTTATCTATAATAAAGCTAATACATGATTACTATTATTTAATAAATGTTATATCTAATAAATGGTATTTATCTTTCTCTGACCTTTATAAATGAAATTATCAAGATCTAGGGGCCACTGGAGAGTGTGTTAAAATTAAGAATAGATGAATAGAAGGTTTTTAAAGCTGGATTTGTCCAGACTTACACTTTTAAAAAGTGTTTTTTAAAACACTTTTTCCATATAAAATAAAGATGCTATAGGTAGCCAAACTGCAACAAACAGCATCCAAAAATTACAAGAAATGTCGATGAAAGACTCTGCTAAATTAGGTCCCCAACACATAAGGCAGAGATATCTGTTTTTCTTAGGAGCAATTGCTTGTTTTACACACAGTACAGCTGCTTTGGTAAAAAATGTTATTTTGTGTTAGGTGCCAAATGCATGTTCTATATACATTTGAGTACTGGCAATTGTATTAGTTGGATTTTACTGTTGTGAAGAGACACTGTGACCAAGGCAACTCTTATAAAAGAAAATGTTTAATTAGGGCTGACTTACAGTTTTGGAGGTTCAGTCCATGATCATCATGGCGAGCAGCATGGAGGCATGCGGGAGCTGAGTTCCACAACTTTGCCAGAAGGCAGCCGAGAGGAGACTCTGACTCCACATAGGACAGAGCTTGAGGAGAGGAAACCTCAAAGCTCACCCCCACAGTGACACACTTCCTCCAATAAAGCCACACCTACTCCAACAAGGACACACCTCCTAATAGTGCCATTCTTTGTTGGCAAAGCATTCAAACACATGAGTCTATGGGGTTGGGGGAGGGGGCAAGCCTATTCAAAGTCCCACAGAGGTACAGCAGTGGGGCTAAATCTATATACAGTAAACTATTAGGAGTATTTAATTTTTTACAAAACTTTAAAAGGATATTATGTTTTTCATTTTTAGGTATCATTTTAGAAAAAGAGATAAGTAGGAATCCCAGATTTGCACCACCAACTCCACATTTTCCTGCAGTCAGCCTGAGGACCACTTGCTACATGCTCCTCTCTGGGTACTTCCTTTCCAGAGAAGGACACTAGACTTATGCCACCAATTCTACTTGACCTGTGGACTGCCTAGAATAATGTGTCTGTTGCCCACTTGCCAGCACCACTCTCCAGGTAGGGACCTTAAACTCATCTACCAACTTTACTAGTCATGCACCCTAGGTACATTCCAGACTCTTACTGACAACTCTACCTAAACACCTCTAAACTGCCTGAGGAACACATATCACGTGCCTCCCAGCCTCTCAACATCCAGGTGGAGGTCTCAGACTAATGCCAACAACTCCACTCTGACAGCCTACTGGAGGACCATATGCCCTGTCTTCCCTGGCAGGCCCTTTGTCTTCACTTAGGAAAACTGGGCTCAAACTGTCAGTTTCATCAATGTGTGTGGTTTGTCCAGTGACTACGTGTATTGTACCTGCTCTCTAGTTTCTCCTTTCCAGATAGGATCCACAGTTGCATCACCCCTTTGCCCACTCTTGTACCTCCCCCATACTGAGGTTTGGCTGTGAAGATTTTCTAATTCTACGTAAGGTCAGCTCCTGGGCTTTGAAACTTCACTTAGTCCTAGCTGAACTCAGACCACTTCTGATACATTATTCGAAGATCACCATTGAATTAGCCCAAGACTGAGCCCTGAGCCTCAAGTCTACAACTTGGCAAACTTAGATAACAGGAAACAGAGATCTAAACACCCGCTCAACGAAGGAGAGACAAAAACTTCATTGCAAGATACACTGTCAATAGTCTAACTTCAAATATCAGGCCTCATAACAGACATCTACACGATATCCCCACAAACATAAAGAATATATAGGGGTTGGGGATTTAGCTCAGTGCTAGAGCACTTGCCTAGCAAGTGCAAGGCCCTGGGTTTGGTCCCCAGCTCCGGAAAAAAAAAAAAAAAAGAATATATAGTCTTCATAGCAGCTAACAGATTCCTTCTCAAAATTAGACCATATATTAGGAGACAGAACAAATTTCAAAAAATATAAGAAAATTGAAATCAGTGGACTTCTCTCCTCTAGATTCCCTTGTTTTCTCACCATCCCACTTGAGATGCTTGTTAGTAACTGTTACAGGTCTTCTTTACCACTGAGGAAAGACAGAATCCTACTAGAGGCCAGAAAGAATGTTCCAGACATGGATGGAAGACCCTCACTCCTGACTGTTGACTTCGATACCCCTGAAGGTAGGGAGTGCTCCGGGTCTGCCCCCAGGCTCCAAGGGTGGGTCTCCTAGGGGCTGGAAAATGCCCCACTAATCTGGCTAAGATAAGGAAAAGATAGGAAAAAAAAGTTACAGAAACTTGAAGGGTTAAGCTAAGTTGCTGAGAGTTAGTATAAGTTAGAAAGAGAAAAAGGTTAAAAGAGCAGAAAGCTAGGGAAGAAAGGAGACAAAAAGAAGAGGAAGCTAGAGAGCTAAAGAGAGATAAAAGACAAGAGAGGAACATATACTGGACACAGTAGTTAGGGAACCTAGGAAGACAGTACCTGGCAACAGAAGAGAATTCCTGGCTAAAGATCAGTGTGCCTAATGCAAAGAAAAAAAGACACTGGGTCAGGGACTCCCCCAGAAAGAACAAGAGGGGACACTGGAGAGCCTCTCGGTCCTGGAGTGCTGGCTATGCGCAGAGATAGGAGGGAAGCCTGCCCAGTTGTTTTATGGATACAGGGACCCATTGCTCTGTGCTCCTATGCTCCAGTGGGCCAGTATCCAAAGACCTTGGGTACAGGGGCCTACTGGCAACGAACAATACTTATGGACTGCCCGAAGAACAGTGGACCTTGGCGTGGGCCGGGTAATCCACCCACTAGTTCATGGTCATCCCTGACTGCCCCTATCCCTTGCTCATGAGAAAATTGCTCTCCAAAATGGCTTGTGTGGGCTGAAATGGCTGGGTGAGGCCATGTGTATGCATATCTGCAGACTGTGAATGTGGAGCTTAAGACCTGTCTCAGTGCACCAGTACCTGATGCTGGGAGATGTGTGGCTCAGTGCTTTTCTGCCTGGAACATATCACTCCTGCCAGCCGGGCACTAACAATTATCACCCAATCCAGGACTTAAACTGTGATAATAGAGTGTCCCAAAAGATGGGACCACTGGTCAGCTGCCATGGACTAGATTCTCCACCGGTTGGGGACAATCTGGTCACCTTGCTGCCCAATCCAGACCTGGAGCCACCACAGCATGAGTGTCAAGCACTGGCAGAAGCCCATGGGTGGAGGAAAGACCTCTGCGACTGGTTGATTGACCCCTGCTGAAAGCCGAGGCTACCTTGTCTACAGACGGGAACAGTTCTCTTCATGAAGGTCAGAGATAAGTGGGTGCTGCCATGGTGGACAACACAATGTCATCTGGGATGGCTGAACCTCAACCCCCCAGTACATCAGTGCCGCAGATGCCTTTGCCATCTCTTGGATGCCCTGGTGAAGCCAGCAACTGTGAGTACTATTCATTGCTCAGGATATCAGGAGGGAAGAGATTCAGTGGCATTGGGCAGTAACAAAGCAGATAAAGTGGCTCAGGAAATGGCTATGCAGGAGCCTATCCTGGTTACAGGCCTGCAAGAGACAGCCACTGAGAACTGGGATTGGACTAAGGGATGGCCTCACTTAGAATGTACAACAGAAGAAAAGGCCCAAATTGCTTAAATGAAAAAAAAAAAAAAGACAATGGCACACTTGAGGGGAAAGCTATACTCCCCAGAGGGGCGGGGGGAAACTCACTTTGCCAAATACAGATATGGACTCACTTAGATAAAAAGTTTGTCCAAATAGTTAAGGTGTATGTAATAGACTTTAAGATTTTAGCCAGAGAGACAGTAAAAAGTATAAGGTCTGTCAATAAGTGAATGCTTAGCAAGCAAACAGAGCAAAGAGACCTAGAGAGTTTAGTGAAAAGTCGAAGTGAACTTCACTGAGATAAAACCAGAAAAATATAATCACAAGTATCTCCTAGTGCTTGTAGATACTTTTTCAGGAATAGATAGAAGCTTTCCTCACCAAACGAGAGATGGCCTCTGCAATCATCAAGAAGATACTGGAAGAAATCTTCCCCAGGTATGGAGAGCCCAAGGTAATCTGGTCAGACAACGGCCCTACTTTCGTTGCCAAGGTAAGCCAGGGTGTGGCCAAGTATTTAGAGGTCGATTGGAAATTACATTGTATTTATAGACCTCAAAGTTCAGGACAGGTAGAGTAAATAAATAAAATTTTAAAAGAGACCCTGACCAAATTAAATTGACCATGGAGACTGGCGCAGGCTGGGTGACACTCCTTCCCTCTTGCTCTCTTCAGAGCAAGAAATACCCCTTCCAGATTCAGCCTTACCCCCCTTGAGATCTTATATGGGGCCTCAGCCCCCCTGACTGTATTAGATGATGTTACTGAACCAACATGTCATAGTGCCATAGTAATAATGATTTGTGTGCCAGGCTAAAAGACCTACAGGTGATACAGAAAGAAATCTGCTCACAGCTGACAGCAGCCTATGCCCCGGAGACCTCTGAGTTCCAGGTCAGAGACTGCAGCTACACTGAGCCTAGACATTCAAGCCTCGCTGGAAAGGACTGTACCTGGTGCTGCTGACCACCCTGACAGCTGTCAATTCTCAGCCCTCACCAGCCATGTACTAGCTGTTGGGGCTGAGAGCTGGGACCTAGAGGGAAATTCAGTCATGTTTGTCCTGGGTTCTATCAAGATAGGTGTGGGATAGGCTTGATTTCCATTACAAATGATGTAACATTGCATATGTTAGTACTCCTAACACTTCTTGGGACTGTGCCTCAGGGATCACAGTCTGTATGAGTTTAGAAGTTCTAAAAGCTAGTCATGACCTTGGTGTGTAGGCTTAGATAGTGTCCAGATTGGAATCCTGATGCTAAAGACTTAGTAAAGAAAAAAAAAAGAGTTGAGAATTACTTAAGGCTATCTAGGTGCTACAAGGGCAGCACAAGGACATCTGCCCTTGCCCTGCAATGCAAGGCTTATAGAGAATTCAGAACTGCCATTGACTCAGATATAAAAAGAGTGAAAGACTTTTTAGCTGACCTCCAAGAATACCTAACCTCCCTCTCAGAGGTAGTCCTTCAGAATAGGAGAAGATTAGACCTGATATTCCTTAAAGGAGTCTGTGTGCTACACTGAAAGAAGAATGTTGCTTCTATGTAGACCATTCAGGAGTAATTAAAGACTCCATGAATAAACTTAGAGAAAGGTTAGACAAAAGACAGAGAGACAGAGAAGCACATCAGGGATGGTTCGAGAGCTGGTTTAGTAGATCTCCTTGGATGACTACTCTGATATCTTCCCTTATGGGACCCTTCTTAGTTTTGCTTCTGCTTCTGATTATAGGTCCATGTGTGTTAAAGAAACTAGTTAATAGGTTTGACTCCTACAAAAAATAGAGATGCTCAACAAGGTTGGTTTGAGTCTTGGTTCACTCGGTCTTCCTGGATGACTACCCTACTTTCTGCTATATAGCTGGGCCATTACTAGTAATTTTCTTGGTTTTAGTTTTTGGACCCTGCATGATAAACAGGTTAATTGCTTTTGTTAAAAATCGAGTGGGTGCTGTGCGGTTGATGGTTCTGAGACAACAGTACCAGTCAGTTAGGACAACTGGTGAGACCAAATACGAGACTTGATATCAAAATTCTAAGATTAGAATTACTTAGTAGAAGAAGAGGGGAATGAAAGGAAAATTATACAGATTTAAGGTTTAAAAATATGAAGTTAAAAGAAAATTCAGACTCAGGACTAAACACTGTGAAAAGCAAGTCCAGGCAGCCCTGCCCTGCCGCTAGGACTAACAGACCATAAAGATAAAGAAAAGGAATGCAGGAACCAGCCCGAGTTATCAGGACTGACTCAAACCATCTGGCAGAAGGGCACATCCCCCAGCTTACTCAGAGTCACACCTTAACCAGATGTCCTTCAAACCCTGATACGCCCCTAGCTCCTAAAATCCTGTACGCTACAGTCAATACGTACTCTCCTGCTGTGCTGTAATCTCACTGCCATGTTTAAATGAGCCAATCACTTATAGCCGCGCCAGAAATTAGCCAATCGTGTATAACCGTGCCAAACCCCCTAGCTTTCCCTATATAAACCCCTGACTTTTGAGTTTCGGGGTCGATTCCTCTGTCTCCTGTGTGAGATACGTGTCGACCCGGGATCCCGCTAAGACCCGGGATCTTGTTAATAAAGCTACCTCGTGCTTTAAAAAAAAAAAAGAAAAGAAAATTGAAATCACATTCTGCATTCTATCTAACCACAATGGAAAAAAATCTGAATATTAAAAATAGAAACTACAAAAACTCATGAAAATTAAACAACATACCACTGAATAGCAGTTGGATAATGGAAAAAAATCAATAAGAAAAAATTTAAATGTCTAAAATTTAATGGAAATTAAAACAAAATACGACATACCAAAATCTATGGAACAAAATAAAGTACAAATAGGAACATTTATAGCATGAAGTAGAATCTCAATTCATAATACAACGGTTCTCCCAAAGATCTTGGAAATGCAAGAAAAATCAATACCCCAAATGGGAAGAGATAAGCAAAATTGGGGGTGTGGTTGTTCGATATGCTTGGCCCGGGAAGTGGCACTATTAGAAGGTATGGCCTTGCTGGAATAGGTGTGGCCTTGCTGGAGGAAGTGTGTCACTGTGGGTGTGGGTTTTGAGACCCTCCTCCTAGCTGCCGGGAAAACAGTCTTCTTCTATCTGCCTTTGGATCAAGATCTATAACTCTCAGCTTCTCCAGCACCAGGCCTGCCTGGATGCAGCCATGATTCCTGCCATGACAATGGACTGACCGTCTAAATCTGTAAGGCCAGCTCCAATAAATCCCTAGTTCTCTGGTTCCAAAACCACTTTGCTGTTTTTCCACTTACTCGACTGCTTTTGACCATCTAGCATTTACCAGCCATCTTTTATTTGGTAAACTCTTCTTGGTCTCGTGGTTCAGTTACCTTGTCTTTTTCTGTCATGGTCTTCATGTGATTCTGTTTTCTGCTAGCAGGAAATTTTCCTTATTATGATTTATGCCCTTCTACTTTCTTATACATTCATAGCTGCTGGGTGGATACTTGACTCCAACTACAACCTAAAATTAAGAATGGGATATATCATTTCAGTGCGGTTTCGAACTCTGACCCCAATGCTTCTATTTCAACTGTGGCTGCTTTCACCAGCATTTTAGTATGTACTCATTCTCTTCCTTTGTCTTTATCACCCGACCTACATCTTATTCTATATTTATACCTTGTGCATTGATAATCACTTATATGTTTGTGTTGTAGATTTTAATTTTTGCTTCTATATTACTAAGGGTCATAGGTCTATTTAATTTGTTTCTCTGATTTGATATAATTTTTAAAAATATTTATTTTTATGCTTACGAGTACACCAGAAGAGGGCATCGAATCCCTTCACAGATGCTCACAAGAGCCATCATGTAATTGCTAGGAATTGAATTCTGGACTTCTAGAAGAGCAGTCAGTGCTCTCAACTGCTGAACCATCTCCCCAGTCCCTTGATATACATTTTTAAAGTACAATGTATTGAAAAAATTACCCACTTGTTTCAGTACACCTTTTTAAGTATGTCCTTAATATTCTTTGGGTTTCTGCTGTGTCTGTTTTTATGTCTGACTCCCCTTTCAACTCTAATTTTGCCAATCTGTGTGTTCTCTGTCTTTTAGCTAATTTGGCTATCCTATTGGCTTTTTCAAAGAACTAACTCCTTGTTTCATCATTTGTTGTATTGATATTTTTCAATGTTATTGATTTCAGACATGAGTTTGATTACTTCTTGTCATCTACTTCTTTTGGATGTAAATTACCCTTATGGTTCTAGAGGTTTCTAGTGTCCAGGTAAGCAACTAGCACGAGATTTTTTTTCTTTTTAATTTTTTATGCGGCACTAAGTGCTGTTAACTTGCCTCTAAGAACAGCCTCCATTGTTTCCCACAAGTTTGGATATATTGTATATTCATTTTTATCCAATACTGAAAAGTCTTTATTTTCTTCTTAATTTATGTCTTGACAGATGATTTTTATTCAGTAATGAGTTGTTCAGTTTCCATGAGCTTTCTGATGTGTCTGTTTTCTTTTTCTTTTTCTTTTTTCCCTGTTGTTGTTGATAATCCAGTTTTAACCACAATGGTCAGATAAAATGTAGGGCATTGTTTCAGTTTTCTTGTATCAGTTGAGACTTGCTTTGTATCTAAGTATAAGCTCAGTTTTGGAGAAAGTTCCATGAGCTGCTGAGAAGAAGGTATATTCTTCTGCATTTCAGTGAAATGTTCTGTAAATATCTGATAAGTCCATTTGATTATGTCATCAGTTACCAGCACTGTTCTGTTTAGTTTTTGTCTGACTGACTTGACTATTGGTAAGAGGGTGATATTGAAGACATCCACCATCAGTGTGTGAGAATGAATACATGCTCTGAGATGTACTAATGTTTCTTTTATGAACTTTGGTATGCTCTTCTGGCTTTCAGAATCTCCAATGAGAAGTCAGATGTAATTCTAGTAGTCTACCTTTACATGTTACTTGGTCTTTTTTAATAGCATTTCTTTGTTCTGTATGTTCAGTATTTTATTAAATGTGCTGAGGGCAATTAATTTTCTGGTTTACTCTATTGGGTTTTCTGTTTGTTCCTTTTAGGGATAGGCATCTTTAGGTTTATTTTTGTTGAATGTATTTTCTGTGCTTTTAACCTGGATTTCTTTCCTTCTTCTACTCCTATTATTATTAGATTTGGTCTTCTCATAATGTCCCAGATTTCCTGAATGGTTAGTGCCTAAAGATTTCTAGATTTAGTATATTCTTTGATTGAGACAGTCATTTCATCTATCTTGTCTTCAATACTGAGATTTTGTCTTACACATTTTTTTATTCATCAATGAGGCTTCCCATTGCTGTTACTGATTAGAGTTCCTAATTTTTATTTCCAGATTTCTTTCAGTTTGAGTTTTCTTTATGATTCTATTTCTATATTTAGGTAACTTCCTTTCCCTGTTGGTGTTTTCATAGATTTCTTTAAGAAATTTATTCATTTCATCTTTAAGGACAGCTATCATATTTATAAAGGCTATTTTAAAATCCCTGTATGGTGCTTTAGCCACTTTGCTCTTCTCTGGGCCTGCTGTGGTAAGGTTGCTGGAACAACCTGCCCTGATTGTAACCGTGGTTTATTTGTTTGTTTGTTTTGTTTTTTTGTTGTTTGCTTGTTTGTTTTTTTAACAAACTAATTTATTTCTCAGAGTTCAAAACCTTCTGTGAGCAGCTTCTATGTTGTGGATGGAGATCCAGGTCTTTAGGATTCAAACGCAAACTCAAAGTACTGTAGTAGTGGATGTAGAAATAACCATCTTCACCATCACTGCTGTGGCTCTTGCTGTCAGGTTGGAAGGCAACACTGTTGATAGGTCCAAAGTGGCCCTTGACTCTTCCAAATTCTTCCTCAAAAGTCAAATGGAAGAACCTGGCCTCTTGCCAATCCTGGTGGATGTTGTGGTTACATCCATGGCTTCCTGACCACCTCCCAGCACCACATGGTAATAGTTGGGAGAGAGAGCAGCCAAATTGAAGGATGTTCTGTTTGGAAAGTCTTCTGATGTTCAAGACTTGTGGAGTTGAGGAGCTTAGCTGTGTCACTGTGTTTTTATGCTGGCATCTAAGCATGTGTATTTTGGATGATTGCAATTCTAAGTATTGATATCTGATCTTATCTTTGTTGGGTGGGTGTTTTTTCCTTGGTTTCTGTTGCCCATATTATTTCTTAGGAGGATGTGATTGCTCTGTGTTGCCTAGTAAGGAATTTTTCTGTCAGATGTGGCCAATATAGGTTCTAGGTAGAATGTGTTTATAGATATTGGGAGCCGACACTTAGAGATGGGGATGGACTGGAAGTCAGGTAGGGGGCTGAGAGAGACCACAGGAAGGAGGAAAGCAGGGTGTTCTTCTAGGATCCGCTTAGTTTGGAGGGAATAGGGACAGAGAATGAGAAGAAGCAGTAGCACTAAGTATGATCCAGAGCTGGAAATAAGACTGGGAGATTAATTTTGGGTGAGAAGAGAGAGAATGAAGATCTAAAGCTACCTGCTTCTGGAGCTTTCTTGCTTTTCTGGCTGACTTGGCTGTTGAGTTCACAGGAAATCCTATCTTGATTTGTAATGAATGTAATATTTTGTTTTCCCCTTAACTTAGTCATCTTTTTCTTCCAAACCTCAAAGTTCACAGCCTAAATATTTTTTTATAAAAAGCATCTCAAATCAAATATGTAGTACAGATATTCTGATTTGTAGCACAATACATACTTAATAAAGTACAAATATCTCCAGACTGCATAAGCAATGCAATTTTGTCAGTGAGTGATTTCAGATGGTGCCTGTGGTTGGCATGGATTTTATCCCTACGAGATGACACAGATATAGAGCTTCAGTAGACATGATGCCTGAAGTTCTCAAGTTAATTGGATATGACCAGCCCTGAAACACAACCCTGGCCTACTAATAAAGCTAATGTAAATCATTGCATTTAGAGGGCATTATAATGAATTTCACAAAATAGAAAAAGAGAAAAGAAAGGTTAATGATTTGAAATCAATGATCTTTTAAAATAATAGCCTTTTAACTTCTGTGATAAGAAAACCTTTAAACAAATGGGCTGTAATCCAAGAAGAAATCTGTTCTAAACCCATTCAGGAACTTGACATGCAGGTACTTAACAGAGAAACTAATAAAGTATCTGGATATTTTGTGGAATCAAAAGGATCTTATACATTTATATCTGTCACTAATTAAACCTGTAAAGTTGTGATTTACATTGTCACTTTTCATGTTGCCTTTATGGTTCCTGTAGCCCGAAGGTTCTGGTTTGCCATCTATTGCCATAACAAAGTCCATGATTAAGTAGCTTAGGGTCAAAAAGTTTATTTTTCATTTACACACTGCAATCTCAGTCTCTTATGAATTAGAGTCAATTCAGGAACTGAAGCAGAGTTCATGGAGAAACTCTGTGTACTGGCTTGCTTCTCAGGCTCAGTTTCAGTTTTCTTTCTTATCATCCTGGGACCATCTGCCTAGGAGTGTCACTGCCCACAGTGGGCTGGACCATCCTACATAGATCATCGGTCATTAATAAAAAACAAAAACAAAAACAAACAAACAAAAACCTCAAGAATTCACCTACAAGCCAATCTGAAGGAGGCATTTTCTCAAATGAGGTTACACTTACCAAGTAACTCAAGATTGAGTTGAGTTGATTAAAAAAAAACTGAACAGGTGACCATCTTAGAATTTATTACAAACAATAGAGTCAATGCAATCCCTATCAAAATTCCAACTCAATTCTTCATAGACTTAGAAATGGCAATTTGCAAATTCATTTGAAATAACCAAAAAAACCCCAGGATAGCAAACACGGTTCTGAACAATAAAAGAATTTCTGGGGGAATCATCATCCCTGACCTCAAGCTGTACTACAGAGCAATGGTGATTAAAAAAACTGCATGATATTGGTGGAGAGAAAGGCAGGTAGATCAATGGAATAGAATTGAAGACAAATAATTTAACCCACACACCTATGGTCACTTGATCTTTGACAAAAGCTAAAAACCATCCAGTGGGAAAAAAATAGCATTTTCAACAAATGGTGCTATTTCAACTGGTAGTCAGCATTTAAAAAATGCAAATAGATCCATACTTATGGCTCTGTGCAAAACTTAAGTCCAAGTGGATCAAGGACCTCCACAGAAAACTAGATACACTGAAACTAATAGAAGAGAAAGTGGGGAAGAGCCTCAAAACACACGGGCACTGAGGAAATTTTTCTGAACAGAACACCAATGGCTTATGCTCTAAGATCTAGAATGGACAAATGAGTTTTCATAAAATTGCAAAGCTTCTGTAAGGCAAAGGACAATGTCATTAGGACAAAAGGGCAACTAACAGATTGGGAAAAGATCTTTACCAATCCTACATCCAATAGAGGGCTAATATCCAATATATTCAAAGAACTCAAGAAGTTAGACACCAGAGAATCAAATAAACCTACTAAAAATGAGCAGAGACTGAAGGAATGGCTGTTCAGAGCCTGCCCCACATGTGGCCCATATATATACAGCTACCAAAACTAGATAAGATTGATGAAGCTAAGAAGTGCATGCTGACAGGAACCGGATATAAATGTCTCCTGAGAGACACAGCCAGAGCATGTCATATACAGAGGCGAATGCTAGCAACAAACCATTGAACTGGGAATGGTATCCCCACTGGAGAAATTAGAGAAAGAATTGAAAGAGCTGAAGTGGCTTGCAACCCCATAATAACAACAATGCCAACCAACCAGAGCTCCCAGGAACTAAACGACTACCAAAAGACTATACATGGACAGACCCATGGCTCCAGCTGCATATGTAGCAGAGGATGGCCTTGTTGGGCACCAACGGAAGGAGAAGCCCTTGGTCCTGCCAAGGTTGGATCCTGAGTGTAGGGAAGTGTCCGGGGGTCAGGAAGGAGGGGGTGGATGGGGAGGGGACACCCTTATAGAAGAAGGGGGGATGGGATAGGGGGCTTATGTCCAGGAAACTGGAAAGGGAATAACATTTGAAATGTAAAAAAAAATCCAATAAAAGAAAAGAAAAATTGTATTTCAAAAAATATGGGGTATAGAGCTAAACAAAGAATCTCAACTGAGGAATATTGAATGGCCACTAGGCACCTAAAAAAATGTTCAACAACCTTAGTCATCAGGGAAGTGCAAATCAAAACCACCCTGAGATTCCACCTCGCACCAATCAGAATGTCAAAGATCAGAAACTTAAATGATAGCACATGTTGTCGAGGATGTGGAGAAAGAGGAACACTCCTCCATTGTTGGTGGGATTGCAGACTGGTAACAACCATTCTGGAAATCAGTCTGGAGGTTCCTCAGAAAATTGGACATTGCACTACCTGAGGACACAGCTATACCACTCGTGGGCATATACCCAAAATATGTTCCAACATATAACAAGGACACATGCTCCACTATGTTCATAGAAGCCTTATTTATAATAGCCAGAAGCTGAAAAGAACCCAGATGTCTTCTCATATACTATAATTTCTAGATTTTTCATAATACCTAATACAATTTAAATGCCCTGTGAATAGCTGCTATACTACATTGGTTAAGGAGAAATGGTAAGGAAAGAATGTTGTGCAGGTGCAGTGTAGATGGATCTCTTTCAAATCTTCCATCGTTGTGGTTGGTTGTATCCATGGATGTATGTTCTACAGATAAAGAAGGACAACTCTATTCATTTTGGAGGATAAAAGAACAGATCACAGAATCTCAAGTTTCTTCCTCCAATATTAAAAAACTAACAAAACTGTTTTCCTTTTCAAGCACATGCTATAACCAAATGAGCAATGAAATAATTTGAGTACCAGAGTTTGTTGAGACAGAAACCCACTAGGTGAAGAATGAAATAGATAGAAGTTTGATACTGTTCTGTGGAAAGGTAATCACAGCCTTCATCAGCCTTCATCAGCCTTCATCAAAGTTCCATGGTTTTGGAGAGTCATATAGGTATTTCTAAGGCTTTTAAGAGAGGTCATACCTGAGGGACTATGAAGATGAACCTCTCCGTGTTCTCTGCCAACATACATTAGTAAACCAGACATCCTTTCTAAAAGCTTCAAGAGGAAACCATTAGCAACCTTCACAAGAGTGGAAGAGAGCAGAACTGAGGTCTGGGGTGCCCATCTCTGGAAGTTTGTGGTGGACATTGCTTCTAGTAACTTGTTCTCTAAAACATTATTAAAATATTTGTGAATGGGGAGAGAAGTTTGTCTTCCTGCTTGTTAAGTGTGATCTCTGTTTGCTGAATCATTTATTTCCTTCAGGGGTTTTTTACTGGCAAGGAAGCATTTGGAGATGTTAAAGGAGAGAACATAGTTATGGCATAATATATAAATTACAGGTGCCAAGAGATAATTTTATAATGACAGAATGGATATAAAGGACTAATTCTTTGAGGGAAGAAGAATATATAATATCTTGATAATTCAGAAGAAAAGAAATTAATGTCACAAAGGGGACTTATTGATGTTGTGGGAAATGGAAGTGATGTGACAGGGAAGGAAGGAATAACCATTGAGACTGGAATGCCCACTGCATGGCTGGCACTGGAGAGAGATTTAACATTTCAGGCGTGAGCTTCAGGACATCTACAGCGTTCTGTCTTCTAAGTACAGCAACAGCGCGATCAGTTGCTAAGAAAGAGGCTGCAGTGTGTGTCGTATTTCTGAAACAAAATTAGTTGTGTGGTTGGGTATTTTATCAGAGCAACCCAACAAGTAACTGATTTAAGAGTTCTGAGAGCAGGCTCAGGAATCAACAGGAAAAAAAATCAAGGAACTTGGAGTAAAATAAATTTAAACAATCAATCTTGAAAAATACAAAGCAACAACAATAAACAACAAACGAACAGACAAAGAAGTCAAGGAACTCACTGAACCACGTCAAGTGAAAACTCCAGACTCTGGAGAAGAAAGAGCAAGAAACGTCTGGAAAGAGTATTTGTGTGTGTGTGTGTGTGTGTGTGTGTGTGTGTGTGTGTGTGTGTGTGTGATTTGGTTGTAAGTATTTCTTTTTCTTTTTTTTATCTTTATTAACTTGAGTATTTCTTATATACATTTCGAGTGTTATTCCCTTTCCCAGTTTCCGGGCAAACATCCCCCTAATCCCTCCCCTTCCCCTCCTTTCCCCTCCCCATCCTCCCCCATTGCCACCCTCCCCCCAACAATCTAGTTCACTGGGGGTTCAGTCTTAGCAGGACCAAGGCTTCCCCTTCCACTGGAGCTCTTACTAGGATATTCATTACTACCTATGAGGTCAGAGTCCACGGTGAGTCCATGTATAGTCTTTAGGTAGTGGCTTAGTCCCTGGAAGCTCTGGCTGCTTGGCATTGTTGTTCATAAGGGGTCTCGAGCCCCTTCGAGCTCTGGAAAGAGTATTTTTAAAAGTAAATAATAGATGAAAACTTCCCAAAAGTTGATATTCAATGTAGAAAATTCAACTAACTGGGAGTAGCTTAAATCCAAAGCAGTATACACTGTAACACATTACGGCTGAACTGTCAGACGTCGAAACTCAGCAGATCTCCATAAGCAAGCAAGACAGAAGTTACTTATCCTGTCTGAGCAATTCCCAGTAAAACTGTCAGTGAGTTTCTCAGCAGAGATTTTTTTTCAGAATAGAAGCTGCGGGGATGATATAAAGGTATGGACGGATGATATGAAAAATAGTATAATTTAAAATTTGGCTTATACCTACACTCTTCATTTCCTACAGGATTTAAAAGACAAATGTATAAGACTTTTACAACTCTGCTAGTGAGCACAAAACATATCAAATGTGATTTTTCACATCGGTGGCATAAAGTAGGGGGATGAACCTGATCATATGGATGGGGACGAAATATTTATCCAACGGAAGCAACGCAATATTAATGAAAGAAGACACCAAAGATGCCACACAAAAAGTTACCCGTGCTTGTGGAAAGGGGGGATCAAGTAATTTAAATATTCTCCTGCAAAGAGTGACCTATACATATGAAAGAATTCTTATCGTAATTTAATGGTATTATTTATAGATAAGACAAAAAATCTTAAAATTCATATGAGAGACAAAAAGATGACAACCTAAGCCACATGACCTCAACGAAAGAGAGAAAACAACATCAAAGAAATAAACGCTAGAGAATGAAAATTTCAGGGAAAATTATAAATATAATTAGCTAATTAAATATTCAAATTCTATTAATAATTCTTATGAGGGTTAGAAAAGATGAAGGATAGAACACGAGGAGTTGCCTAAGAATCAAAAGCAAAAAAGAACAAGAAGTAAAAAATAAAAAGGAAAGTCCTAGGGAACAGTGTAGAGAATTGAGCGTTAAAATGAAAGAAAGGTGAAAAGAGGAACAGAAGACATAGGAAGGGCGAGCATAATTAGAGACTAAGTCAAGAGACAGTTCCAGAACTGAAGCATAGGATTCCACTATGCCCTTTGACTTACCAGGTGCCTTTAGCCTGGTTCTGTAATTCACAGTTGAGAGCAAAAACCTCTCCATTCTCATTGGGGTAATTCTCCCATTCTCATTGGGTAATTCTCCCATTCTCATTGGGTAATTCTCCCATTCTCATTGGGTAATTCTCCCATTCTCATTGGGTAATTCTCCCATTCTCATTGGGTAATTCTCCCATTCTCATTGGGTAATTCTCCCATTCTCATTGGGTAATTCTCCCATTCTCATTGGGTAATTCTCCCATTCTCATTGGGTAATTCTCCCATTCTCATTGGGTAATTCTCCCATTCTCATTGGGTAATTCTCCCATTCTCATTGGGTAATTCTCCCATTCTCATTGGGTAATTCTCCCATTCTCATTGGGGTAATTCTCCCAGCCTGCTTTGCTGTTTGCCTTTCACTCATAAAATGGAAGTGTATGTGTGGCTTATCCAAGTCAGTCATTCCATTTTCGTTTTCTGACAATTTTACCAGTTTCAGTGTGTTAACATGCTTGTTATCTAGACTGCCCTCTCTCACCACCGTCAACAATTATTTTTCTACAAAAAGTCTATGCTGAAAATATTAGAGAGCAAACAAGCTTGACGGTTGTGGTTACTTCGCTTTTCTCAATTATAAAACCTGACTGCGTAATGTTTCATAAATCTACAGCTCTTCCAGTCTATGGTTTTCTTTTTGATTAACTATTTTTATTTTGAAAAGTAAGGATAAATTAACCTCTTACAAAATGTTCTGTTGGAAAAACATATCCATTATGTTTTCACAGCATATACACAAAGAGCAAACTGCATATTTATTTGGAAACAGAAAAAAAAAATCCCTCAGGGTTTTATAATGTTTTGAAATCTTCCAGCTTCAGGAAAATGCTTATCGTGTTTATACATTGTCTTTGTTTAACCCAAAATAAGCCTAGGGCCAGGGATGGTTGTGCTTGCCTTTAATCCCAGCACTCAGAGGCTGAGGCTATCAGATCTCTGAGAGTTCAAGGCCACCCAAGGCTATGTATTAAGATCTTGTTTTTTAAAAAGTTAAAAACACCATTATATCTCAGATATGATAGGTTTTTTCAAATAATCTTAGGTATTAGTGAGCCTACCTATGGTCTTTAGTAACTTTCTTCGTATGAGACATGCTACCTGGATAAGAGATCTCCTGAGGAGAAGCTCTGCTCTCCCCCACCTCCTTTTATTTTTTTTTCTACTTGGCTAACTATTCTTCCCACTATGACACTGACTTTATAGGGAGGGCTTTACTGGAATTGTATTAGCTTCTTCCATTATTCAATGAAAATGACACTAATGGTGGAGACGGCTTTCAGAAATAGCCAACGAAACCAGAACCGTAAGACCCTTGTCTGTTTCCCATTCATCTTCTATGCTCAACACAAGCCTTGCTTATTTCTGGGACACGTTGTGTGTGAGTACTGTCACAGATGAGACAAATTTGATCAGAACAGACTGAGAGATTAAGAAATGGCAGCATCTTTTCGATCTCAAGATTTCAGGGCCGTGTCAGGTCACGCAGTTCATAAATAACTGTTTGAAACTGAGTCTCCATTCTAGAATTTGCAGATTGGTTGAGTTGGCAGGCATAAGCATGGAGTAATGGCAGCCAGAATGCTTTATCGGCAGTGAATCTAGAGAGTTGGTGATGGTGGGAGGAGGGGTGGAGAGAATTTTTGACAGCTTGTAAAGGAAGTAATAGGAAAAGAACACTTGACTTTTGACTTAATGGAGCTAAGATTTCCTACGAGTCAGGGAGGTGCTAGGATGCCATGACCAGGTTTGGAACTTCATATTCAAAATCAAGAGTTTCAGCTGCTCCTGATAGTATTTACGCTAGTGAGACAACTCCTATTCCAAGAGAAAAATGAAGACTAACCAGCATGAAATGGGCATTGCAGAGCTGACATCCATATATGGCATCATTATGTACAACAGCGGGCTGGAGAGATGGCTCAAAGGTTAAGCGCACTGACTGCTCTTCCTGAGGTCCTGAATTTAATTCCCAGCAACCACACATTTTTGGCTCACAACCATCTATAATGAGATCTGGCACCCTCTACTGGCGTACATGCAGGCATACGTGCAAGCAGAATGCTGTATACATGATAAATAAATCTTTTTTTTAAAAAAAAGTACAACAGTAATGAACTCTTACACAGCACCTACCTCACTCGCCTCCCATACTAAGCTGAGGAGGTCACATGCATTCCCACAACCATACATTAGTGCTTCTTTGTCATTCTTCATTAGTGGAGCGACTAACCTAAGCTCCACATTGAGTAATTTTAGTGACATTAGAGTCTATTCCTAACACAGTGTCTGATGTGTAGTAGCTGCTTAAAACAAACAAACAAACAAACAAAAAACGAGTGATGTCTAAGGAATTGACAAGACTAGGTGGTCATATGAAAATTTAATATGAGACACGTGTGATTTTGATGATCATCGACATAATTTTTCTATTCCAATATGCAAAGTTTTGGGGTATGCAATGCTTAATCCCAATGATTAACTTTGTGAGACTTAGAGTAGCCATGGAAACAAGTCTATGGGCATGGTTCTGCGGGAGATTTGGTAAAAAGAAAAAAATGAGCTTAGTGTAAGCATGTATCACTCACTGCTTCTCAGCTGTGTGGTGATCCCAGCCTCCTTCTGCTCCCGACAGCCAACCGTCTCGGCTCTAAAGAGTGACATCCCCCAGAAATGGGAGCTAAAGCAAAGCCTCCCTTCTTTAAATCTCTTTTTCTGGGAGCCAGGGTTGGTTTTGCCACACAACAATGTGAACAGCTAATAAATAAAATTTGTGCCTTGAGTGGGTTTGGTTGCTCTGTTAAACGAGATCATGTGTTCTGTAGGTTTTGGGAACTAGTTTACGGGAACAAAGTGCCTCAGGATAAGCGCATAAGGGCGGAGGCAAGTCTGATCAAGAGGCCCAGGGTCCATCTCAAACTAACAGTGAATATTGGCAGTACTTTAAAGTGGGATGTAGAAGGTGGTTTTTATGCTTTGATTGGGAATCTGCTTGTGGACGCTGAAGGTCCTGTTCTCCAATTGATTGGATTTCTGTTTTTTTGTTTTTTGTTTTTGAAACTCAGTTCTGTTACATGATGTTTTCCTGGAAGCTGTTTTGTGAGAGGATGTTTTGCTTAAGCAGATATGTGGGAGGGCTTAGGATGTTTCACACTGGAGCTGACGAGGGTGCCTGACGGTTAGAGAGAATATAAATATAATCTCACAGACAATGAGAGGACATTCTTGCTTTGCTAGACCTTTCAACGCTTCACAGGTCCTCGCTAGCCATGTAATGCTTTGCTGGTCTTCACTGGTCTTCACTTGGCAAAGAACTCCTCTTGGTACTCATTGACTCTCGCTGCTTTTCCTGACTGATGCCAATTCAGTGGAGCCTTGCAGTTTCTGCTGGATCAAGCCACTGCTACTGATGCGTGTTTGGCGTTTTCTATTGGACTGGACTCTGATATTCTGTCAACAAAGATTGGAATTACCCCAAAGAACTTTTTTTTAAAAAAGTCCACAAACCCCTTTTCCTATTAACCTTTTTTCTTCAATACCTCTGGTCAGTGGCCTAGAAGTGAGATTGAAGCATTGAAGAACCCTAATTAAAATGGGTTTTGAAAAAAAAATCTAAGCCTACAGTACTTTCTACGTGGCATTTAATTCCTAATCATAAAAGACACAGAACTGGGGGATAGGGATCATGGAATCTTTAACTGAAGTTCCAGAGAGCCACTAAGTCCAGATAATGTGTGATTTCATGAAAATCCTTTTACAGGGGCTCTGAGAGCTGTTGCATAAAGCTGAAAGGGAAGTCTCAATTGCAATGAAGGTCCTGGGATTTTAGCAATACAGGAACCATGGAAGACCCATTATGGAGAGCTAGAGGCATGGGATGGATTCAGCCCAAAAGTATGTATGTGTTTTACATGGTAGAGCTACAAGGATGGGACTACCCAAGTCCGTGGAGCCAGATGATGTCATATGTACTAGACACAGGGCTCGGGGTTCCAGGATTTGATGCTTGATTATCTAAGGTGTGTTCTTTCTTTGGCCTAATTATTTCTTATGTCTCCATTCTTCCAGGTTGGAATGGAATTGTTTATTCAGTACGATTATACTTTGGAATTATATAATTTGTTTTTATTTGATAGAAATTCCATGAACATATTTGCCTTGAGTGTCAGATGACACAGACTTGGGACTTTTAAAGTGTTGCACTTGTTGAAAACAACAATGACTTTTGCCCTATTCCCAAAAACAAGTCATTTATCATTCTATGTCCCATGAGTGGTGCTGGGCAGTTGGTGTCATTTATATGTCCACCTAGGTTCAAAGTTCTCATCCATCCTTAAGATGGAGTTAAAACATACTTGTAAAAATGGAATCTCTTAAGGCAATGCACAGTCTGAACAACCATTGTTTTACACAATATGAAGTAACTTAGAGAAGGCCACAGCTTGATCTCAACAGAAAATAAAAAGACAAAAATATCAGAAAACTACAACTATGATACTTAGCTAAAGGACACAAGTATAAAAGAAAAAGAAAACACCACCTAAAACAATCATGGAAGAGGATTGGAAGGGTAGAAATTGTTTATATAATTAGAGTTAAGTCAATAGCTGATTATGAGTATAAAATGTTTTTTTGTAAATCATGGTTACCACAAAGAAATATCCTAATTTGATTTGCAAACAAGTGAAAGAGAGGAGTCAAGGACACCCCTCTAAAAGTAATCAAAGGAAAACCAGAAAATAACAAAGTGTAGGTATAAGTTAACTAACAAATTATTAGGTTGGCACAAAAGCAATTTAGGTTTGTTTTTTTTGCTGTTGTTAAAATTTTCCATTTGATAGTGAAATACATTTTGTAGTTGATTTATCCACTATTAGAGAATAATAGAGTCCTGAGATTGACTACTCATTTTTATCAATAAATTTTATATTTTTCTTGCATTTACCAATATTGATGGTCTACTTAGGTATGGCAAATTTCCACAGCTTTCATTTGTTTGAGAATAATGTTATCTTACGATCAAGTTTAAAGGACATGTTTGCTGGGTATAATAATCTAGTAGAAAAATAAAACTAAAGATGAAACACTAAATGGAGACTTTAAATAAAACATAGCTAAAAGGAGAGCTTTGTCTTTGTGGTGTACTGAAAATCAAAAATGTTAAGAGGCAACTAATCAAAATCATAAGATCATGAGAGACTAAAATGAGCAGCTACAAATCAACTATTATAAAGCATATGAATAAAAACAACTGCTGTAGGCTTATATCTTTAAAGAACATATTTAGTAAGAGCTTTATGAAAATAGTCACAAACCAAATTCAACAGTAGATTAGAATAGATTCACCCTGAAATCCAAGAATGATTTACCATTCAATCTATACCATACATTACCATAGAAACAACCACATGATGATCTTAATACATGCCCAAAAACAAAGACAGAATTTTCATGATTTAAAAACATGTACAAAATAATAAATAAATAACATTACAGAGAAATTAGTAGATTCACCAAAATATTAATTAAAATTACAATATCATTTTTCAAAGAATAAGCTTTCACACAACAAAAGAGACATAAAGAAACTGGCATATTGTGAAAAACATTTAGGTATTAAGAGGGAGTTACATAAAAAATAAATAAAAATAAAATAATTAAATAAAAAAGATACTGGCATGAGTCATGAGTCAATAGCAAGTAAAAAATTTCCCTTTATACTATCCAAACAAATACTCTCCTTAAACACACACACACACACACACACACACACACACACACACACACACACACAGACACACACAATGTCCTATTAATAATAAGCCTTAAAGTTCCTTTGCATCTTTATTGACAAGGAGCATGAATAGAAATGGAAGAGCAGTTACTGCTATTGAAGCTAAGAAAACAAAGCATTAGTGGCTGCTCATTCCATTTTTTTCTCTATTTTGCATGGTTTAATGCTCCACAAGGAAACATTTTCAAATAGTTTCCCTGTTTATGATTAAAAAAATATGTGTCTCATATCTCAAAGTAAAAGATAATATAAGATCACAATATGATTAAAATTTTGGTTCATAATTTTCTCCTACATAGAAATTTAAATTTGGTTAATTTTTATTGCCTTGGCTAATGGAGGAATCAGGAAAATAGAGCCTTTAAGAAGTTTTGAGCTTCAAACACTATATGGAAAGAATCAAAGGATGTAAATTATTTTAACCAGATTCCTCTGAAAGGTTCTGTTGCATAAAATAAACGCTCGCAACAGCCATCCTGTTACTCCCCAGCCTTTTGTCTGGAGTCTCCTCTGAAGAAACATAAACTTCATAGAACCAAGAGAAAACAGAATACATCGATGATGACAATTTTCAATTACCAACTGCCAACTATTGAAATATATCAAAGTGGATGAAGATATCAAACCAAATGTTAATATATCTTTTCAAAAGATTTCAACTTCTTTCTATTTTTGGTCATCTAGTCTTTATTTCTCCATTCCTATGGGACCATATTCCCTTTCACAGTTCAGTTTTGTCCTTTGGAAACAGAAGGCACTACAGAATGCTACTTCGTATTGATGGTTCTGTTCCTTGCTTGCACTTCTGTTTTGAGGATCCCCTATGCCCTTGACCTCACAATCAGGCTTTGTTCTTTCCTGTGACATCTCCATGTTCTTCTATCGCTTCTTTATGTTTTGAACAACGTTGTCCACTGCTAATATAAGCATAAAACTAATCTCTTCTTCTTACAAAATCCCCAACTAACACAAGTATTGGTAGAAAATGAGAATTGATAGCTGATAGCTAGAGAATAATAAAGTGTTTGAAATGATAACGTTGAGGCAAAATGAATATGAAATAATGAATTTGTGTGCTTGTGGAGGTATGTGTCTAGGATTCCAGAATAAAAACTAGAAATTCTTATGACAGAACAACCAATTAAGAATTAAGTTATCAAAAATTTTAAGGATGGGTGGGTGGCCCCATCTCTCCACTAGGGGCCCTGTCTATCTACTGAAGGTGGTCTCTTCAGGTTCCATAACCTCACTATTGAGCATTTCGGCTAAAGTCATCCCCATTGAATCCTGGAAGCCTCTCACATCCCAGGTTTCTGGGACTCCCTCCCCCAATCCCCCGCAGCTGCATATTTCCATTCATTCTGGCCCTCTGGTCCTCTCTTCTGTCTCTCCCCCTCCATTCCTGATCCTGCCCCCCTTTTCCCCTCCTCTTCTCCTCTTTCATCCAGGCCCTTCCCTTGCTCTGCCTCTATGTGATTATTTTCTTCCCTCTTCTAAGTGGGATTGAAGGATCCTCCCTTGAGCCTTCCTTCTTGTTAAATTTCTTATAGTCTGTGGGTTGTATCATTAGGTATTCTGTATTTTTTGGCTAATAGCCACTTATTAGCGAGTACATGACCTCTTGTATTACCTCAGTCAGGATGATATTTTCTTGTTCCATCCATGGTGCCCTTGTTTTTAATATCTGACTAGTATTCTATTGTATAAATGAATCCATTTTCTCTATCCATTCTTCAGTTGTTTCCAGCTTCTAGCTATTATGAATAATGCTATTCTGAGCATAGTGGAGCACATGTCCTTGTGGTATGGTGGAGACGGTGGAACATCTTTTGAGTATATGTCCAGGAGTGGTATAGCTGGGTCTTCAGGTAGAACTGAATCAGTTTTCTGAGGCACTGCCAGACTGATTTCCAGAATGGTTGTACCAATTTGCAATCCCACCAGCAATGGAAGTATTCCTCTTTCTCCACATCCTCGCCAGCATCTGCTGTTACTTGAGTTTTCAGTCTTAGCCTTTCTGATTGATGTGAGGTAGAATCTCGGGGTTGTTTTTATTTGCATTTTCCTGATGACTAAGGATGTTGAACATTTCTTTAGGCATTTCTTGACCCAGAATTGTTCCTGTCTAAAGGAAATGCAGGGATGAAAATGGAGCAGAGACTGAAGAATCAGTGACCTGCTCTACTTGGGTTCCTACTGACACTCTAATGGATGCTTTGTTGTGCTTGCAGACAGGAGCTTAGTATGGCTGTCTTCTGAGATTCTCTACTAGCACCTGACCGAGACAGATGCAGGTATGTACAGTGAACCATTGGACTGAGGTTGGGAACTCCTATGGAAGAGTTAGGGAAAGGATTGAAGGAGGAGGCAACCCCATAGGAAGAACAATAATGTCAACTAATCTGGACTCCTCAGAACTTGCAGAGACTAAGTCACCAACTAAAGAGCATACATGGGTTGGTCCATGACACCTAGCCCATATGTAGCAGAGGACTGCCTTGTCTGACCTTACTGGAACACAATGGGCCTAATTCTTTAGAGACTTGATGTGCCAGGGAAGGAGATGTTGGGGGCAGGGGGAGTAGGGTTGGGTGAGTGGGTGAGGAGGGTAGGTGGGTAGACTAGCACCCTTTCAGAGGCAAAGAGGAGTGGGCAAGGAATGAAGAGCTCTTGGAGGAGGGACTAGGAAGGGGGACATTCGAAATGCAAATAAATAAAATAATTTAATAAATTAAAAAAACATTCATAAACTCACTTATCATCTAAGACAATGGCTTCCTGGGAGCTATGTTCAGAAGACAAAGTTACTGGCATTATAAAATATGTGAAGACTGTGAGGACTCACAGTACCTTGCATTAGGGTGGCCAGTTTCCTTGACATGGCAAAATAATGACAAGCTAAAGGCTCCAAATTACCACTCCAAAGAGTGAACTAATGCTCACAAAGAGACAGAATTAAAGTGATACTGCAATGCACAGCCTAACTGTATTTTTGTTTGTGGCCATAAGACAATGATCACAAAGAAGTTTGGTTACTTAAGAAAGGAAATAAAGAAGGAATGAATGAGTCACTAAGCCCTGCCTTTTAAAGTACTCTGATGGCTGCCATTGCCTCGGGAAGAAGTTCTTTTCATTTTTTAGAAGTTGCCCTTCTTTCTTGGCTCAAAATAAGTGGCTATTTCCGTGCCTGTGGAAGCTCTCTTTTAAGAGTTAGTTAATAGTTTCTCTCATGCCTTAGTCCCTTGTTATTATACCACTAACGAGAACCAGACTCCAGAGTGCCCTAGAGTGCCCTGTGTACAAGGGCACTCTAACTCATGCAAAGGAGACCATAAACCGGAAGAATGGCAGGAATTTGCTGATCTGCTGGTGAAACTGTTATTTTGGACTTAGAGAGCACATGATCAAGGAAGGCAAAGAGAAATTCAGGTTCTCCTGAATATGTCTATGTGCTTAACAGAAGTATAATATATATAAGGTGCTATGTATATTATATATATATTATATATTGAGATGTATGTTCTTAATGCCATTACTGCAACTAATGAGCCTAGGTTCAACATTGGCACTTCACAAAGGGATTTGAAATGTCTTTAATCTTGTGGCTTAGAAAATGTAATGCAAAGATACTGAGAAAAAAATGAGTTTTTCTTTTAATGTTCACATATATTCTTTTATTAGCTCTTTAACTCCATCTCTATAGCTCAAATAAAACAGCATTTGCTGTAGGAATAGGAATCTTTAGCATCTACAGAGGTGAGGAATGAACTGATTGCTGTATCATGGTAAAGGTATTCCCAGGTATTTTATATTTTCCCAGATATTATAGTTTTATTTTTTATTTTATTTTCAGCTACATTGTTCTTGATAGACAACTATAAAACCTTTCTAATAAACCTGAATAGAAACTCAGAACTCTATTATTCTCTAATAGTGGATAAATCAACTACCTTTCTAATATGAAGATGTCATGTGTATTCTATTCTTGAAACATAAATGAACACATTATGTCTTTTCACAATATCAGAATTTATTGAAGAACAATGAATTTACAAGGTACAATAATTTTATGTGCAAAAATTTGCCAGGTTGTCCTTGTTTCTTTAGTAACTGGCTTGTATGCTTGTTTAAATTATTGCCATAATCTCTCAGATTGTATACAATATATCACAGGGTAAATATGGGTATGAATGTAGGTTACAAATTGGTTGAAATGTCTTAATAGTACCTAGCAGAGTTAAATAAAAGGACTGCCCTATTCCCAAAAACAAGTCATTTATCATTCTATGTCCCATGAGTGGTGCTGGGCAGTTGGTGTCATTTATATGTCCACCTAGGTTCAAAGTTCTCATCCATCCTTAAGATGGAGTTAAAACATACTTGTAAAAATGGAATCTCTTAAGGCAATGCACAGTCTGAACAACCATTGTTTTACACAATATGAAGTAACTTAGAGAAGGCCACAGCTTGATCTCAACAGAAAATAAAAAGACAAAAATATCAGAAAACTACAACTATGATACTTAGCTAAAGGACACAAGTATAAAAGAAAAAGAAAACACCACCTAAAACAATCATGGAAGAGGATTGGAAGGGTAGAAATGGTTTATATAATTAGAGTTAAGTCAATAGCTGATTATGAGTATAAAATGTTTTTTTTGTAAATCATGGTTACCACAAAGAAATATCCTAATTTGATTTGCAAACAAGTGAAAGAGAGGAGTCAAGGACACCCCTCTAAAAGTAATCAAAGGAAAACCAGAAAATAACAAAGTGTAGGTATAAGTTAACTAACAAATTATTAGGTTGGTACAAAAGCAATTTAGGTTTTTTTTTTTTGCTGTTGTTAAAATTTTCCATTTGATAGTGAAATACATTTTGTTTGTTTGTTGGTGTTTTTCTTTTCTTTTTTTCGGAGCTGGGGACCGAACCCCGGACCTTGCGCCTGCTAGGCAAGCGCTCTACCACTGAGCTAAATCCCCAACCCCTTGAAATACATTTTAATAAGAATGTCTTTATCTCATTTTAATGCACACAAAATTTGTTTTATTTTGCTGATTATCACTTTTTATTTTATTTTGATTTTCTAGTATTAATTGATGTTAGCCAAAGAGCAAATTCAAATAATTTTATTTCTTGAGTTTATAGATTATACATTAGCATAGAAAACTTAAAAAAAACATGACCAATATACTTGACAGAGGAACTGCTCAAAAGGACACAGTGCAGTGGGGCTCCAAGAAATTTTGGAAAGATAAAATATATAAATAAAAGATAAATAGAGTGAAGAGATAACTAAATTAGTAAAGGTTGGCATCAAAGTTGTTGATCCGTGTTACAATCCCTGGACCCATATCTTTGAAGGAAACAAAGGGCTTTTGCAGGTCGTTCTCTGATTTCCACGTGCACCCATGGAAAGTTGAAACACTTGGTAAGCGTGTGCCGCAGGAGGTAGTAAAAGCAATCATCATTGAGTTGTCGCCGTTCTCATTCTACACCACAACTCAGTTCTCACATGACTTGTGAGGTGCAATGAAAAGTGAACTGTGCATATATGATACGTGGCGATGGGCAGCTCAGGTGTCGGACAGAAAGGATGCTCCACCTTGCTTCTCTGAGCTGCATTAGAAAAGGCCTTAGTCGTTGCTTGGTCCTTTGCTGCTCTGAATCTGATCTATAGCTTTCTTCACCTTGCCAAATTCACCAGATCTGAGATGCAGGCTCAGCAAATCAACAAGATGCATGGAAACCTGCAGTCCTACAGCTGGCATTGTTCAACAGATAGAGGACAATTCTTCTCCACTGCAATTCCCAGCTTCACAAAGCAAAACCAACCATTCAGAAGTTGAATGAAATGGAATACAACGTATGCCTCAACCACCATCTTTACCTGACCTCTTGCCAACTACCTACCACATTATTCAAATGTTGTGACATTTTTTAACTGAAAACTAATTGGGTTATTTTTCCTTAGGATGTTTTACCCTAAGCCACAGAGACAATTAATATTCTCCATTTTCATCATTATTCCCCCTCTGAAGAGATAGCTCTAAGTGCTGCTATGGAACTAGGGTGACAACCAATCTGGCTTCTTTGAGCTAAATGAGTGTCACTGGGTGTGAAACTAGAGATTCCAATCTGGTGGATCTAGCTAAAAGACCCCGAAAGTGCATCAGTGGCTTTATCAGATGAAGGGAAGAGAAGAAGGCCTTACCTAGTACCTGGAAAGAGATGTGAGACAGAAGTAAAGCAAGATTATTCAAATGACAAGTCCTAGGCAGAGAATCAGCCAGAACAGGGGATATTTTTTAAATGTCTAAATCAAAGTCCATTAAACTCCCTTGATTGGCTCAAAGCACACAGGTCTGTTAGCTCATTCTCATTTTTCCTTTAGCCTCCAAGACTAGTCTCCAGAGTGATGAACCTAGATCTGCCTTTAGGCACTGTGATAGCTCTTGGACTGGCTAGAATCAGTGTGAGGTCCCTCCCAGATGGCGTCTAGAGAGGGAGAACGATACATTTAGCCAGCATTTAATTTTCAGGTTAAAATAATAGTGGGTTTTTCTTACTTGGCTGGACGTAAGAGTTGTAGTGAGCCAAGACCTGAAGTCTTATATCTGGGCAGTGTTTTCTTATCAAGAAGAAAATCATTAGCAAGAAGTAGTTGTCCAGATAACATCTTACATGGATTTAAGACTACTGTCTGGGGAGTGTAATTTCCTGGATTGTTAACGAAGCGTACCGATTGTTTTCATCTTTGCTCATATTTTCCTGTTGGGTGTTTAGTACCACATAGTGGGCCAATATTAGTCACTATTTTTTTACTGTCAAGGCCACTTAAGGATCTGGTCCTCGGGGGTCACTTGACCTTGGGAGAGGCCTCTGGCTCCTTTATCCTGCCTTTTATCAATTGTTCCATGTTTGAAAGGATAAGACAATGGCTTTGTTTTCCTGTGGCTTTGTTTAGAAGAATTGTGAGATATTTTCCCACTGTGTGACCCCTCTTCTTTTGCAAACTGGATATTGGTTATAGCCCACTGATGGGGTGGGGTCTCCATGGACTCCCTAAACAAGAGAGCAAGTGACTTTCAACAGCATATGACCCATGCTTCTCTGCTACCTAGTTATCCTTGCTGAGGTCTCCAGAGGGACAGTGACCACAGTCTGATACTTTTAACTACTGTGTGATACTTAGGTAAAGCTGGGGGGGGCGGCGCTAGAAACTTTTAAATAAACTTTTATTACACAAAAATTTTGTTCTCTGAAGCAGTACTAAAGTAGTTGACAGCGAGAATGGCTCAATCCCTCCACTGATTAAGTAGAGGTTGGGTTGAGCTTGGACTTAGAAGTTTTACAATCACACATATCATCTCCAAGTGTCACCTTTTATATAATGTAAGTAATGGGCTGAGGCCTTTCTAACTTGTATAAGTTTACTTTCTTAACACCATGCTGTGCAGTAACACTCATGAATAAATTACTTTTTGCTATGAGAATTTTTCTGCCTGAGAGGGTTTAAGCAATGCTTTCCCCACCCTTCATAGAGTCCCAGTGACAAAGCAAAGTCATATTTTATCAAAGTTCATCCTGGGGAATCATTGGGTTTATTGGTCTCACCTACAGGGCATAAATTAGTGGTTGGTGAAAAGTGCACGGGCGAACCAACCCCTGGACTTGAGACTGTTCATGCACATGGTTGATAATTTCCCAAACCCCCATAGGTAGAGGACCCTTTTATGATTCCTCCCGCACCGTGTATACTCTAGGTCAAACCTGTGAGTCATGACTCTTTGGGAGTCAATGAACCATTTCACAGGGGTCTCTTAAGACAGTAAGAAAATACAGATATTTGCACTACAATCCATAACAGTAGCAAAATTATTTACGAAGGAGCAACAAAAATAATTTTATGGTTGGGCGTCACCACAACGTGAGGAACTGTGTTAAAGCATTGTAGCATTAGGAAGATTGAGAACCAGTGTGCTAGGTCCAAATACAAGGCCTTGGGCAATTAGTGGAGAACTGTACATAAGTGGTAGGAGACTTGACTGAATGCTAAGAAAACAAGAGTCAAGTAAGCCAAACATAAGCAGAAAGTTGCTTTTAAGAAGCAAGACTGAAATTGTTTACAACATTCCCCCCATATAATGGTAGGCACAGAGAAAATCCAGAAACATCTGGCCAGTTGTTGGAAGAGGCCATCTGTCATGGTCACTGAGTATCCCAGAGTGTTCTTTCTAAGTATGTCAGGAATGGAAAATCCGGACTGTTCTCTCTCCAGTTTATTCCCACAGAATTGTCTTTGGAAAAAACCCTAGAGGATGAGGTAACATTTCTTTCTGGGCAAAAAGCAGGCTTGCTTCTGCTCAATATAAAAGCAATAAATCCTCCAAGATCAGGGATCGCCTCCTGTCATCTAATGCAGTGAGCCTACCAAACATTGTTCAGGACCACCAGCATCATCTATCTCTCTGGGACTCTAAGGACATGAAAACCTACATACATGAAAATAAAACTTCTAGTGATGCCTCTGATTAAGGAGTTTAGTCTATTCTTACTGAAAGCTTTCCAACTAGGTAAAATGTTATGTTCCGTCCTTGATGCCGGGCATCTTCAAAAAAGTATGGACACAAAATAGGCAAAAAGGCTAAATATTAGAAACCATTTACAACTAGAGTAAAATGATAAATATGTTGATGATATGTTGATTATAGAGAAGAATCTGGATAGTTTTTTTTTTTTATATATCTGGAAGAAGGCAGTGTCCTGGTTCAGTCAGAGAAGGAATGGAAAGGAGGCTTCTGCAGCTCCCCTAAGCACTAAGCACTTAGTACCAACACCGAAATACACATGAGTGCAAGCAAGCGCGACTCATTGACGGACCACATAATGCATGCTGTCCTCTCTGTACAGCAGAGTGTGTCAGTGACGTCATCTGTGCTAGTAGCCTTAGACGCTCAAGACAGGACTCTGACCCAGGTGGGGAAATTATCTCAGGATGCTAAGACATTTGGAAAGTCACGTGTCTTCAAAACGTGACAGAAAACATAACCAACCAGAATTATGTACTCAAAAGTTTGATTTCTAAGTAGAATTAACTGATTGGTATTTCTTTGGAATTGTGAAGCAACCCTGGGATAATTAACCTCAAACTACAGAAAAGGTCTGGGAGCCATCTTTATCTATGCTGATAAAGGAAAAACAAACAAACAACAAACAAAAATAGCTCTCCTTAAGGAGACTGAGGGCTTTTGAATGTCAGTGGGGAAAGTCTAAGGCTAGTGATGCTGGCAGCTGGAGAATGAGAGGGACTAACAGCCAAGAGACAGATGAAAAGAAACGGACAAGCTATCATTAAGCTCACAGCACTTACAGCTGAGGTTGTGGGTATAGAATGCAAAGTATGGATAGAAAGTAGCTACCTTGTTAATATTGTCAGGAAGAATGAAAATAAATACCCAGAGAACTATGCTATTAAAATATAATTTAGATGACAGTTCCTTACCGACCTAAAGTAAACCCCATGTGAGGAAATTGTAAGCAGGATGTCATACTTCAGAATTAATATAGGCTTTGAGAAACACAACCTATGATGGGGTGAGAAATAAACTCCTTGAGCAAAACTCCACACTGATGAGATAAATAATAAATTGATAGTTAATAAAAGCTGAAATTTAAAAAAAAAACAGAAGAATGTGAAGTGTCCTTTAATAGCAATTAAAGGCAATCTTGTATATTTTAAAACCACTTCATTTAAAAATAATGCTGCTTTTGAGAGACAGTTACAAAGATATTACAAAGGACTATTGTATGATCTTGATGTGCCTTCTCGAATTTATGTTTTATAGAATCTTGCCAAAGATTGAAGAATATTTCTACAAAGGGTAACATTTTGTATTGGTACTGCAATATTAAGTTTATTTTCATTTCATCTGTGTTACATATTTTTGTACATCTGGGGGCATTCCTCTTTAGAATACATATGCAGAGATGAGCACACTCAGCCAAGAGAGAGAGCCCTGCCAACATGGATAAGACACTGCTCTGGAAGCCTTCTCTATGCTACTATGTAGCCAGGAATAACAAATTCGAACGTAGGCATTGGCTGGTGGAAGATAATTGGCAATGGGAAGAAAACTCAGTGTGATAGGCTCCAGGAAGGCAGAACTGTGGGATGGGCACCGCCACGACCTAGGCTGGCACAGAGACTACACGTGTGCCCTTTAAATGCTTACTAAAAGAATTCTGCAGCTCTGTGTCCAACATAAGCATTTCTCTAAAGAATTGAAAAATAACTTTTTCCATGACAGCAACAAGATAAGCATTTAGTTCTATTTTATAGGAAGCAGTATTAAAGGCAATCTGGTTGTTAATCCTCTCCACCTATCAGGACCCTGATCTCCCTTCATGTATTAACTTGGCCTGAGAGTGTCTGTGAGGAAGAAAAGCTGGACCATGGCTAGCCTTCAGTTGGCAACATGCTAAAGACTGGCATTCAAAGACCTCGAAGAGTTCATCACACTCCCTTGAATAATTTATGATAAATCATGTTCGTTAATAGTCTTAGACCTCTAGCTTTGTAAGTAAATGTTGTCTATTTATCTCAGTCCTCTTCATAAACTTTTGTAATCCTCTCCGTATTACTTAATCTTTCAAAAAGATCACTCTTGGGAATAAGGGAAGGAAGTAAAACTGTCCTCGTCTTTCAATGTGCATCTATGTCGGTGAAGTTTATAAAGAACCTCTTAGGAAGGAACCCTCACGAGCTGTCCTGGCTCTTCAGTGCTGTCTGCTGGTTGCTGACTTTGAGTTGAATTCCCATTTATTCTTGGAGGCCAGCATCCCATGCTGCTCCGTAAATGGCTCTTTTCAAGTCTGACTTAGATTGTCAGATAAAAACATAAACAAAATCGAAACATGAGCCAAAGTAAATATTAATTTAAAAACTATAACCCCAGGTCCAAAATGAAGTAACATTGTTGGCTAAAATCTGCAGTTTGGCTAAGCTGTCTGCACTTGGAGAAACGAGGGGGGGGGAAAGAAAGAAAAAGTGCTGAGAAGGGAAAACACGAACTCTCATAGTCACATCGGCCTAAGAGAGAAAACAGACCAAGATGTGAAGCGTATGCTCTCAGCAGCCCCGGGCTGACCTGGCCCGAGAGTATTTGTCCCTCGTACCATTTTATTGGAGCCCGTCAGAGTCTCTTGCTCCTTGGCTCACAGCTTAACTTTCCCCAGGACACCAGCTCTGGCTTTGCTCCGAAGCACTCTGTGCCACGAAGGCTCTCACTGCCCTCACCACGGGTCAGGTTTGGTTCCGCTGTTTTCCCATAGTGTCCTGGAACTGAACCACTAGTCAGAGTCCTCTGGGAGAAACCGGTTGCCAAGGAAGATGTCACACTCGCTGTTTATTTCCTAATGGACTGAAGGTTTCTTATGTAATTGAACAGTTGCCTTCAAACCTTGAGCTTTAATGCACTGTGTGGTTAACAAGTGTCCCGGTTGTGTAGACACACAAACCTCCCGGTATCAATCCATATGGGGAGAATATGACAGGTATTCATAACCTCAAATTTATATTTTATATTTGGAAAACTGAAAGCTTAAAGTTGTTTTAAAGACTTGCTAGTCCTTTGTGAGTTACTCCCCATTTCTCCATTCTATAGCCTTACCCATGATAGTTTTCTATTTATTGTAAAGTAATGCATGGATATATGTAATATATTTAGAATCATTCTAAAATATAGGTACAAAAATGAGTGCAGAAATTATTATGCACTATTTTCACATAGATCAGATTCAAAGGGTAACAACATATACTTGTACTCAAAGTAGAAATGTTATAAATTCATCATTTCAAACTTAGCCTATCTTCTGGAACTTTCCATAAATTTTCAAAATGTTTAATTTTGAATCTTGTACAGCTGTTTTCAATAAAAGAAAAATTTCTTTTTCCACACCCCCCCCCAGTGCTTTAAAATCCACCATGAAACATGAGCACGGAGAACACTTTGGTTAGAACTAAGGTAGGGTTCATATACGCCAATCTGGATACTACTAGTTATTTGTAGAAAAATGGGTATGAAAACCAGTGCCAAGGTAGGACACTCACTGTTCTCTGTAACAACCAACATCTTGATACTGACTCATATGCATGCATATGTTCCTGGGGTGAATTATAATAGATATAATGTTCACACCAAATGTCTGACTTTAACCGCTTTGGAAACCAGGCTTCTTCACATTTCTAAGCTTGCATGTATAGACTATATGACATTTATTGATGCAGAAGAATTGGGCTGAGAGAGTCCCAATGCCAGCAGCTTTGCAGTTTAAAGACCTTTAGATTCTGCTTCAGAACAATAATGGTGATGTCACCTGGATTCCACAGACTCGATCTGTTGCTTATAGCGAGCTTAACTGAACAGCTTGTCAGTGGGCTTTAAGTCCAATGCCTCTACTCTTTCTATGGCTAAGGACATTCGTAGAGCACACTCACAACTGGAAACTAACAGCACACTTGCAACATTTCCACAGAATTTCTATGAGCAGAATGAGGGTCGGCGAGATGGCTTAGCAGGTAAGGGGGCTTGCCACCAAGCCTGGCAACCTGAGTTTGACACTGCAACCCACATGGTAGAATGGAACTGACACCTGAAAGTTGGACCCTGCTATCCACATAGACATCAGCACAGCATGCATGTGCACACAGGCATTCATACAGGCACATACTAAATCAATGTAATAAGTTTTCTAAAGAGCAAACTGTAAAGTGGAAATGACCTTTCAACACTTTAAGAGAATGGTTAACATGCCTCAAAATGCTAAGATTCTTGGAAGGCCTGCATTTTCTAAGTAATAGAGCTCAAAATGTACAGAAAAAATCAAAACCTTGCCAATGTGACACTGGCTTAGAAACATGGACTTTTGACAGGAGCATTTATTCTTTTTTTTTTTTTTTTTTGGTTCTTTTTTTCGGAGCTGGGGACCGAACCCAGGGCCTTGCGCTTCCTAGGTAAGTGCTCTACCACTGAGCTAAATCCCCAGCCCCAGGAGCATTTATTCTAATTAAGGCCTGAGGTTGGTTTGAGAGAGAAAACTTTGCACAACACTGTTGCTGGGTTGAAGTAGTTCTATTGGAAAGTTGATAATGCAAAATATAAGAAAGTTTCCTCATTGTGGAAAATAATTTTATGGAGAGTCTTGCCTAGCTCTTGAACGTTTCACTGTTTTACAGGTGAGACCATTCCCACCACCAGCAGACAGTGACTGAGACCTCTGAGGGGAAGATAGGGGTCAATTATGCTCATTTAAACTAGCAACTGGATGCTTTCACAATGCAAGGACTCAAGATCTAAAAGAAAACCCATAATTGTAGACCATCTGTGTAACGTAAGAGCAATGATGCCTTGATTGTGTCTGTACCTAAACACATAAGAAATTTTATATTTTCTATAGAAAGATAACATTGAAGAAGCAAGAATTTATATTGTTGAAAGCCTATTCATTCATGATTGGTTTTATGGGGTTTTATTTGTTTGTTTTGTCTTTCTTTCATCTTTTGTGTTTCTTTTGTCTTTGTTTTAATCTCTAAGGAGATATCAGATTCACTGCTGGACTTTCTTCTTAAGGCAGTGAGCGTTCCGGCACCACTGAAGAGGCCTGCAGACCCACACTCAGCTGAGGGGCTCTTAACAGTTGGTAGTTGCTAAAGTAGGAAGAGTCAGGTTTCTTCAATGATTTGGCCCCTGGAAGATCAATCATGCCCCAGTGGATGGCCACACCAGCATGCATAAATGGGCAGCACTCATTGAACTAAGATAAGCAAACAGAGCAAAACAAGGAGAGTATGTGGAGTTGAGAGGAAGATACAGGGAAGGGAGTCTGGGAGGGGTTAGGAGTGGAGAGGTGGTGAATATGTATTGAAACACATATGCATGTATGAAATTCTTCAAGAAATATATATATTATATCATATATATGCTATTTCAGATGTCCTCATAACAATTATATTTTATATACTTATATTTTTAGCATAACAACAAGACACATTTGAATATGAACTTTGGAAAAAGTTGATATCCTGTTGGTATTTTGCTCGTTTGTTTTTAACGAGCCAATGCCCACAATAAGATGTCATACAGAAAAGAAAAAAAAAAGATGTCATACAAAGCAGTATCTTTCAGCACAGAACCATTTGCTTATCAGATGTCGGTTTTAAATCCCATGTAAACTTAAATACATGCTGGCATCTAAAACTTAAATCATAGGTGCAGGTGCACTACGGTTGGAGATTTACCTAATGGTGAAAAGAACTGCACAAAGTCTAACGTTGAGAGGACTGGGAGTCACGAGTACTTTTCACTCTCCTTCCCCTCCTTCTACTTCATCTCTTCCTCCTGTTTATTATTATTATGTTATTATTATTATTAATATTATTATTACTATCATTGGCCGGCACTCACTATGTAGCCTTAGGTTGGCCTGGAGTTTCCTATGTAAACCTAGCTGACTTGAACTCACAGGGATCTACCTATCTGCTTAGCAAGTTCTGGGATTGAAGCCATGCACTGCCATACCCAGCAGGGTCCCAAACTTTAATAAGCAAGTATTGGTTATTATAGCATCTGGATCTGTGCTTTCATTGGTGAAATAAAAGTCTTGGGTTAACACTAAAATTTGTCTTTCTTCAACTTTTCACATTATTTTGCATTTTAAAAAATTATTTTATTTGCATTCCACTCATTGTCCCCATCCCCAGACTCCCCTCCCACAGTTCCTCATCTCATTTCTCCTCCACCTTGCCCCTGAGAGTATGCTTCCCCACACCAGACCTCCCCTTCCCTAGAGACTCTTCAGGATTGAGCACATCTTATCATACTCAAGCCAGACCAGGCAGACCTCTGCTACATATGTTCCAGGGGCCTGGGGCTGGCCCGTGTATACTCCTGGTTGGTGGCTCAGTCTAGGTAAGTTGAGACTGCTGCTGGTCTTCTTATGAGGTAGCTCTCCCCTTCAGCTCCTTCAGTCCTTCCCCAAATTTCAACTGTAGGGGTCTCCAACTTTAATCCAATGGTTGGATGTAGGTATCTGCTTCTGTCTCAGTCGGATGCAGGTAGGATCTCTCCAAGGACAGCCATGTTTGGTTCCTGCCTGTAAGCACATCATAGCATCAGTAATAGTGTCAGGCCTTGGGCTCCCCCCACCCACCCCACAATGAGATGGATCCCAAGTTGAGCTGGTCATTGGCACCTTACCTTCAGTCTCTTCTCCATTTTGTCCCTGTTGTTCTTTTAAGCAGGAACACTACTAGGTCAGAAATTTTGAGTGTGGGTAACCCAGTCCCTCCACTTGAGGCCTTGTCTATCTACTGGAGGTGGACTCATCTAATTCCCTCTCCCCAATGTTGGGTATTTTGGCTAAGGTCATAGCCAATGAGCCCTGAGAATCTCTCACCTCCCACATCTCTGGTACTTTCTAGAGAATTCTCCCCACCTCCTACCCCTAAGACTACATATTTTCGTTCATTCTCCTGGCCCTCCGGGCCTCTCTCCTTTTCCTCCCATCCCCTTCTCTCCCACCAAGATCCCTCCATCCCTCTGCCTTCAGTGATTATTTTCTCCTCACTTCGAAGTGGGATTGAAGCCCTCACTTGGGCATTTCTACTAGCTGTACATCTTATGGTCTGTGGGTTGTGTCCTGGGTATCCTGTACTTTTTTTGACTAATATCCACTTATCAGTGAGTACATATCATGTATGTCCTTTTGTATCTGAGTTACTTCATTTAGGATGGTATTTTCTGGTTCCATCCATTTGCCCACAAAATTGATGATGTCCTCATTTTTAAGAGCTTAATAGCATTCCATTGTGTAAATGAACTACATTTTCCATATCCATTCTTCAGTCGTGGGACATCTGGGTTGTCTCCAGTTTGGGCGCCCTGCATGAAGACTAAGCTTCACATCTGCTACATATGTGTGGTAGGCTCAGGTCCACCCCTTGCTTGCTCTTTGGTTGGTGGTTTAGTCTCTGGGAGCCCCCATGTGTCCAGGTTAGATGATTCTGTTAGTTTTCTTGTGAAGTCCCTGTCTCCTTTGGGTTCCTCAACTTGTCCCCCAACTCTTCCACGAAACTCCCTGAGCTCTATCTAATGTCTCTACATCTGTTTCCATTGGCTGCTGGGTAGAGCTATCAGAGGACAGTTATGCTAGGCTCCTGTCTGCAACCATAAGAGTCCATCACTACTAGCGTCAGGGATTGGCTCTTACCCATGGGATGGATTTCAAGTTGGCCATTCCCTCCATCTCTCCTATTCTAGCACTTCAACTAACTTTAATATATAGAATTTAGATAAATAAACTGGGTCCCTTTTTACTTTCAAGAGTATTAAGATTATTTTGATGTTGTTTTTATATAGCTGGGTATCAAACCAGGGCCTTGGCTATGCTAGTCAATTCAACTTTTCTATTGAGTCTTTTAACTTTGCAGTTTTTCTTTTTTCTATTGTATACAAGACTTTGTCTTGAAATATATGTAAATTTCTCTCTATTTGGGCACAATCATTTTGCTATCAAAAATATCTTCTAAAACATGAAAACATCATTTAATAAACATATGTATACATATATATATAATTTAAACTATTTTAAAATTTGTTTATAAAATTAAATTTATTACTATACTTATAAACATGGCATATGTATGTAGGCACAGACTTACCATGAAATTCATGTTGAGGTCAAAGGGTGATTGGAGGGAGTCAGTTCTCTCTTTGTAGCATGGATTCTGAAAATTAAGCTAGGGTGAGGTTTGTGACAGAAAGTGTTTTTATACTCTGAGCCACCTTATAGATCCATACTTATTGATTTTAAAGACTATTTTTCCTTGCTTTTCAAAAAATTAATCAACTTAATAATCTTATGAAGATGCTTTTCTAGAAACTTTATGGCAGTTTCATTGAGACATCATGAAAATATATCTTCTAATGTTAATAGGAAGCTACTGAGAAGAGTAAAAGAATAAAACAAAACCACATCCTCTTATGACCAAACATGTGATTTTGGATGATTATTAAATGTATCTTTGTATTGAGCTGGAGAGTTCAGTTTAAATATGTATTTTATTTTCTAAATGCAAACTCCTTTTTTGGCTCAACAGCGGAGAGCATTAGAGAGCTGCTGAGGCACGCATGCTTGCTGTCCTGTCGAGTGTTGTTGGCCCCTGGAATCTACCCAAAAAGCTTTCTGGTATCTACTCTCTGGTTTGTAACAGTGAAATAATTGCCATACATAGCATTCTCAAGTTATTCTTTTTCTACAGCTGGACTTTGTCTTATCCCTTGCACTAAAAGAGGTTTTCAGAGATGACTGCAAGTTCCAAGACTGGAGAAATGGCTCAGAGGTTAAGAACACTTCAGGTTTTTGGTGCGGACTCAGATTTGGCTCCCGGCACCCGTATGGTTGCTCACAACTCTGTGTACTTTCACTTGCAGGGGACACAGTGTTCTCTTCTGACCTCCTCATGTCCAGAGCCTAGGTATGGCACTCATACATGCAAGCAGGCAAAAAAATCATGTCATAAAATAAAGTAAAAATAAAACCTTAAAGTGTTTTAATAGATTTATTCAAGAGTTGTTGTCATATATAATTTGTATGTAGTATTTACTATAAGCATTGCCAAAAGAAGACAATTTTAGTACAGGAAAAGATGAAAAGGCAAATACTCTAAGAAACTGTAAACAAAGAGAACAATTCTACAAGCTGTTATAATTGGACATAAATATAATTCCTACCAAATTTAATTATCTTAATATATTTTTAGTTAACATGTAGAAAATAAATATATATATGGTATTTTACCCTTATTCTTTCTCTTATTTCTAAATATTTGTAAAGTATTGGCTTTCTTAAATTGTCTAGTAAATGATGAAAAAGATTACTGTGTTTTAATAGTGGAGAAATATTCTTTTTTGGGTTTTTTTGAGCACTTCCTGGAGTCCTCTGACAATAGCCAGATGGAGTTGTAAAAAAGATGCAGCTTTATTAATGTATAAATGGGAAAATTATAGCATGGCGAAAATCACAGAAGTACGAAGACCCACAGGTTCAAGATGACTTAGTAACTTACCTATCCATTTCCCATAAGGAGGAGAGAATGTAGGGCACAGAATCAGTGCCGAGTAGTAAATGGTTTCTAGGGGAACTCAATGGTCTTTGAGACAGAGTCCTGTGAGCCCACAGAACAGATCATTGATTGTAGATGACACCCTGTGGGGCCGAAATAGAGTATTATAGTCTGGTATAAGACAAAACAAAAGCAAAGGAACAAAAACCTCTATTAGGTATGTTAACAAACTTCAACCTTTTTCCAGCAATGTGAGCTTGGTAAAACTGGCGTGAAAGGAACGTGCGTAGTGCCTCCCTGGCCGGTCAGAGTTCGAGCTAATGGAAGCATCAGGAGGAAAGCCCACCCTCACCTTTGCAGGAATCAAGACAGAGAGATCTCGGAAATGAGTCAGGTTGTTAAGCCTTTCAATTCCATTTTGATTCTATCACTTTGCATACCAAAACCCCTAACTTGGTGGCATCTTCCTCTTAGCCTCAAAATAATTAAGTATTTTTCATAATTGCATAGAAAATGTTTCTACTGAAAAAAATTACCACGTTCCAAGAGGGTAAAAAATTAATTTGAGGTTTTATTATAGACAGTCTTCACATATTTTATCAAAATCTCAACTGTGAGTGTTGACTACATGTCCAAAGTTAGAGAGAGAGAGAGAGAGAGAGAGAGAGAGAGAGAGAGAGAGAGAGAGTGAGAGAGGGAAACAGAGAGAAACAGAGAGAGACAGAGATTCAGAGTGAAAGAGAGAGTGAGAGAGAGAGAAGAAAGAGAGGAGAGAGAGGATAGAGAGAGAGAGCAAGAGAGAGAAGAGAGAGGAGAGACACAGAGAGACAGAGACAGAGACAGACATGGAGAGAGCATCTTGAATTGAAGGGCGTTATCTACAGTATGTAAAGTTACTAGCAAGAAAGTTGCCTTATCCATTCTTGGCTTTGCCTCATGTGTGACTGTGGACACTTTAGGATTCAGTGAGTTCTCCTACTGGTTTACAGTCTTACGAGGATTTTTTTTCTACCACCAGAACATTGGCTATAAACGTCTATTAGTCAAAATAACTGCAGCAGGTTTATAAGGTCTGAGAGTGTACGCTCCCCAGTCTGTTTCTCCTTAAATGACGAAGAATGCAAAAATAGACAATCTTTGACCTCTTAAATCACAAATTGGATAGTCTTACCATTAAAGCATATTGTAAATGTGTTTCGCATTACGTAGCCCATTTAGCATGTTCAGCAGCAAGCATTCAAATGCTTTGGGTTCTGTCTTTTTTTTCATCTCAGAGGATATTAAATGGTCTTTTCAAGTCACCAAGGGACATTGGAAACGATACAGAACAATTGGGATATTCCTGATAGGCCATTAGGAAACATTCACATAGAGAATGAAGAGCTCAAGGGTTGAACTGGATAAGTAATTCCTTGGTTTCCTGTCAACTACGTAGATCATCCTCCTAAGATGGCATGACTTGTTCAATTGGGAAGGTCATGGACCTATTTTACATGCAAAAAATGAAAGACAAATACCCAGAAAAGGGGTTCATAATGTGAGGTCTTTACTCCAAAGGTTAGAAGAGACCAACAGTAAACACAATAGGGCAATTGAAAGATTTCTGCCCATCCAACACATGTCTATTCATGTTAGCATTCTGGAATTAGCATTCTGATTAGCAAAACAATTATCTGTCTGAATTTTTATTTCCGCTGTCAAATTAATGACATTTAATTTTCTGAAAAATAATGTAAAACCGAGGGAAACACATTCTAAGAACTTACATGTGTTAATTTCTATACATGCTTTGGATTACTCTGAAACTGCTGAAAATACTAAAATACCACTTGTGGTGTGGGGTGAAATGCCTAGCGCCTGCCTCACCAAGCATTGTCAGTGAGTGTTGATGCCATGCCACAGATCACCTTAACAGCTTTCCTCCATGGGTCATAAACTTAAACTGGATCATGATCAGTTGCTGTCAACTGGAGTGCACAAGCCTGTTAACTAGTTGTAGAAACTGACTAATAGAGAAGCAAAATTTCAGACAAGTTGGGATAAGATTCCCATCTAAGTGTCATGTTCAATATATTATGATGTGAATTTAAGGTTTCTGTGTGTGAATTTTAAATAGGTACTTCTCCTTAGTCTGAATTTGCAAAAGGTGAAAAGATTCCTTAAACAAATGTTAAAATTTTTAACTCGAAATGTCCATGGCCTACGGTTGAAACACAACAGATGAGACAGATTACTGACTTTTTACAACTTGAAATAAAAGGTGTTTTATTGATATGAGGGTAGACTTTTTAATGTTCCTTTTTCTGGATCATGGGTGGATTTTCTCACATGGGTGTCAGTCTCTTTTTATGGACCATAAATACCTCTGAAATGCTTGCCTCCAGCTAAAATTTTCTAGCCAAGATATTTCCAATATGCATTGATCTTTCACCATTTTTTGTGCTGCCTTTTTTAAAAAAAGCTAGGGATAAAGAAGCTGTATTACCTGGGCATTGGATAGATTACATTTAAGAGAAAAGTACCATAGAGATACAAACAATTAATATTACAGAGTGAGCCATACATCGAAAGCATCAGTGCTTTTCATCTTGGGAAATGGGAAGCAGTGTCTAATAAGCCAGAGGAAATGAAAGTGTTGATGAGAGAGTCATACACACAGGTGGCTGAGAACAGTCAACAGTGCCTGACAGGCAAACATGCATCCTGGTGCAAACCTGCATTCTATTTCAGAAAGCATGACAGAAAGGTAAAAATGTGTTCCATTAAAATCAAATTCCAAATGTGTTTCATTAAAGTGAGATTTTTTGCAAGCTATCCAGATGATGTGTAGATACTTAGAGAGAATATTGAAGCATGTAGAACTTTCCTGATGTGCCAGTAGAAGATATGTTTCTTTGACTTCGCTATCTGTCCTTTTATTAGAGAGCTTATACTTCTAAAGAGTAATAACAGTGAGCAAACAATACTGTGCACGTCTCTTTCTTCCATCAACTCAAAATGAAGATTTACAGACAAGTAATGAAGGTGTCAGAATTCTCCCACCTAATACCATATATGTTAGGACATGAATGTTGAAACCATGAATATGAGCAAAATCAGGGCCACATAGCAGACAACACAATCGTATCTTTTACTTCTTTTGTTTTTGCTTCTGTCAATTTGACACCATGCACAGTGAGCTCAGAGGAGGAACCATAGTCAAGATACTGCCTTCATCAGACTGCATGTAGGCAAGTCTGTCGAGCAGTTTTAGATTTACGACTGGTGTGAGAGGACCCAACCCACTGTGGGTGGTGTCACCTTGTGTAGTTGGTTCTTGGGTTGTTTAAGAAAGCAGGCTCAGCAAGTCATGAAGAGCAATCCTGTAATCAGAGTTCCCCCATGATCTTGGCTTCAGCTCCTGCCTCCAGGTTTCCTTGAATTCTTGTCCTGACTTCTCTCAGTGATAGACTGTGACCTGAGAGTTATCAGATGACACAAACCTTTTCCTCCCCCAGTTACTTTTGGTTGTGGTATTTTATCATAGCAGTAGAAGCATTAACTAAGATGGCTCCATACAGAAAACATGGAGCATTGATTCTGTATTTTAGGATGAAATGTTTTTGTTGCTCTTATAGTTAAAAAAAAACCTAACCAGTATGTTTAAAGCTTTTTTGGTCTAACTAATTTTGGACACAGATAACTTACCTGTTTTCCTCTATTCCAGGTTTTCTCTCCTTCTTGCCTTCCTTTAGTCCCAGCCTCTGTGTGTCTCTCGCTTTAAGAATATATGATAGTTGTAGTTTTATTTGACATGTATACATTTCTCTTCTTTCAGAGGATCTTAGTTAATACAATAAATATCTGACTACAGGAAGAATAGTCACCTTCCTTTAGGATAAAATGAAAGTGTCAGGAAAATTCTGTATATCCTTTTTTCCCAATCTATTAAGTGGGTCAAATCATTTGATACCTGTGTACTCTGTAACTGGATTAGAATGTAACAAGTTTGTCTTTCACAGGATGCTTTAGTTCACTTCTTTGCTATTTTTATTTCTAGATCTTGACTTCAAGACACTCTGCATCTTCAAATTCAACACTTTAACTAGACATTTCCCTTACTCTAAGGAAACTGAATCCCAAAATGATTGCTATCTTTACATTCTTGGAACCTTAAAACATACATGAAGGCATAAGCAAAATGTAATGATGAGGTCTTAGCTGTAGACTGTAGCCTTTCCAATGTTCAATGTCCTAGCAGAAAAGCTATAAGAACTTGCTTAACTTCCTTAAGACTCACCATTTACATCATTAAATGAAAGTGATGAATCCTATCTTTGAATATTTTGATGAAAATTAAGCAGATACTTAGCAGAGTAAGCAAAATAGCACCATAATGAATAGTGGAGTTAGACCTACTTTGAGGACTACACATGGAGAACCGAGGGGCAGTATTTTTTTCTTTCTTTCCATATATATTTATACACTTATTCACTTGACATCCTGCTCACTGCCTGGCTCCCTATCAGCTCCTCCTACAATACTTCCTCCATCCTCCCCTCCCCTTCTCCTCTGAGTGGGTAGGCCTCCCCTATGTATCTCCCCACCCTGGCACATCAAGATTCTGTGAGGCTAGGCACCTCCAAAGGATAGTTTTGCAAGCTACAGAGAAAGGTTTCATAAGCTTATTCCATAAAAGTACTTCTAGGAACTGCCAGCTGCAGTTGGAGAGTGAATACCCAGGATGCTTTTCGTGTGTCATGGCTGATATCCCATGGGAGTATTTTCTGGTTGGACAAATATCAGCAAACGATGATGAAGAGTATGCGCTGAGAATGTTGATTTTCTTACTGGCTCTGAGAAGAGTTCCTTCCTACTTAAGACCATAGGAGCTCATATTTGTTATATCCCCAATGTATGGCTATGACTTTGTCATTCTTACCTATCTTAAATTCTTAGGAGAGGTCTTGCTATGACCATCAGGCATTTCTACCAAGGGAAGAGTGAATTAAAACTTCAAAAGCAATTGCTTTTGAAGAAGAAGAAGAAGAAGAAGAAGAAGAAGAAGAAGAAGAAGAAGAAGAAGAAGAAGAAGAAGAAGAAGAGGAGGAGGAGGAGGAGGAGGAGGAGGAGGAGGAGGAGGAGGAGGAAGAGGAAGAGGAAGAAGAAGAAGAAGAAGAAGAAGAAGAAGAAGAAGAAGAAGAAGAAGAAGAAGAAGAAGAAGAAGAAGAAGAAGAAGAAGAGGAAGAAGTTGTTCTAACTCAGGAGCAAAGTATTTTATGCTAAGATTGATTGCAGGCTAGTTCACGGTGGAAACATCATTTAATTTGGGAGACCCTTGTCATTCCATGCACTAACTCCAAGCAATAGACATTCTATCAAAAATTATCTGTAGTGCAGATGACATGGCCAATGAGCAAGTTGGCATTATTAAATCTAGACTGCTCATCTTTAAAAAGCTGTTTGACACATGATTATCCCCCTGATCAACGGAAGAAAAGTAGTTTAAGACAGATCATTCTGGCTCTGTCAAATGTGAATTATTCTGGAAAATAGACATTGCAGATATTGCCTGCTACAAAGTTTTGTGTCTCAGGTTGCTTATTTGTGAATGGTGAATCCAAACACTGTGAGTTTCATTCTAATGCTGGTGTTTACATATTTCATTGAATTTTTATCTGAAAAAATCTGGATGTCTCATGAAAGATGATTTTTCTCTTTGTTTTTTGAGTACATGAAACTGCAGCAAAACAAAGCCAATGGAAAACAGCCTTTGGCTGGAGACTTTTCTGGGCTTCCTAATTTTAGTCAGCTCAAAAGCTTGTCTTACACAATTATGGAAATAGTGACTCTGGTGTTAGACTAATCAACAACTGTAGAAAACTTGAAAAATAAAATAAGTTAGTCATGAAGTGGTTTGAACTTTCATGTGGGTTGGGGGTTTAGTTCATCTTGGAGATGAAACATGGGTGCGTTTATGTTTTATATAATTTAATTCTTTACCAGATTTAGATTTAAGTTATCTGTCCCTAAACTGGAATTGCCTTTATGTGTGTTTTTCAAATTTCAAGGAAGTTTCTTACATGGACATTTAAAATGGAAATTAAATTTCTTTATAAGTTTTAAACCACTTAAATAATCCTTATTATTATAAAGCTATAAAGTTCTTGGATAATAAAGTATTTTTAGATGTCTGAAGAAAGCAATTCTTTTTCCTTTGGCCCTGATAGAATATAAGGTACTTACATTAATATAAGTTCATTTCTTTTCTCAAAAAAAGGAAGCAATAACAGGTGTTAGAGTAGGTAACTGTCTCCCGTGGTTGTAAAAATAACAGGGGAGGCTTTAAATGGGAAGGTGCTAAATGCTGAAAGTGTCGGAAGAGATGGTTAAAGATTAAAATTAGAAACCACATGGGAAAGGCAGAGGAAAACTCTTTACCATAAATCATCTAGATACTTAATTGGAATCAAACACAAACTCGAATATGTGTCATATAATCTGGCCAAATTCACCTGGGCTTTATTAAGACGGTGTGAGCCAAAGAGTACAAGGTTTTAGACAAGCTTGAGCAGATCATGTGCTAAAGAGAAAAACAACTGTACTATCTAGCTGATCCTGGGATAATAAAAATCCCCACACCCCAAACCCCAACTTCAAATGATTAATAGACTGATCTTATATATACATTATATTTGAAAGGTAGTACAATGCAGTCTTTAATAACATGATTTTTAGGTTGATTCTATTTCAAGATAAAGTCCTGGTGTCTTTATCTACGTGCTAACTATATAATGAGAGGACTGAGAATCAGAGCCAGGCTGATTCCGTGACAGGCCACAAGGCAGTTGGGGAGATTAGATCTAAGTTTCTGTCCCGGAGATGTCTAAAGTAAGTCAATTTCAGAAAAAACCTCACCCCTCATGGGCAGCCAATGAGAAGCTTTAGAAGCTGCTCCACAACCTAGCTTGAGCCTAGTATTGTTCATCAGCAAAAGCTCTTCAAAATCCCCCAGAGTCGTAACCAATCATTAAGGCACCCATACTCCTGGAGATAGAACCAACCAATCAAGGGAGAGGCAAAAGTCCCCCCACTCCTATGCTAACAGGCTTTAAATTGTTCTTGCAAAGTCCACACCTCTGTCTTACATCCTGGTGTATGGTGGACCCCTGCATGCAGGTTCTCTGCAGAATAAACATTCTTTGCTGTGGCATACTATTTGAGTCTGGGGCACCATTCTTCTTGAATCATGAACCTATAACTTTGACATTTTTCAATGTCTACTTTTAATGATGGTTCTTAAATGATTTAACCTCCATTTTAACCCACTACCCACCAGAGGTAGTGGGGAAAATATGATACAGGGGAAGTAGACCTGACTAGAAATGATTCTTTGGAGCAACTCCAATCTGTGTTGTCTGAAGATCAGCAGTTCAGGTCCTAAGTGAGTAGCAGCAATCCAATCTACTTGCAAAGACTTCATGGATATACCAGCAGTCCAGTTTGATAGAGTCGGGATAGCAGACATGAATCAGCATAGGTGGTACTGCTTACCAAAGATGGCCAGGCCTTAGCCTCAGCATAAGTCAGCAGGAGATATCAGGGCCAACAGGACAGCCAGTAAAAGTTCTTCGCTGTGCCTCTCTCAGTGAAGCAAAGATCAGTAAAGACTCAAGACCAACAAGCATTGTGCAGACAACTCTACCAGCAAGGCAAGCTCAGCTACCATCACTGTTGAGTTCTATTTATTCTTTCTCCAAAAATCATATGTCCTCCATGGGTCTTGCCTCCCACATGTTTTGTCTCGGCACGTGAGTCTGTCTCAACTGACATCACTCTGCCAATCAGCCTGAGTCCAAGGAAATGGCAAGACACTGCAGCACTTCACTAGAAGTTTTCTTGTGTGTTCTCTCTATGGAGTCCCAACAAATAGAGCCCAACTACACAGTGTAAGGTAGACCAATACATATGTGTTGTTAACAAACAGTATCTCATTCACATTCCCTTTCACATGCTTGCTTTAGCGGAATATTCTTTCACCTGTGTCTGCTTCAGTGAAACATTTCTTCATGAATCTCTTAGTCTTTCACCTGAGTCCACTTCAGCGAAACATTTCTTTAGGTATTTGCCTTAGCAAAACACAGTCCCAGCCTCTGGCATGTTGTAACAATGTAGCATGGTGACCAGACTGTCTTGGGGTAATCAGAATGGAGGCCAGAACCAGTCTTTTTTATGACGTACTGAGAATACATACCAGCCGATTTGGAGGAAAAGATGTCCCTCTCCTTCCTTCCCTCCCTCCCTCCCTTCTTCCCTCCCTCCTTGACCCATTTTCCCTCTTCCCCGATACACTCAATAAATTTAAAGTAAATCAATGAAAACAACAACAACAAAAACACAATCCAACACAACTGACTTTCCAAAGGACCCTTACAACAGCTGTAAGCAAATCATATTTAATTCCCAGTTCTTCAGCATCTTTATCTGTAACATGGGTGCTCCAGGGCTATAAGAGTGCTATGTAAATTAACATATTGTGTGCCAAGTGACTAGTTCAATGCCTGTTATAAATTAAGACATTAAATAAAGAATAGCTACATTCTTTTTGTTATAAATGAAATGTTGAGGTCAAAACACATACCCACAGCTTTAGTAAATACCACTTTACACATGCAAAAAAGGTATTGTTCTAATCTTAAGCAGTTTTCATTTTATTATCTGCTAAATTTCATTTTTCTCTATTTTTATTAAAAGAAGAAAATTATAAGTTATCCAAATATGGTCTTTATCCAGACTAACCACCTTCTCTCCAACTGCCTCCATTCTCCTCATCACCTCCTCATCAGCATATAATGTTTCAGGTTAAAACGATGTAAGTAAACTGGAAGTCTTATGCAGATAGATTCTGGATACTTTAGTATATGTGTCTCTGAGACATGGCAAGCCACTTGTACCACTCAGTGTATAACCAACACCTTATCAACATCAGGAAATTCAGCCCAACAACAGGACTAATCTATTATCAAAGTTTGTTATTTCAGTGGTATATTTTATAGCTATTTCCTTTTGTTCACTGTCTAATCCATGATCACAAATTAGATTTTGTTTTCATGTCTTTTCAATTTCTTTAATGTGAGTTAATCCTCCAATCAAAGCAAACAAACGAACAGGAGATGACTCAGTGGTTGGTAGTGCTTTCTGCTCTTCTGGATTGCCAGCCCTCTCACCAGGTGGTTTAAAACTGCCTGTAACTTCAGCTACAGGCTATGTCATACCCTCTTCTGGATTTCATGAACACTTGAATTCACATGTGCACCGAACCACCATAACCGCACAGAGACACATATGCATAAATATAATAAAAATAAAATAAATAATAAAAACAAAACAAAAATCTTTTCTTGACTTTGAGAATATAGTAATGTTATAGTGTATACTTTTATCTTACAGGAATTTAATGCAAATCTTACTGATATATTTTATATTGCTATCTCATACAGATCCAGGCTGTATAAAAGCTAGTACTTGAAAGATTAAAGTTGATAGGAAGGAGCCATGTTTATTGAAGAACAGGCATCTTGGAAGATAGAGATGTGCCAACTTCAAACATAGTGGCACATGGGCTTTTATAAGGAGGAATAGAAAATCCAGTGAAATAATTGAATTGTGTGCTGACTAGGGTCTTCAAAGTCTAACACACATGTCTACTTTTGTTTCCTTTTCTAGCCAGATGTGATAATAGACTTCTGAATCATGGAGTTAGTCTGCTTTTCTTTCAGACAGATGTTACTATTCTATGAATCAAGCTTCACAGCAATTTATATGCTTTGTATAATTCCATGCACAGAGTTAAAGACTAAGAAAGAACACTATAGAGACTGATATTATCTGATGGTAACCAAGTAATCTAGGTTTTATAAGTCTAATGGAAGATTATTTAGCAATTAATATATTAACTGCTTAGGGAGGAGAATTGGGCAAAAGAAAGGAAGGACAGTCCTTCTGAAAGGGCTATGGAGGAGAAACAACCTTATAGAAAGGCAAGGAATAAGGGTGGAGTAGGCAATGGCAAGAAAAGCACCTTTGCCAACAGCTTTCCAAGGAGAGACCACCATTGATCTTTTCAGTGCAGCAGGTAAGGAGTTAAATGATACCAGTTTAATAACAAAACTGATGGTTTGATCTTTAATGACTTGATTAAGATGCAGTTCCCCCCTGGGGTGGAGTATATGGAATACAACTTTCATACAAGCCGATGGGAGGCAGAAGCAGGCGTATCTCTGAGTTTGAGGCCAGCCTGGTCTACAGAGGGAGTTCCCTGACACAGAGAACCCCTGTCTTAGAAAACCAAAACCAAGCAACCAAACAAGCAAAATGAGTCAGGCTCTTTGTCTTAGGGTTTCATTGTTGGGAACAGACACCATGACCAAAGCAACTCCTATAAAAGACAACATTTAATTGGGGCTGGCTTATTGGTTCAGAGGTTCAGCCCATTATCATCGAGGAGAGAACATGGCGGCATTCAGATAGATGTGGTGTTAAAGGAGCTCAGAGCTCCACCTTTTGTTTCACAGGCAGCTAGGAGAAGACTGGCTTCCAGACAGCTAGGATGCCATGCCCACAGTGAAACATCTACTCCAACAAGAGCATACCTCTTAATAGTACCACTCTCTGGTCCAAGCATATGCAAACTTTTCTACTCCCTCTAGCTTTAGAACTTGGTTTTGATACTTGTCAGGTTTGCATTACCCAGTTGTAACAAAACTTTTATTAAATTTGGTTAGAGAAACTCTCTCCCTCCATCACTGACCACCTTATTATCAGATCAAATTCTTAAAATCTCTTTTGTCTCTAAGTAATACATGATCATTCTAGTCTGATTCAGGAAGTGTCCTATTAGAGATGTTTATATGAAGTACCACACTTTAACCTGGTGTTTCTGCCTTAGCAATACTCCATATATTTAACTCCATTCTGCTCATTGACTATAATTCTCCTTTCGTATATGTTGCCTTCAGATTGAATATTTTCTCAACGAAATAGATTGGTATCATTTCCTTAGTAAAACTTGTTTTTACTACTTTAATTACTGTTCAACTCATGATTTTTAAAACAACATGTAGATATTGTATTCTACATAACTCATTGAAGAGTTTGCTTCTTACTGAAAAATAAGAAATATTATTGGGAAGGCTAATAGGAAATCGTGGATGTTAGGCCACTGATCTGAGGAAAGTAAAGGAGTATAAAATCACAACTGAAGATGTTCAGGAAATAATTACGTAGCTGAGGCTATGGGGGAAGTTGTGCCATGCACTGTGGGATTGAGTGAACTCATGGACTTAGCAGAATTACTTGCAAAGTAGATGCTGCCAGTCTTGAGCCCCATTAGTGCTTAGAGATGAGATCAAGGATGAATTAATATACTGACAGGGAAAGGTAAGACTGATGGTCTCCAAAGCATGAACTCCCTTTCACTTTTCAATTTTGTGAAGAATTGAGCACTTTATAAAGTGGACAATATTGGTGAAATGATTACAAAATTTATAAAAGAGAAAGAAACTTGAAATGGACCTCTCCCATCTCATTTTACAAATAAAATAATTCTCACAAAAGAAACTTCAATCCCATGATATTATTGCTGAATTTTAGTTAAAAAATTCATATGCAAAAATACTCACCTTATCCACAAAGAGGACCCAACTATACCTGGGCATATACCCAAAAGATGCTCCAACATATAACAAGGACACATGTTCCATCATTTATTATTTATAGTAGCCAGAATCTGGAAAGAACCCAGATGTCCTTTAACAGGGGAATGGATACAGAAGATGAGGTACATTTACACAATGGAGTACTACTCAGCTATTAAAAACAATGACTTCATAAAATTCTTAGGCAAATGGATGGAATTAGAAAATATCATCCTGACTGAGTTAACACAATCACAACAAATACACATGGTATGCATTCACTGATAAGGGGATATTAGCCCAAAAGCTCAGATTACCCAAGATGCAATGCACGGACCACATGAAGCTCAAGTAGAAGGATGACCAAAGTGGGGATGCTTCACTCCTTCTTAGAAAGGGGATCAAAAGTATTCATAGGCAGAGATACGAAGACAAAATCTGGAGCAGAGACTGAAGGAATAGCCATTTAGAGCCTGTCCCATCTGGCGATCCAGCCCATATAATACAGTCACCAAACCAAGACAATATTACTGATGCCAAGGAATGCTTGCTGACAGGAACCTGATATAGCTGTCTCCTGAGAGGCTCTGCCAGAATGTGACAAATACAGAGATGGCTATTCACAGCCAACCATTGAACTAAGAATGGGGTTCCCATTGGAGGAGTTAGAGAAAGGATTGAAGGAGCTGAAGGAGTTTTCAACCCCATGGGCACAACAATACCGACCAACCAGAGCTCCCAGGGACTAAACCACCATCCAAAGAGTACACATGGACAGACCCATGGCTTCAGCTGCATATGTAGCAGAGAATAGCCTTGTTGTGTACCAATAGGTAGAGAAGCCTTTGGCCTACCACGGCTGGAACCTCCAGTATAGGGGAGTGTCAGTGTGGGGAGGCAGGAAGGGGTGGGTGGATGAGGGGGGGAAACACCCTCATAAAAGAAAGGGGAGGGAGGATGGGGGTTTGTGGAGAGAAAACTGATAAGGGATAACATTTGAAATGTAAATAAAATCCAATAAAAAGTTAAAAAAGAAGTAAATAGAACACTCCCCAACTCATATGTGACTCATACTAACATCCAAACCAGACACAGACAACCTAAGTAAAGAAACTACAGAGTAACATTTCTCATGAGCAAAGAGGGAATGTATAGCTGGAGAAACTGTATCAGATCAAGTCCTATCCAGCTGTTGTCTGGATGTAAGGTTGGGTTGACAGATGAAAACCAGCCAATATGTTTTATCATGTCAGCAGACTCTTTAAGAAATACTTTTAATCACGACGGAAGAAAAACATCAGGTAAAATTCAACACACGTTTGATATGAAAATCAAGGACAGAGGACACATTCTGATACAGTGCAGATACCCTCCAGTGGAGTTAATGTCCTTTAAAGATGTTCTCCCCTATATTACATTACATTAATGTTCTAGATTACATTAGATTAGTTTGACTGCATGTTGGAAACTGACCAGGTACTATGGCCAAGTGCTTTGATGATAGAGAAAGAGTCCATGATCTGAGGTCCATCAATACTATGTAGTAACTCTGTAGAGTAGGCACTGAATGTTAATTGAGTGATCATATAATCTTAAAATTATTGAAGTCTTATGAATCTCTCTCTCCATTATATATATATATATGTGTGTGTGTGTGTGTGTGTGTGTGTGTGTGTGTGTGTGTGTGTGTGCAATGTAAAGAGTTCACAATCCTGCAAGATGCAAGAACGAAGGTCTGAAGTGTCATAGCAGGGCAGCATGCAAAGCTCTGATTGGTAGGCTAGGACTGTGAGTGTGGGGCTTAGGTCTGGAGGGTAAGAATGGAGACAAAGCAAGGAAAGTGGATGAGACGTGATTATACAAGCACGTGAAGGGTGTTTGGCTTTGTAGGTAGCTGACTGACAGGCATCTGATTCTTCATTGGGAGGGTGATTCTGACAGAATGATATCTGTACCAGAGAGTAAGACTGAAGCAGAGAAGGAGTCCAGTCAAAAGCACATCCCCACTCTCAGCAGAAAGACCGATAAAACCGGTTTCTTCATTGCGAGTCCCAGCAGGTTGAAATCAAAGCAAAAGCTAAGAGGTAGGACACTGACAAAGTTTGCAAAGGTGAGAGACTGGAAGGCAGAAGAAAAATATATGTTGAAGAAGGAAGGGTAGAGGAGCAGAAAGGGAAATGCTCGGCGGTACTGTAATGGAAGACAGAGGCTCTAAGCACACATTAGGGATAATGAAGGTTGTAAAGGAAGAGCTAATTTGATAAGATCAGTTCCATTGAGAGGAGACATAGCATGGAGTTCTTCTTTCTCTGGATCTCACAGAGATCTGACCACATGAGGATCGGGCAAGGTGTGGTAGCCTTGTGAATCAAAAAGGCTATGCTTAGCAGAAATTATAGGCTGTTCTATTTGATGTTCGACTTCCAGCTTCATAATTCTTGTCTCATAAGCCAACTTACCTGTGTTGCTCTGTTGTGGACTTCTAAGCAGATTAATACTAATACTAGTACTAGTACTAGTACTAATGCTAATACTAATACTAATGCTAATACTAATATTAATACTAATACTAATACTAATACTAATACTAATACTAATACTAATACTAATACTAATACTAATGAGTTGACTGCAGAAAAAATGAGCTGGAAAACCTGTATTGCCATGAAGACCTGTATTGCCATGAAGACAAAGACACTGCTTCTCTCCAAATGAACCAGTCTCCTTGCTTATGTTAGCAAGTGGACATTTAATGAATGGAGTATGGCAATCACCATATGTGTGTGTGTGTGTGTGTGTGTGTGTGTGTGTGTGTATTCACTATTTGTAAAATGGCAATGATACCAATCATAATTGTTTGTGAGAAATGAATATTTAATAATGAAAACAGTCAAATAATCTTTATTTGATAACATTAACTAACCTAAATTTAGAGAAGGAGCTTATATTTTTCTCAAATCTATATTCTCTCTTCTGCTGAACCCCAGACCTGAAGTGGACCTGTGCCTCTCAGAAGAAAAGACTGGAGTTGCTGCCATGGTGCCATGGTAGGTATGTGAACAGACATGGTTGGTCCTAAATTCTGTACCAAAGTACTTTACATTTTAACTTGGTTCCAATTGTCAAAAGCTAAAACACTAATAGTGATGCTCTTTTCTTCTCTGAAATAGCTAAAAAAGGTAGAATTGCAAATCAGACTCATCACTCCTAAGTGTCACATATGATGTTGATTTAGGCAAGAAACAGTCTCACACAAAGTATTCCTTTCCCAAGTGACTTAAACCTTCAAAACCATCTTCCTAATTGTTCCCTTTCCCATACTGGCAATAGTGAATAAGAAATAAACTTTTGGTATGGACCGCTTGGCTATTCAGATTTATCACTGTGTTATTAAATTTGGATAGTTGCTTAAGGGCCAAGATGTTACAAGAATAAGCCCATGGTTTTGTCTAGCTGTGTTCTTATAATTATGTGCACTTGAATTTTTTGTAATATTCAGATGAGATAGACCAAGTAAGTCATATTCAAATAACATTTTTAAATGATTTACAAGGACGCATGTAGCCCCATGTGCTCTGGAACTCTCTATGTGATGAGAATGACCTGGAACTTTTACCTCCCAAAAGTGAGAGCCACCACGCCCAGTTTGTGTTCTAATGGTAAAGGAAAACAGAGCGTCATGAATGCCAGGCAATCACTATCCTGACAGTACTACATGAGGTGAAAACTTCTGGTTGTGCCATGTGATGCAGATTAACATCACCATGTTTTCCTGAAGTAGACTCACGTTGTACTTTGCTGAGGCAATACCTGTGGGAGGACCTGTGATGTTTGGGGAGAGTATAAACAGAACTCCGTGGATAATGGAGCACTTGCATAGCTAGCCTTGCAATGCTTTGTTGGTCTTGTATCTTCGCTGATCTTCACTTTACTGAGAGAGGCACAGCAGAGAACTCTTGGCATCTGGATGGTCCTGGTCACTCCTGCTGCTGATCTATGCTGATCAGGTAGGGATCTGGAAGTTTCTACTTGATCACACCACCACTACTGATTCATGTTTGGTGACACTTTTGAACTGGACTGCTGGTATCTTGACAGAGACTGGAATCGACCCCCAAAAACTACTTCTAAACAGGTCCACATCCCCTTGTCCTATTTACCATCTTTTCTCCTCTGCTTTTGGACAGTGGGCTAGAAGTGGGGTTGAAGCATTTGAGAACCTTTACTAAAGCAGGTTCTGAAAAATTTAACGCTATAACTATTTCCCCAACCCAAAATAATCTTTTAGATGAAGACTTCACAAGTCCCATCATTAATGTATTTATCTGCAATTCTGTTGAATGGAAGTCAAGATTTCGTTCAGTTAGTCATTGTTTTTCTGGTGCTTAGTCTCTTGCTAGGTAGCAGGCAGGAGAAAGCAATAAAAGTCATGCTGTGTGGAGCCCCACGTGACTGTAATCCCATGACAATCATTAGCTGGTTAATTCTTTACCTCTATGGCTTCTGATTAGTTAGTTGCATTGCTCTTGTTATATTTTATTTGACTAGTACCCACATTGTTAAAATGTGGGTCTGAACCACAATTAGGAACTCCCACAATTGAATGTGTGGATCATGAAAAATTTGGCAAAAATAAATAGTTTCTGAATGTGTAATGATCAAATACTGATGGTGGTCCTCCTCCATGTTGCTTCCCGTGCTTTCTCTGTAACCTTGACTCTGAACTTTCAGCACATGTCATACTTTTACTGCTGTAGCATATGCCAGGTGACACCTACAATCATGGCCTAAAACATCTCAGCTTACATTAGTATGTTCTGAATTATAGTATTTTTACTACACACACAAGATGTTCCTACCTTATAGCAATATAATAGCTCACTTACAGAAAATAAAGATTTAATTTCCCACCATTATTCCTCAGCTTGGAAGTATCAAATTAGTATCAATTAGTATTAGTATTATGTAGGAATACTTGGTTTTAAAAGGTGCTGTTAGAGTTTTACCGGAAAAAAAATCATTGAATGAATTTTTTTCTTGAAATGAGGATAGAATTTCCAATAATTTCTGAAACAGCCTTAAACATTCTTGTGCTGTTTTGTAATAAATAAGCAAAGTACCCTTCCTGCTCTTGATAATTTTAAAAACTAAGTTTTAATCAACTTTGAAAATCACTGGATTGTTATATATAGCTTGCAGTATTAGCTATTAAGACAAGATTTGCTTTCTTCTCTTGAAGTAAAGAAGCATATCAATCTCATATATATATATATATATATAAGTCAAAGAATTGCCTTAGACTATATTTCCTTATGATTTACCATCAGCAAATGGTCAATCTGCATGCCTATTTTCTGAAGTTCTATGCCCTGGGATCCTCACTATAAAGGATGTAAGAACCCTAGTCTCATGAACATTTCAATTTCTGATTTAGGAAATGTCCTAAATTTGAGTATTTTGTTTGTTTTTCTCTCTGGAACTCCCAGTGTGCAATGTGAGTAAGAATGAGAATTCCTAAGAGGTCTCTTCAAAACATACTTCATCTCCAGCCTTCACTCTGACTGGTACATTTCCTGATAGTGGTTACATTGTATCCTGGCTATTTATCCTCAAGGGTTTACATTGTAACATTGTTATTTATCCTCCAGTCTACAGTTTGAGCTTTTCAAGTAATGTAACTGTAGCCCAGCTGTCTACCTGCACTTAATAAATACTGCATGCAGTAAAACTATTTAAAGCACAAACTCACTTCACAGATTAAATAATTCAGATACCAACTCTAAATATAATTTAGATAATCTCATTCTATATTATAGAAATTAATATGTAAAATCACTGTGTATGTAATTGATTCAGGAGTTTGTAGACTATGACTTTGAAAAGACAGCATCTCCTTGTGTTTTCCATTAGATCAAACCATAAAAGTTCAGCATATAACTCCCTTCCCACAAGGAGTTTTATGAAAAGAGACAGAATGACACAAAGCGACATTATGTTGTAACTGAAGTGTATTTATTTGTACTTCAGTCTTTATAGCCTTGTTTCAGTGTTACACCAATACACTCAACAACAAACATCTAAATCTACTCAGTTGCAATCAAATTAGTATTTCTAGAGATTCTGCATATACTCAGAAAATATATTTGGTTTCTCAATGGTATAGATGTTGCAATCTATTACAATATATACTTCATTTTTACAAAATGCAAAATAGAAGAAAAATGAGAGCCCTCTGGTGGGCAATATTTTAAGTTCAAAATATTGCATTATAATATTTTAATTGTATTTTCTAAAAACTAAAAAAATATTTCTAAACAAGCCTGTACAACGATATTAGATGAATATGGAAAAGTTTATTCAGGGAATAAATTAAGCTGACTATGCTTCCATGAAAAAATATATCTCAATTTGAATATTAGAAATGGCTCTCCTGGTACTACTGAATCAATCCAAAGTCACAGGAAATCTTAACCTTTGATACAAATGTGAATGAAATGATGAGTGAAGTTAAAAGCAGAGAAGTGATAAAAGTTTTGGTGCAAATATTGAAACTAGATTAAAAACAATTCTCTCCTTTTCAATTGAGATACTTTGTTGATGAGTTGTAAAATGGTTTAAGCAAAGGTTTGCTTCCACCAGTCAGTCATGTGAAGCAGGAGGAGGGGCTGGAGGGTAGTGAGGTTCTAGGAAGGCTCTTCCTAGCTTGCAAATGTTGGCCTTCCTCCTGCGTCCTGACTGGGTTCTCAAGTCTCTTGGTTTTCTAAGCACTCTTCTGTCTCGTGAATGCAACGAAACCTAAATATTTTCCAAATTGCCTTCCCCCTTCCTGTATAATCACATTAGGATTTAGCATGTCAACAAATGACCTGGGGGGAATGGGTAAATAACCACTTTTCAAATGGACTAGTGACATCAAAACATTAAATATTTTAAAAGAAATGTTTTAGTGGCACTTAGCATAATCATATGTGTGTATTGCCACTTCTAGCCTGCTTCTAATGTGTATTTCATCTGCTGTATTTTCAGTTTAATTTATCTCCTTCTGAAAATCACCCTGAAATGTAATCACCCCAGTGGCAGTGAAATGAGGTGGACTTAGCCAGTGATTGGCTCTTGAGAGTGAGAATCAATCCATTCAATGGTTAATAAATAATGATTGAGTGAGTTATAGTATGAATTGCTTCGCTACAAATGCTAACTTTCTCTAGTTACCTTTCTGGGTTAAGTTATCATGTAATGCCATGGGCCATGCTAGCATGCAGCAGGGAAGCCCCAGCAGAGGTCATGATATGCCTTTTCACTTCCTGGTCTTCTTTGAGCTAAATAAGGTTTCACTCTGTAATTCCCCAAGCAGTCATAGTCTCCTGTAGTGACAAGGAAATTGACTATGAAATCAGCCCAACTTAAAATCCCACAGCTTTTTGGTAACTTCCATTTCCCCCTAATCTGACTATTGGCAATCAGCTACCTGTGTTGGATAGTTCATAGAAACATATAAGTACAGTGGGTGATGCATAACTTCTTTTACAAAGCATTCTTTGTTCTTAGATTTAAGCATCTTGGAGCATGAACCATCATTTCTTTATTTTTCTCGGTGAAATCCATCCTATTTTATGTAAGACGATTTTTAATCAACTCATCTGTTTCTAGACATTTACACTATCTCTACATTTTGCCGTTGTGAACAGTAGTGATGTGGCCATTCATTTGCATATCTAGCTGAGTTCTCACTCTCAGTTCTTTGGTGTACATAGGGTAGAGTGGAATCTAAGCAGCACAGTAATTCTACATTCGCAGTATGGTCTCACACGTTTGCCAGCTATGTTGGGGAAGCAGGGAAAGGACAGACTGACTGTCCACAGACTGACTCACACTCCTAAGTATCCATCCTGTTTTTATAGGCATCCTAACAGGTTTTTAAAGCCTGTTTTAACTTTGATTTCTGAAATTGCATCTTGATAATTGTCTCAGAATAAGAAGATATGCATAGACCTCCTTCCTCGTCTCATCGAAACCTCTCCTACTTCTATGTTTCTTCTCTTTTTCATGCAAGCTTTGTGTTTGTCCCAGCCCTGTGGATTGCAACATGTCATGATTCCAACACTCATGTCAAGTCTAGAAGACAGGAAATCATGGTTGATTTCCCACAGTCCTCTGGTTCTTACAGTCTCTCCACCTTCTCTTTTATGACTGTCTGTGGACCTGGAGTTGGTGAAAAAGATGTTCTGTTTAGAACTGAGCTATCAATAGTAGGGTAATATTCTGAAAATAATTGTGTATCAAAATTACAATGAAAAAATGCAAATGATTGCTTAATTCCATTGTAGCTTATCAAAAGTAGTTCTTACAAATTGCCAGAGTACTGAGCACATGAAAATTTTATGCCTTTCTTTTTTTATTGGATATTTTCTTTATTTACATTTCAAATGTTATCCCCTTACCCTGGTTTCCGCTCAGGAAAGCCCCTATCCTATCCCCTCTCCCTCTGCTTCTATGAGAAGCACCCACCCACTCCTTCCTGCCTCCCTGTCCTGCCCTGGCATTCCCCTAGACTGAGGTATGGAGACTTCACAGGACCAAGGGCCTCTCCTCACATTGATGCCTGACAAGGCCATTCTCTGCTACATATGCGGATGGAGCCATGGGTTGCTTTGAAAGAACAGCCTAAGTTTACACAGGGATAGTGACTCTCCATTCTAATGGTTACATTTGTTTAAAGTTAAGAATGAGTTTGGCTCTATCTATACTCAACCTAAATATGCAAATGCTTGTTCTTGTATATTGAAACATGGCATTTAAGAAAGAACAATCGAGATATTTAAGTTCTAAATATTTAATATTTAGATATTATTAATATCTAAATAATTAAGTTCAGGTAATTAAAACAGAAAATGGGTTCCTAAGATCTGAAATGAAATAACTTGTGGTTTAGAGCTGGAGTCTATGGTTAGAAAGACTTGGAGGGAGTTGAAGGGAAGAGGTTAGTGTGTCAAGGTCCTAGGAAGGAGCAGGGAAATGGTAACTTTCAGGAGACAGAAAAGACACAAAGTAACTAATGGCTAAAAGCCCAGAAACAGCAGGAGACAAGAAGATGTGGGTGGATGATGTTTCTATTTTTCCTGTCAATCTGTCTCAATTTTACAGATGGTTCTAAAACAGGAATTAGGAATATAACTGGCTAATTAAAACAAGACTGTAGGCAATTACCTCCATATTAGTTTCCTAAAGATAGGGACAAATATGTGGAAGCAAATAATTGACAGTACAAAGTCTAATTCGTATTATTATTAAACTAGAATTAAGATATTGAAATGTATTAGTTAAGGGAGAGAACCAAAGATGGCACATCACACTTGGAAACAAATGAAGAGTTCTCATGTTCTTTAGAATTTTTGTCGTGATTAGATTCTGATTCAGAGTCCCTGGGGTGGCGTCTAAGCACATTTATTTTATTTTGTTCTGTTGAAGTCTTTGTTTCTAACTAATTTCTGGGATATAATTAGTTATTCTTTATGTTTTCACATATAGTTGTGGTTGTTGTTGTTGTGTGTGTTACGTTTTCTTGAAATTTTTTTGTCTAGGGTGTATTTTTTTTCTCTAGGGTGTATTTGAGGGATTGTGGGTTACTGTCTGTCTATATGCAGGTGAGGGCAGGCACAAGATAAGTCAAGGCCTGTGCTTGGGCAGTGAAAAAGAAAGGTGGGCGACCCTGATCTGTGTGGCTTTAAATAGCCACAAATAGCTATGAAATTTTCTAAGGAATGCATAATTATAGGACAATATGTCTTATCTAGCTAAGCAATTTTTTTTATTAACTTGAGTATTTCTTATATACATTTCGAATGTTATTCCCTTTCCCGGTTTCCGGGCAAACATCCCCCTTCCCCCTCCCCTTCCTTATGGGTGTTCCCCTCCCAACCCTCCCCCCATTGCCGCCCTCCCCCCATAGACTAGTTCACTGGGGGTTCAGTCTTAGCAGGACCCAGGGTTTCCCCTTCCACTGGTGCTCTTACTAGGATATTCATTGCTACATATGGGGTCAGAGTCCAGGGTCAGTCCATGTATAGTCTTTAGGTAGTGGCTTAGTCCCTGGAAGCTCTGGTTGCTTGGCATTGTTGTACTTTTGGGGTCTCGAGCCCCTTCAAGCTCTTCCAGTTCTTTCTCTGATTCCTTCAACAGGGGACCTATTCTCAGTTCAGTGGTTTGCTGCTGGCATTCGCCTCTGTATTTGCTGTATTCTGGCTGTGTCTCTCAGGAGAGATCTACATCCGGCTCCTGTCGGTCTGCACTTCTTTGCTTCATCCATCTTGTCTAATTGGGTGGCTGTATATGTATGGGCCACATGTGGGGCAGGCTCTGAATGGGTGTTCCTTCAGTCTCTGTTTTAATCTTTGCCTCTCCCTTCCCTGCCAAGGGTATTCTTTTTCCTCATTTAAAGAAGGAGTGAAGCAATCACATTTTGATCATCCGTCTTGAGTTTCGTTTGTTCTAGGGATCTAGGGTAATTCAAGCATTTGGGCTAATAGCCACTTATCAATGAGTGCATACCATGTATGTCTTTCTGTGATTGGGTTAGCTCACTCAGGATGATATTTTCCAGTTCCAACCATTTGCCTACGAATTTCATAAACTCGTTGTTTTTGATAGCTGAGTAATATTCCATTGTGTAGATGTACCACATTTTCTGTATCCATTCCTCTGTTGAAGGGCATCTGGGTTCTTTCCATTTTCTGGCTATTATAAATAAGGCTGCGATGAACATAATGGAGCACGTGTCTCTTTTATATGTTGAGGCATCTTTTGGGTATATGCCCAAGAGAGGTATAGCTGGATCCTCAGGCAGTTCAATGTCCAATTTTCTGAGGAACCTCCAGACTGATTTCCAGAATGGTTTTACCAGTCTGCAATCCCACCAACAATGGAGGAGTGTTCCTCTTTCTCCACATCCTCGCCAGCATCTGCTGTCACCTGAGTTTTTGATCTTAGCCATTCTCACTGGTGTGAGGTGAAATCTCAGGGTTGTTTTGATTTGCATTTCCCTTATGACTAAAGATGTTGAACATTTCTTTAGGTGTTTCTCAGCCATTCGGCATTCCTCAGCTGTGAATTCTTTGTTTAGCTCTGAACCCCATTTTTAATAGGGTTATTTGTTTCCCTGCGGTCTAACTTCTTGAGTTCTTTGTATATTTTGGAAATAAGGCCTCTATCTGTTGTAGGATTGGTAAAGATCTTTTCCCAATCTGTTGGTTGCCGTTTTGTCCTAACCACAGTGTCCTTTGCCTTACAGAAGCTTTGCAGTTTTATGAGATCCCATTTGTCGATTCTTGATCTTAGAGCATAAGCCATTGGTGTTTTGTTCAGGAAATTTTTTCCAGTGCCCATGTGTTCCAGATGCTTCCCTAGTTTTTCTTCTATTAGTTTGAGTGTGTCTGGTTTGATGTGGAGGTCCTTGATCCACTTGGACTTAAGCTTTGTACAGGGTGATAAGGATGGATCGATCTGCATTCTTCTACATGTTGCCCTCCAGTTGAACCAGCACCATTTGCTGAAAATGCTATCTTTTTTCCATTGGATGGTTTTGGCTCCTTTGTCAAAAATCAAGTGACCATAGGTGTGTGGGTTCATTTCTGGGTCTTCAATTCTATTCCATTGGTCTATCTGTCTGTCTCTGTACCAATACCATGCAGTTTTTATCACTATTGCTCTGTAATACTGCTTGAGTTCAGGGATAGTGATTCCCCCTGAAGTCCTTTTATTGTTGAGGATTAGCTAAGCAATTTTTATCAGTTGGCTCTGACTTTATTGTGTGGATGTTTTGTGGGGTGAGAATTTACTGATAATAACTTTGATTGATAACTTACAAGCCTCTAGAATTTTGATCTTATCGGATTATAGAGGTTTGTGACAGCTAACCGCAAGAGACAGGTGGTCACTATGTGGGGCTGGCATGGCAGCAGCCTGCCAAGGGAACTTAGGAAATCAGGTGGAGACATTTCGAGAGCAAAGAGTCAGAGAGTCAGAAAACATGTTGCAGGTGCTATGTGGCCCGCTAGGCGTATTATTATTATTACTATTATTACTATTATTATTATTATTATTATTATTATTATTTACCACTACAAGGGATGTAGTTGACCATGACCTTCTTTAGCACATCTAAAACAGGTGATAGTAAGTGTGCCCTTCTAGGGGCCAGGGAGTTTCTTGACCCTCTTCCATTCTGGAAGATTTGAGAGGAAAAAGATCACAGGCATTCATTATTTCTTACAATTCAGACTGGTGTTTTGGTCCTACCATTTCAATCAATGTTAAAATATTTGTACATAGTTCTCTCAATATTCAGATGTAAATAAATGTAAGCTCTACTGGTAGCATCTGGGTTCTGTTTAAAATCAAAACGTAGAGGTCATCTGGTGGCCAAAAAACACATTTACCAGTTCTTGTCAAAGTTACATGATAAAACAGGAGTGTTCTTGTCTTTGGAAAATGTGACCACTGGGAAAACGTTCATTGCTTTTTAAGTAACAAAAATTTAAAAGCATTTACATTTTTATCTATAATCAACTAGCCCTTAGGAATAATAAAACCATTTTTAGGTAGGCATAACGCTGAAAAGTAAACTGAAGGGAGTTAATTTTGTGGCTTCATAGTGCATGCATGAGTGTGTGTGTGTGTGTGTTTGTGAGTGTGTGTGTGTGTGTAACCAATAGTTTATCCAATCCCAAATAAACATCATAAACCCATGTAGATAAAAACAACCATAAATGGACTCAGTGGGAGATATACATATACGTCAGTATATGTATGTAATAATTATATGTGTGTAGTATATATATGTACTAATTAAAATAATTAAGAAGGAGAAGAAGAAGAAGAAGAAGAGGAAGAAGAAGAAGAAGAAGAAGAAGAAGAAGAAGAAGAAGAAGAAGAAGAAGAAGAAGAAGAAGAAGAAGAAGAAGAAGAAGAAGAAGAAGAAGAAAAGATCCTGAGTTTTAGGAGTAAGGGGCAAGAGAGAAAGGCAGAAAGAAATGCTGTAAATAGAATACTCATGTATGACATTCTCATACATGAGAGTAAAGATAAGAAAAAACTAACCCTGGAATTGAGCATTCTGGTAAAGAGAGTCAAAACATCCATTCAGAAAAGATTTTAGATGCCAGGTTTCTCTTCATATGCCCTGTGTCTGTTTTTGTCATAGTTTTCTATGCCACTACCACTTACCTGCGGGTCAGCCATAAGTCACTGGGCTGTCAGGCAAAACAAGAGTGTCTTTGGAGAGAAGTCAAAGTGAGACAAACCTTGTTCAGGGCCCACTGGGAATGTGACTTTTCTCATGACAAAGGAGGCTGCTGTGATGTGCATTTCTTCACATGTGTTCCACAGTTTGTGACATTCCCCATTTCTGTGTCCCTGTGTGAAGGACCTTAAGGAGCATACTGAAAGACTCTCTAAATAGTCACAGGAAGCAGAACCTTCTGTGCCCAACCTCACATTGCTCTTCGTAGGATACCTTCTCCCCTGTGAATATCTTAACAATGAGAAATACAGAGCTCCCAGTCACCTGCTGTGAGTTAGATACTGAACTGTTTCCCCAGTCTCTTTGTGACTGTATTTCTTGGAGACAGAGTCCTTTAGGGATAAATTAATTCATTAGCATGAAGGTTCAACTCAATCAAATTATGGTCCTTGTTTAAAAAATTAAGAGAGAAAGAAGGAATTACCTCTCCAAGCTTTCCCTCTTCTCTATGCATGGAAGAGTCATGTGATTACAGCTGTCTGCAGTCCAGGGAACACAGCCTCATAGAAACCGACTCTGTCTGTCAGCCTCTGAATATTGGACTTTTGGCCTCAAGAATTGTGAGGAAGGTGCATCGTTTTGTTTAAGTTGCTCAGTGTGGCATTCTTTATGGTAACTCAAAAGCCCTGAGACAGATATTGAAATCTCCAGAGGAACAGATTAAATAAGATGTATATGTTCAGAAGGAGAACTTTGAAATCAGTGAATTGGTAGACATGCTCGCAGATATAGAAAATCTAAGTTTGACCCACAAGAAAAGGACCCAGGCAGAATGTGACAGTCACTGGTTAAAAGCTCTCATCCTGGAGACCACGAAAGCATATAGTGTAGGTTCAGTCTGAGACAGCCTTCCGTTTCCTTTTTGGTCAAAGAGCCAGTCTCTCTAGAAAGTCTTCAAGACAGGCTATGGTAGACCCACAGGGAAATAGATCACTGCTGTAGAACGCCATTCCCACATGAGACAATACTTCCCTCCTATTACCATTGTAAGAATTGAGACACACAGAAGTGGAAATGTATCTTGTAAAACTCCCATAGCCATCCACTTGTCCGCATACCATGTGAGCCCCAGTTTATCTCAATCGACGTATGTTATTAATTCCAGTCTTCAGTTGAATATGGAGGATGTATGCAAATATTTACAGGGGAAATTTTTCATGTAATGGCCTAGACAAAAATATATTCACGTTTTAAAATCCTTTGTCAGTTGTGTTTTCCTCATACTACAAGTTTTCGTGTTTAAACCTATAGGGCAAACGTGACTTACCTCAGCAAGAAATGTTTTTGTAACCATGTGCAGCAAACAATCCTACCGTTACCTGGAGAGTGGCCATGATGTGCTAACTAAAATTCCCTGAAATGTGTTTTGAAACCAAGCTGTTGGCTTTTGCGTTTTGCTTTTTATCATACGTAAGTAGAGAACTTAACCAGAATGAGGAAAATATTAACGAAGTACCCTCCAAGTTATTTTTGTCTCTCCTTGACTTCACTTTTCTTCTCTTCAGAGCTGAGGACTAAACTCAAAACCCTGAGCTTGCTAGGCAAGCCTTCTTTATCCCTGAGCTGAATCCCCAGCACGGAGAGCAAACAAGATTTATCAGGCGATTTTCCTGCCGTGACCCCTAAAACTCCGGTTTTCTGCATAGTTAAGATATTTTTTATGATGATGGCCCCATCTGTCTACATTTGTAGAATATTTGGAAGAATTGCAGTAAGGAATACTGATAGAGTTTATACTAATGTAAGCTTCTGAACAAGTTAAAAAATATTGTTTAGATTATTTGCTAAGCCTTGACCTTAAGCAATGAAAGTATCCAAGATATCCAGTGAGTAAAACCCTTGGTTAGCTACAAGACTATGTGTTCACATATATATAAATATATAATATATTAAAATATAATATATATATTAATCATATTCTTTCCCATCTTCCAACTCCTCCCTACCCACTCAACTTCATGTTCTTTCTCTCTATGTGTCAAAAAACAAAACAGAAAAAAAACCACACATTAAAAAATCCCAAAATATTAATAGATAAACTTGAAAAAGAAAACATCAACAAAACACAACCACCCAAACAGGCTCCAAGAGTACAACCCCAAACTACTTCTGACCATGGCGCTCACCCTAGTGTGTGGTTGACACTCCATCAGAGAGAACTGATTTTCCCTCTCCCAGCAGGTTACCAATGGAAAGGAACTTCTTAGTGAGAGGCAGGAGTTTGGGTCCACTTGCTACCCTTCTCAGTGATGGGATTTTTGTCTGCTTTGAACCTATGCAGGTCTTGTGCACACATTAACAGTCCTTGTAAGTTCATGTGTGTTTTGGACACATTTTACTTTTAAAAAAATGTTTTTTTTAAATTTATTTATTTATTATTTATTTTCATTTTATTTTATTTTACCTCCCAAGCACTGCTCCCCTTCTCGTCACCCCTCAGAGAGTCTCTCCCTTGCCCTGTCTCCCTTTCTACTTTGAGAGTGCGCCTCCTCCCTGGTCTCCTCCCACCCTGGAGAATCAAGTCTCTTAGGGTTAGGCTCATAGTCTCCCACTGAGGACACCCAAAACAGCCCTGTGGAGGAACAGATACCACAGTAAGGCTACAACTTTAGAAACAGCGCCTGTTCCAGTTATCAGAGGGCCCACGTGAAGACTAAGCTGCACATGTGCTACATATGTGTTGGGGCTCCTGTCCAGCTCATGTGTACCCTTTGGTTGGTGTCTTGGTCTCCGAAAGCTCCTAAGAGTCCAGATTAACTAACTCCGTTGTCTTTCTGTTGAGTTCTTATCTCCTTCAGGACCTTCGATCCTTCTCCAACTCTTTCATAAGAGTCCCAGACCTCCTTGCAATGTTTGGCTGTGGGTATGTATATCTGTTTCAGTCAGCTGCTGGGTGGAGCTTCTCAGAGGATGGTTATGCTAGGCTCTTGTCTGCAAACATAACAGAGTATCATTAAAGATATCAGGGATAGGTGCTTGCCCATGCCGTGGGACTCAAGTTGGGCCAGTTATTGGTTGGTTATTCCCTCCAGCTCTGTTCTATCTTTGTCCCTGCATTTATTTTAGACAGGACAAATTTTGAGTCAAAAGTGCTTTGGGTCCTTGTTTCACCATTGGGAGTTCTGACTGGCTGCAGGAGGTGTCCTTTTCAGGTTCCATGGCCCCACTGTTTTGCACCTTGGCTAAGGTTACCTGAATTGACTCCTGGGAGCTTCCCTATCCCAGGTTTCCAGATCCTCATCCCTGGCAGCTGCAGATTTCTATTCATTCTATTGGCCCTCTGGCCCTCTCACCTGTCTCTCCCCACACCTAATCCAATGCACATTCTCCTCCCCATTCTCTCTCCCACTTAATTTCTCCCTTCCTCTGCCTACCATGACTATTTTATTCCTCCTTCTAAGTGAGAGTCAAGCATGCTTGCTTGGGCCTTCCTTCCTGTTTAGCTTCTTTGGGTCTGTGCGGTGAATCCTATACTTAATGGTTAATATTCACTTATCCGTGAACACATACCATGCATATCCTTTGGGGTCTGGGTTACCTCATTCAGGGTGATATATTCTAGTTACATCTATTTGCCTGCAAAATTCATGATGTCCTTGTTTTTTAAGCAACTGAATAGTATTCAATTGTGTAAATAAACCACAATTTCTGTATCTATTCTTCAGTTGAGGGAAATCTGGGTTGTTTCCAGTTTCTGGCTATTACAAATAAAGCTGCTATAACATGGTGGAGCATGTGTCCTTGTGGTATAGCAGGATATCTTTTGGCTAGATACACAGGAGCAGTATAGCTGGGTCTTCAGGTACAACTATTGGTGGGATTGCAGACTGGTACACCCATTCTGGAAACAGTCTGGAGGTTCCTCAGAAAATTAGATATTGAACTACCTGAGGACCCAGCTGTACCACTCTTGGGCATATACCCAAAAGATGCCCCAACATATAACAAAGACACATGCTCCACTATGTTCATAGCAGCCCTATTTATAATATCCAGAAGCTGGAAAGAACCCAGATGCCCTTCAATAGAGGAATGGATACAGAAAATGTGGTACATCTACACAATGGAATATTACTCAGCTATCAAAAACAATGACTTCATGAAATTCATGGGCAAATGGAGGGAACTGGAAAATATCATCCTGAGTGAGGTAACCCAATCACAGAAAAACACACATGGTTTGCACGCATTGATAAGTGGCTATTAGCCCAAATGCTTGAATTACCCTAGATGCACAGAACACATGAAACTCAAGAAGGATGATCAACATGTGAATGCTTCACTCCTTCTTTAAAAGGGGAACAAGAATACCCTTGGGAGGGAATAGGGAGGCAAAGTTTAGAACAGAGGCTGAAGGAAAACCCATTCAGAGCCTGCCCCACATGTGGCCCGTACATATACAGCCAGCAAACTAGATAAGATGGATGAAGCAAAGAAGTGCAGACTGACAGGAACCGGATATAGATCTCTCCTGAGAGACACAGCCAGAATATAGCAAATACATAGGCAAATGCCAGCAGCAAACCACTGAACTGAGAACGGGACCCCCGTTGAAAGAATCAGAGAAAGGACTGAACGAGCTTGAAGGGGTTTGAGGCCCCATATGAACAACAATGCCAGAGCTTCCAGGGACTAAGCCACTACCCAAAGACTATACATGGACTGACCCTGGGCTCCAACTGCATAGGAAGCAATGAACAGCCTAGTAAGAGCACCAATCGAAGGGGAAGCCCTTCGCCCTGCCAAGGCTGAACCCCCAGTGAACAGGATTGTTGGGAGGGAGGCAGTAATGGGGGGAGGATGGGGAAGGAAACACCCATATAGAAGGGGAGGGGGAGGGGTTAGGGGATGTTGGTCTGGAAACCGGGAAAGGGAATAACATTCAAAATGTAAATAAGAAATACTGAAGTTAATAAAGAAAAAAAGGTAAAAAAAAAAAAAGAGAGAGGGAATAGGGAGGCAAAGTTTAGAATAGAGGCAGAAGGAAGACCCATTACGAGCCTGCCCCACATGTGGCCCATACATACAGCCACCAAACTAGATGAGATGGATAAAGCAAAGAAATGCAGGCTGACAGGAACCGGATGTAGATCTCTCCTGAGAGACACACCCAGAATACAGCAAATACATAGGCGAATGCCAACAGCAAACCATTGAACTGAGAATGGGACCCCCATTGAAGGAATCAGAGAAAGGACTGAGAGAGCTTGAAGGGGCTCGAGACCCCATATGAACAACAATGCTAATCAACCAGAGCTTCCAGGGACTAAGCCACTACCTAAAGACTATACATGGACTGACCCTGGACTCCAACCTCATAGGTAGCAATGAATAGACTAGTAAGAGCACCAGTGGAAGGGGAAGCCCTGCTAAGACTGAACCCCCAGTGAACGTGATTGTTGGGGGAGAGGGCGGTAATGGGGGGAGGATGGGGAGAGAAACACCCACATAGAAGGGAAGGGGGGGTTAGGGAGATGTTAGCCTGGAAACTAGGAAAGTGAATAACAATTGAAATGTAAATAAGAAATACCCAAGTTAATGAAGATGGAGAAAAACAAACAAACAAACAAACAAAAAACCAAAACAAACAGACAAACAAAAAGAAACAGAAGTTTAACCTGGAACTATGACAGAGATATGACTGTGTGGTCCCCTAACCACCAGCAACACCATCTCAGGAAAAATATTAGGAATGCTAATTTGAGGGTACTTTCTTCCTCACCTATGAATCACAGGCCATAGAGATAAATCCCAGCCATCTCTTTCCGTATCAATCCTTCTAAAGCTTAGGTTGTTATGGTTTGTGTTTCTGATCCTAAGTCATAGTCAATTTTCTTTTGTCAAATGCATTTCAGAACTACCAAGTAAACAGTAGCTACCCAGTTGTGCTGAACTCTGATGTAACAAAATGAAACATTTCCTCCAATTTATTAGAGGGAACCACTTCATGCTCATTTGTAAATAGCATTTACTTTTCTCTATTGTGTATTGTGAATACTGGTGATAATGTATTTTTGAATGAATGAATGTTGGTATAGACCATATCAAATAATGACTGCCATTTGAAATAAACATTATACATATCCAAAAAAGAAGTTGAGATATAATGAATAGGACCACACTTAACACCATTTTGCAGAAGCCCATGGACTATCCATAGATACTGGAAAAATATTTTGGTTGTTGCTCAAGGTTACAATCCCTTATGGGAAATAGAGTTTTGGATAACATAGTAAACTTCTGGAGAGTTAACCTAGGTTGGCAGAAAAGCTCAGTGGTACACTAAATATAAAAACTCAGAGCACTGTCTTTTGAAAAGACTTGACTCACAAAGGATGTTCATCTCCCTTCCAGGATCCAATCTTCTGGTTCTGTGGTTTTCAAATAACAACATTGTTTGAAAGTAGCCAATTAAAGTTCCAGTGAACTCATCTATATGAGCACACGTATGCTTAAAATGCCAGAGTCCTGAGACATCATCCGGAGCAGATCATCGCTTGCTGCCCTCTCACCCTCTATTAGTGTTTCTTGGACCAAATGCACACTGGATGATCATGCTTAGAGAGGAATTTACACATGATTCAGGTTAGTTTCGAAAGCACAGTTTGATGTTGCAGTGTATGAGATCTTATTTAATTCAACAGATGTTCTTTCATACTGCCGAGTACTTAGCTAGTTCGGTGATCTCATTCAATGATGTGACTTTGCAACTATCTCTTTGGTAACCACTTATAAATTCACGTATTCAGTCCAAACCACCCTGCTAACTTCTGTTCTCGTTTATCTAACTTCCTTTCCTTGACATCTATGGACTGTTTATTACAGGGGATTGAGTGACTGATAAAGTGATAAAGGGAATATAATTGAATACCATAAAGCAGTTATCATCAGATCTACTGACTCATGATTTTGTCGCTGAAGCAGAAAACCAGGATACAGTGGGAAAATAATTTTGTGGCCGATCCTGGTTCAAGGAGATCCTGAGGGTAAGTACAGGAAGATAAGACAGAGATTTTCACCTGTATGTGGAGTGCTCAGACCTTAACCTTCACCTCTTCTAGCACTCATGGGATTTGTTCTGTCACTTGCTTACAAAGCAGGGAAGAAACAAAGATCTGGTTCACAGAGAGTTTATCTTTATGGCCAACTGGACTGGGCTAAGAATGAGAACATGATGTCCAGAAAGGCTTAACTGAAAAGGGGAGACATATCTCAATTCTTTGTTGCACCATTTTTTCCAAGGTGGGTCATGGATTAAATAAAAAGAAGTAAAGAAGAAGGGCTTCAGATTATTTTACTGTTTCGTTTTCCTGCCTAACAAGATTTGAGCAAGTGATCACATAAACCCATGTCCACAGTCACAAGTAGTTTCCTCCATGATGGACTTATCGTCTCATACCATAAGCCAAAATAAACCTTTCCTGCCTGGACGTTTCTTGTCAAAAATTTGGTCATAGCTACCAGAAAAGTGTGTTCATGAGAGGTAGTGGTGTTAGTTAAATGCTGCCAATGGGAACTCAGTATATCATAATCACGAAAAACACTAATGAAAAGAAATCCCAGCAGGCAGCAAAAAAAGTACATTCCCTAATACAGTGAACATGAACTGTTGGCAGACTGCAGTCCTTGACTTGACTTTGGTCATGTGCATAAAACAATATTTGAAAACTAACCTCATTAAGCCTGCTAAAGCCTGAGACCTAAGTAGCAGGGATACCCTGTTGTAGCTGAGTCCTACTACAGTGCCTGCTTTTGCCTCTGCATCCAAGAAATATATTTACCATGCACATATTTAATTACTAAATTTTATTTAATTTGCATAAAGTTTTCTTATGACATTTTCACATCTGCTTATCATTAGAGTTTACTCTTGTTCTCGTATTACCCTCTTTTGACCCAGTATTCCCTCAAGGGTTCCTTTCCCCACTCAGTTTTCATTTTTTATATAATATGCACACACACATGTGTACACACACAGAGACACATACACAAATATACACATACATACACACACACATGCACACACACACAAAACACATGCATATGAACGAGAGGGAAAGCAAGACTTTTAAAATTTAGATCCATTTGAATATATACTAGTGAATGATATGCCTGGGTTGTATGGTAATTATACTTTTAAATTTTTAGCTCAATGTTTGTTTCTCTAGTGGCTATACCAGCATATCTCCCCAGCAGCAGTGTCTAAGTATTCATTTTCCATCATACACACTTTGGATTTTATTGTCAGTTATTTTCTTGATGACAGCTATTCTAAAAAGAAATGCCAATGTTGTTTTGATTTATACCCACCTGATATCTAGGGATGACAAATTATTTTTCATAAATTTCTATTTTCTTCTTTGGGGAAAAGCCTAGTCACATTCTAAAGGGAATAAGGAACAATTTCAAATACACTGTCTTAATTAGGGTTTCTACTGATATGATGAAACCCCACGAACAAAGAGCAGGTTGGGGGGAAGAGTGTTTATGTAGCTTACACCCCTACATTGCTGTTCAACACTAAAAGAAGTCAGCGCAGAAATTTAAGCAGGACAGGAAGGGAGGTAGGAGCTGATATAGAGGTTATGGAGGGGCCCTGCTTATTGTCTTGCTCCCCATGGCTTGCTCAGCCTGCTCTCTTATAAAGCCCAGGACACCAGCCCAGGGACTGTACCACCCACAATGGGCTCGGGCCCTCCCACATGGATCACTATTTGAGAAAATGCTTTACAGCTCGAACTCATGGAGGCATTTCCTCAACCCAGGCTCTTTCCTTTCTGACTACTCTAGCTTGTCCCAGGTTGGCACAAAATTAGTTAATGCATACACATATACTTCCAGAAAGGCTAATCTCTGCACAAAAGGTTTTTCTTTATTTTTAGTGGCACAAAATGTGAGTCACAGTGACTGTTTTCTTTAACAGGGAAGTCTTGGCATTCCTAAAATGCCATTGACCTTGCAATTGTTGAATCTTTGTAGAATTTACCTTTACCCTCTTGAATCGAGGTAATGCAGAGCAATATGAATGCTTGTTCCCTACTACATGTGATAGTCATATTTTCATGATCAGAAAATAGCTGAAGTAGTCAATTTATAAAATTGTAAATTTTACATGGCTTCTAGACATATGCAATTTCTTTTCTCCATGTGAAGTATATGATGGAATGTGTTCTTAGCTCTACCCACTGGAATAATTTCCTTTCACTATTATTCTTCATGACCATGATACATTCAGGTGCCACTGGCAGCATTAACCAACTGTTTTCCAGTATTGGAGATTTTAGTGCATGGCCAAAAGGCCCCTTTGTTAGGTTTCTATAGTGACACAACATGTCAAAGAAAAGTGCAGTACCTAGGCATCACCAATCATCATCTAGGAAGCAAACATCAAGGAAGAAGTTGGCCCCACAAACCACACTGATGTTAGCCCCTCAATAACCCAAGGACTTCCCTCCAGCCACACCTCTTAAACTGCTCACCATTTCCCCACAGCATCACTTTACTTTCTGAGCCTTTAATACATGGGCCTTGGGGAAACTCAAAGTTCAATTTCTTGCCCTATACATGCAGTCTGAATAAAATGATGTCATCCACATATTGAAACAGTATGGTAAAATATGTACTATCCAGGAAAAGAAGATCCCTGAAATAATTCATGAGGCTAAAAGGCATGAGAGTGAACAGCTCGGGTAAGAGGGGGAATACACACCGTTATCCTTTCTGTATGAGAATGATGTTCTGATTCTCTTACAAGAAGATAATGGGAAAATAACTAATTCAACATACTAACACACATCAGATGCTAGGTTAATTGATATTTTCCAGGGAACTATACCAAGTTGTATATTATATTATGATCCCTAAAAAACTATGTTGATATTCTAGTCCTCAAAAACTAAAAATGTTACTTTCTTTGAAAACCGTTTCTTTGCATATATATAGTGAATATAATATGACATCCCTAGGATGAGTCCACATACAACATGAGTCATATCCCTATAAAATGATACAGACACACAGGGACAATGTCACATGATGATAGAGGTGGAGATTGAAGTGATGTATCTAGGAGCCAAGGAATGGCAAGAGCTGACTATGGGGATGAGGCACAAAAAGATTCCACTCAGTCTCTGATTGTCATGCCAGTGTTTTTGTTTTGTTCTAGCTTTCAGTAATGTGAAAGGGCAAACGAGCTGTATATGAATCTCACAGTCTGTAGTTTGTGACAGCTACACTAGGAAAACATCCCACAACAAGCACAGATACTTGTAGCTGAACTTCCACTGCCCATGACCTTGGTGACTCACTGTTCCTCACTTCAGTCTGTTGGCTGGTCATAAAGTCCATCCAGGACTAATCAAGTGGATATGATGGGAACCACTGCTCTAAAGTTGGCAGTAATCTGAAATTCAATTCAGGTTATGGCTTTTCCTTTAATAAAAATTTGGTTGGGTCTAGAGGAAATGGAAAGTTTACAGATTTTCATTTGGTCTCTCCTATCTTAGTAGTTCTTACGTGGTTGACTGAAGGAGTGATGTGAAGACCATCAATCAGTTGGATAGAAATCATCACAATTATATTATCAACCTTTGTTATATTAGTAAAGTTTATCCATGGACACTTCTAGATTCATTACGTGAGTACATGACATTATTCCAACTGGGCAAGAGAGAAGGAGAAATTTGAGAACCATACCATTTGGGACTCTAGTATTCGTGTTCTAGAAGATGTGAGTACTTCCCTTTTCCCAGTGCATAGTTATTCTATAGCTAAATATTTAAATCCCCAGTAATGTTTTCTAAAAAAAATTAAAATTACTGTTATTTCACCGTCTTTTTTACACTAGAGGTAACTACTATCAACAATTCAGCTGTTTTGTGGTCTGTGTTTTTGTTTTGCTTTTCTAATAGGATCTTGGAGACTTTCTCCTTTTTATCTGGTCTTTTAATACATAATTTTCCAGATATAAATTACATTCTCTGCACTTTGGAAATCCAACAAACTTTCTATACTATCACATGTTTTTAGATAGGGTCTCGCTGTGTGCTCTTGGCTAGCCTAGATTTCACAATGAAGTTTAGGCTTGACTCGCATAGGGTCTCACTTGTGCTCTTGCCTAGCCTAGAGTTCACAATGAAGTTTAGGCTTGACTTGCATATCTCCACAAGTGGCTGCCTCCCATGTACTAGGACTAAAGGTGAGCACTGATTCTTTTTCCTATTGTTTATTAACCCTCTTTTTAGAGAATGTATTGGCATTTATGTGATTCTATGTCTCAGTGCTCAGCAAATAATAAAGTAAATGTTCTTCCCAGTGATTTGCCACCTTCTGAAATTATTTCTTGGTAGGCTTAAAATCATCTTCTAGAATCAGGTCAGAGAAGTATTTTCTATACCTATTCTCATTCAAATTGCAATGTCTTACTCACGCTGAGCTTGCTCCTCATAAAGTAAGGCTCATTATTTTGCAGGCATGGCTGTGTTATACAGTCTATGTTTCCATAGCTTGATGTTTGCAACCCAAAATTATCATATCTAATCTGACTTCACGGTAGCATTCATCATTATATTCTTGGTCTACTTCCTCTGACATACACTAATATTTCATATTGGTAAGATTGAGTTCTCTTGTGTTAGCAAAGTTTTCACATTTTTATCTTTAAATGTACTTTATTTCAAAGCATCAGTTCATGTATAATTTCAGTCTTGTTACGAAGTTTTTATGTCAACCATTTCTTCTTTGTGCTTTATACATTATATTTAATTATGGGTTTTTGGTTTCATTTTTCTTAAACCAAGTGTGATGGGTCACACCAAATCCCAACTAATCCAAAAAAAAAAAGGAAAAAGGAAAAAAAGAAAGAAGGAAGGAAGGAAGAGGATAAGGAAGAGAATGAGGAGGAAGAAAATTATGAGATCTATGTCAGCCTGGACAACATGAGATCACATTTCAATATTAAAGCTATAAAAATATCAAAGCAACAATAGAGGCTGAAGTGATGCTCAGAGATTAAACATGGTTCGTGCTCTTGAAGAGGTTCTAAGTTCATTTTCAACAGGCGTGACAGAGAACTCAGTCATATCCAGATACTGAAGGCTTCCTCTGGCCCACATGGGTGCCTGCATATATGAGGCAAACACAAGAAAACACAGACATATACATGAGTAAAAATAATAAAACTAAATCTTTCAAAAACTAATAGTCAAACTCATTTTTCTCACTGTCATCCTCTGTGGTCTTGTGTTTGATTTGGTTAGGTCAGTTCTTTCTAGTTTGTATATTCTATATTGTTCACTGTATTATTATGAATGTAACCATTTGTACTGTGACTGCATTTCCCTCTACTACTTTCTTGAGTTCTACCTTCTCAGGGGAGTTCTATCTGCTGCCTATATCTTGCTTAAATTTGTTAACTTCTAATCCCTTTCTTTTTTAAATAATTAAAATTTTTGTCTAATTTTTTGGGTGGGGGAATTGACTTATAATTATATCACTTCCCCCTTCCCTTTCCTCCCTTCAACTCTCTGTTCAATTCATGGCCTCTTTTTTTACTGTTATTATTTTACACACACACACACACACACACACACACACACACACACACACAGAGAGAGAGAGAGAGAGAGAGAGAGAGAGAGAGAGAGAGAGAGAGAGAGAGAGAGAGAGACTGTTACTTGTATGCATATGGTTTCAGGGATTAGCAACTGCTATTCAATAACCAAATGGAGGGCTCGGCCCGGGGTAACTATTCTCCTGCTCTCTTCATTCCTTAGTTTTCTGAGGTTCTTTTCATAGGTGTGGGGCCCTGTGAGATTTCCACTTCCATGCTACCATGTCTATTTTTGTACTTTTCATGTGCTATTTAAGCAGCCATAGTGTTGAGGTGGTGTGAGTGAAGCTATGCTGTGAATTCTAGGAGAGACAATCTCACAGATTTCTTGTCTTTTCTCTCTTACAGGCTTTCTGCCCCTTCTTGCACTGTGCTCCACGTACCTAAGATGCAGGGGTCATGGGGTTTTTCATTTTAAATTTTAAATTTATTATGAAGGAAATTCCATCACTTTAATTGGGGTCTGGAAATGTAATATTTTTCTTTTTCAAAGAAGTGTTTTCCTCTTAAGTGTGTCTCATCGACTTGCATGTTTTCTATACCAACATTTCCTAAAAGTCTCTCTATACTTGCTCTCCAATGCCTTTTACCCATGTTGAAAGAACTAATGCATGTTTCTGTATGCATATTAAGCATGCATATTTAGTTGTGTTTAAATGCACTCACACTCTCTTTCCTTATTGATTGCATTTTTAATGCTATGAACTTATAGGGAAGCAAACTCTTGTCTACTCATATTCTTGATAGATGTTCCAGATTTTGATGTCTGTCATTAGTGCTGAATTCTAACATAAATGCATGACTATCCACATTGGTTTCATTAGGGTGGAAATTAAGTTATAAGAAAAGCATAAATTCAGTATTATAAAGCTGACAAATGATCTATTCACATGGTAAGCAATCTTTGAGTACAAAAATGATGAATTGCGTGTTCAGTTTTAAATAGTATTTTCATAGCTGAAGTGTAAATGCTGGCTGTGCTAGCAAATGATAGAATTTTCTTAGAAATTCAAGGTTTGGATACGGATAGATGGCTCACAGGTTAAAAGTGCATACAGCTCTTGCAGAGGACCCAACTCCTCATCACAATGCATGCAATGGGCAGCCCACAACTGCTTGTAGAACCAGTTCTAGGGGACTCTGTGTCTCTGACTTTCATGGGCCCCAGTACTGCTGTGCATATGTCCAAGTGTGTGCACATGTGCACATGCATGTGTGCACTAGCACATACATTACATGCACACCCATAATTAAAAATGAAAATAACTCTTAAAAATTCAAATTTTAAGTATACTTTTCTTAATGAGAACGGTGGAAATGATTAATTGCTTGTTCTGATTCACAAAGCAGCTGTGAGGACCAAAATAGCCAATTTTATTATTTTGGTGATAGTTTACACTGAAGAAGCCTCTGTGCGAATTCCAGTTGTTGACCATATGTGCAGTGCTCTTTATAAACAAGAGGCGATTTTTCATGACTACTTAAAAATATGCAAAGCATACACAACTGAGAGAGTTTTTCAGTGTGAAAGGCTATCAACACCTGTTATCCAAAGTGTTTCCTCTGAAAACATGTCAGACAAGGGCATTGAGCTGAGGGGAAGCAAGGCCATGAAATTTGCTGTCCCATGCAACTCCTGCCTCGTTTGCGCACAACAGCCATCTGCTGCATGGTTGGAATACCGGCCAACCGCACAGACATTACTTTTCAATTAACAAGAGGTTCAACTACTGGAGTTGGAAAAATATTTGGTAGATTCAAGTGTAAGACTGCTCAGAGGTCAACAAGAGAGAGAAGATGATTCTGAAATTCTGTAATAGAGCACGTTCCTGCCTCTTCTTTTACCTGTCTTAGCATCAAGGTCCTTATAAATGGCATTGGTTTAAACGACAGAGAACTAAGCAAGAAAAGAGAAATTACATTCTTTTGTTCTCCATTGTTTCTTTTCACTTAAGGAGACAATGGTAGGACGTTAAAAGGAAATGCAAAGAGACTTTTCACTAAAAAGGAGAGTAGATTACAGTCACACACTTTTCAAAGGCTGTATCATGTGTTTTTATTGATTTCAATTAATCAGTTTTACTCTTCCAAAGGAAAAATCTGCCAAACATTCTGAAATTAAGTAAAAACCACAAGAGACAATGGCATGAATGGTACTAAATGGTACCACACCACGAAAGATAGGCGTTCTCGTTTAAAAGTCTATAGGTGATGAAAATAAAGAAAACATCCTAGGGAAATCATTTCAGAAATCCCATGTGTAGGAAGAAGGTTTTACCAAAAACATATCACATATAGTATTATGTCAGAAAATATAGCAGTCTACCCAAAAACCTAGTACAAGTGCAGAAAAGGAAAAAAATGGCCCTATGATGTGATGAGAAGTGCTTTAGGTCATTAGAACCAAAACCAAAACAGTGACCCATATCAGATTTAAAAACCATAGGGCCTTTTTCTGTTAAAGATATATCTAATATAATCAATGATGACTAAAAATAACTTGAATTGTAGTGAATTGACTGATAATGAAAATAGGACTGTCCATAGATAAAGACAACTGGGATCAAGCATGTGTAATAGATATTGCTTCCCAAGAGAAAGAAAAGCTAAGTCAAGGACTGACAAGATTCAGACAAAATAAAATAAGATGAAATAAAATAGAATATTCAACTACATTTATAAGTAAAGGCAACACATAATTGAGCTCAAATGTGTGCTAGGATAGTTACAAATTTGTCATAGGTTTGATAGAGCTTATCATTATTTGAGCTAGCTCCTTTGCAATATTCCCCGTGTTCTTTATTGTCCGAGAAGCAGAAATTGACTAGTTGATTTATCTATGTATTCTATAGATATACTAAAGCAATGCACATTTTCAAATTGTATAGCTATTTTTAGAATACATATATTATGTGTGTGTGTTGGGGGGTGGGTGTGTGTGCTAGGGATCAAATCCTGGGCCTGAACATGCTTTTAATTCAACTGTTAAGCTCATCTATCACTGGGCTATAGGCCCTGATCCAAAATAGATTTTCAATGACTCTCCTCCATATGTATGCTTAAATAGGCTTACTCAATTTGAACTTATGCCTGTAGTCATGCCTTTCACTTTGAGAGTCTTGTCTATGTCATGGGTCTTTCCAAAGACCCATTTAAGACAGTGCCAATTCCATGATACATCTGTTAGCTTCTGCCCTTAATTTTTATTGCTTTTCCATGTGTTTCACAAAAGTTCTGGCTTTTGTGGAGCGGGATGGTTTGGTTAATTTCTTGAGTTGAATATTGAATTTGTTTTCATTCTTTTCTGATTAATACTAAGAGCATTTAAGGCTAAACTATTTCTTATTCCCCCTCTTGGATGTGTCTCATAGCTAGTGATGCAGTTGCAAAATTGAAATGGTCTAGATCCACCATTTCTATGTAGCCAGCAACACAAAATATGTTTAAAGGGGTAAAATTAGAGTTTAGACTGGCTAAACATTCTACTTGCTTCTTCTTCTTTAAATCTTATCATCCAATTTTGTTTTAGTATGTAGGGGGTATTAAACATGCACAAGTTTTATTTCTGAAAATTTTGCAAGATACATGTTGCCTCTTGATTAATAATCAATTCTAAAAGTCCTATGTGGGTTTATAGGTCTACGTAAATTGTCACGACTGCCAGTGTCAGCTTTGTTCAGGCCAGTTTAGGCAGTCATGTTAGTGAGACTTCATGTGTATAGCCTCTGACATTTCTAGAAGACACATAGCTTTAATTCAACTGTTAATTTTCTTTTCATTGTGTTTTAAGATTCTATGTGTACTCTGGTAAACATTTTCATTACAAATCTTTCTATTCAAATACTTTGTCTACTTATAGTTTGTATTTCATTCTAAACACATTAAAATACGTATTTATTTATTTAGAATATGATTATATCATTTCTCCGCTTTCACTTTTTTACCTTTTACCCCTGTAATATAATCTTTTACTAACTCTCAAATTCATGGCCTTTTCCTCTAATTGACTTTATTACATGCATACATAAATGCAATGACACACAAATATAACCTACTGAGTTACATACATGATGACAGGGATGACTGTCTGGAATGGATAACAAATTGAGGGCCTCAGTCCTGAGGACCACCTTTCTCCCTCTCCCAGAAGCCATTATTCGCCTGGAGTTCTTGGTTGGCTATGGTGTCCAATGAGAGTTCTTTCTACCATATCTATCCCTGTTCACGCCCTGTTTACTGGATTTACTGTTGAGTCATGACAGTTGTATCATATCTAGGAGACGTGAGCTCACAGCAGACTTCCTGGTTCTCTGGCTGAGCCATCTCTCCATCCACTCTTCCATGATATCTCCTAAGTTTTAGGAACAGTTGTCTTCAAGATGGGTCCAATGAGTCTGGCCACCTCAGGATCAATTTTTCTTTGCATTTTAACCAGTTGTGTTTTGTAGTAGTCTCTATCTGCTGCAAAAAAAGAGGTGAGAGATATACTTCTATATGGTTATGAATGATAATTATTTAAAATGTAATTAGGAATTATGCTGGTTTCATAAAGTGGTAGATTTTCCTATAAGTCTCCTGATTCCACTAGCCCTGGGAAGTTGAGTATTTTTTTAGTTTTGGACATTTTTTTCATCCTACCTGAAGGACTTTTTCAATTAGAAAAAGTCACCGTCAACAACAGAAGTGAGTATTGCTATTACACTCCTACAAATACCTTGCCAGACTGGTTATTGTTGTGGTTAATAGGTGTCACAGGTTCAGTTATGTAGGACTAGTGGCTGCTTCCCTACCCTGGCAGCTTGTATCAGATGTTATATGAAAGCTAGTTCTTGGGGGAGGAGTCTCTGGTCAGATTCTCTGAGTTTTGTGTCAAAAGTGCATGATGTGTTCGCAGTAGGAACTTATCACCAACCTCTGGGAGACAACCAATGGCAACAGAAATAGCCTCGATTATTTGTGGAGTCTCTCAGAGTCCCTTGACTTGAAAGGGAGCGTTTTATGCCTGGCCCTGTGGTTTTTATTCGATAGTCTATGGATCTTGAGGGGAGCATTTTCAGCTTAAGTATAATAGCTTCATTTCAATATTTACATGTTCATATGTTATAGTAATTTTAGGTGTATAAAATATAACAGGACTCCTCATGGTTTACTCAAACATTCTTGGTGTTACTTTCCCTCCCCATTTTTCCTACTTCTGTGTTGATCTCCTTCTCTCAACCATGGTGAAAGTCTGTCATTCTCCCCAATTTCCCCATCATTTCAGTTAATTCTTATTATTCCACTGTCTAGCATCCCTACCTCCTACAGTTTTTTTTTTTCACTTTTCTAATTTCCATGTTACTCCAGGCTACAAATTCCCATCTGAAGATTTGGAACTAGGATCCACAGACGAGCAAAAATATATGACATTTGTTATTTTAAAAAAAATTCTGACATAGGTATTTATTTATTTATTTATTTATTTTGAGATGCTGTTTCAGTCTTAAGTTAACTGATGTTACTGGCTTGAAATATCAAGATGTTCTACATGTGAATACTAATGGTTGCAGTATTCTATCAATATTAGTGATAGGCATAATATAAGTATATCAGATTAACCATTTTGTGCCATGCCAAGCATTGGCACTTGTTTTCCCTCTCCTCTCACTACTAACTGTGTCAACTTGTTCTCTGGCAGTGACTAAATATTGGTCTTCTTTGACAGTGGCAGTGTGATAGCATAATAATGTTGAAAGCTTCCCCCAGAACAGAATGCCTGGCCTTTAGAGATGACTACAGAGTTAATTATCTAAAGGAGAGCTGACAACCCCAGATTTAAATTGTTAGCAACTAAGACACTACAGAGAGAGATTAGGTAAAGCTCTCTCTTGGTACAGGTATGACAAATCAAGGTGCTTACTCATGAAAGATGAATGGGAAAATTGGGAGCTCTTTACAAAATAAAACACAAAACAAGGCAGAGAATTTCATGGAGCTGAATCTCCTGGAATTTCCAGAGGGAAAAAAAACTAGTCGTGGAGGAAACTAGAACATTAGCTTCTGTATAATTAGCCCAATTGTCCTTATCTTTGAAGTTTCTTTGAAGGTTTCTACTCATTTCAGCTATACTAGGATTCTAGCCATGGATACTTTGTACCCTGACCCATAATGCATAAATTTAATTTAAAAATTTGTCATTAATTTACTAATGTATCTTCCAAAATGTTAAGCTGTAGAATGATATGGTGGTTAAGATCACATGTTGGTCTTGAAGAGGAACTGGGTTTGATTCCCAATGCCCACATGCATGATCCAGAGCCATCTGTAATTCCAGTAGCAGGGAATCCAAAACTCTCTTCTGACCTCCACTGGCATCAGTCATGCATGTGGTGCACATACATGCCTGCAGACAAAATGTTTCTACACATAAAAAAACATATCTAAGACCTAAGCAAGGATGCCACCCACAGAGATTCTAACATGGGAGAGAGGAGTCTTAGGGGAACTGAAGCAGAGACAGAACTGGAGGCGACGTAGGAATGACAAGAACAGGATGGATAGCCTTGGGGAAGAGCATACTGGTTACCCAATACTAAGTGATCAGTCCTGAAATGATTCATAAACACTTAATTTGTACAGGCTGAGCAGGTTTAATTTATATATTTAAATATATATATATATATCATATATGTAAAAACAAAGAAATAGAGACTAATGAATTTAAAAGAAGAAGGATTGAATGGGAAGGGTGGAGAAAGGAATGGGAAGAAGAGAATGCTATATTTTATTTCAAAAAGGTGAAAAACAGTTCCAAGGGCAAACAAATATGATGCCAGATTCAAATTTATACCTATAAAGTTAAATGTGCACTACAGAAAATGGCATAAATAAGTGAAATTCTCCTTCATATTTTTAGATTTTCTAATACTGCTTTCAACTAAAGTTGATTGCATGCACACACACACACACACACACACACACACACACACACAGACATCATTATATAGTCTAGTATCATGAAGTTATTACAAACTCTTAAAAAACACACTACTATTTGAAAATAGAATGCATCGCTCCGAAAAGTGAGGCAAATTTTATGTCATAGAGATCACTAAGAGAATTAAATGGTCGGAAAATTAAATAAGAAATATTTTCTAAAGAAGAAAGGGAAAGAAAATATTAATTTGGTATGTATCAATCACAAGAATACAAAAGTACATGGCAAGATGACAAATTTTAACCTAATTATAGCAATGATTACATTAATCATAAAAGGTTTCATCATTTAAAAGATATTAGCATGTATCTAAAGATATAAAAATAGTAACAGCAGTAAAAACAATTGACCAATAAACTTTTGAATACTTTAATAAAGTGGACAGTTTTTTGGCTAGCTCTGGTGTTTAACATTGGAGTCATGACCTTGCACATGAGACATCCTTGATACCATAGGAAACAAGAAAGAAACGAGAAGTTTCTTACAGACAATTTGAGTTTTAATGTATTTTAACATCTAACATTTATATTATTCTGAATGTAAACATACTATGAGTCATGAAAAGATAATTAATATTGAATTGGTAATAACTGTATTGTTTCTTCACACCCCAGTTTTACCCCTCTCTGGGCAACTGTACTGAGATACAGTTGTACCCTGGGTGTGCATAAGGGAAATTTCCTTCACAATAAAGAATCAAAATTTAAGAATATGGGAATTTGTACACAGCCACTTTTGAGAGAGAACAGAATGCTCCCATTATTCAAAATCCTTTAGAAATTAAATGACTAACTTCACCATTTCACATATCATTACTTTTTGAAAAATAAATAAATTTTATCTGAGAGAAAGAGAGAGAGAGAGAGAGAGAGAGAGAGAGAGAGAGAAAGAGAGAGAGAGAGAGGGAGAGAGAGAGAGAGAGAGTTTTCTATCGCAGAAAGCCAACGTTAGACTTCCATGTTTGTTTAATCATTTTGTCCTTTCAGTGAGACTATGGATACGAGTCTACACTAACTTTCCAGGTTCACTCCAATGTTTTCTTCAAATTAATTGTAATCATGCAGACACTTGAGCCTGTTCATTTCCTGACACGACAGCTTACACAGAACAAGGCAGATACCCCCAAAACATTAGGCTAAACTTGGAACACAATGTGGTCTCACTTTAGCAACATTGAGGAATGACAGAGAATAGCACAAAAAGTTGGGTCTTCAGCCACAAGGGTGTTAAGACTTGGGGTGTAAGAGTGAACATATGCATTTTGGGTGTGGGCAATGTTGATTTTTGTTATGGCTTACAACTTTATGATGTGTTAAGGTTCATGAAGCTAAAATTAAGTAATAAGCTAAAATTAGGTAATTTTGCTATATGTTAAGAAGGCCCAAATAACCAGCACAAAGAACCCACAAAGCAAGTACTATATATTTTATTTAAACTGTGTTTGTTTATACTTCGAGAATTTCATGTAAGATATTTTATTGTATTTTTGACCCTCCTCTAGTCTTCCCAGATCCACCGGCTCCCTACCCAACCAATTTCATATCCTTTCTCTCTCTTAAAATCAAAACCAAGCAAAATGTGGGGGTCCCATTTGTGTCAGTCAACTACGTCTGTAATGGAGGACACTAGTAGGTGAAGAGCAATGCCACTTTGTTGAAGAAATGGATATCTGGTGAAGAGAGTTGCTTACTTCTCACAGTCTTGGCACAATGGACACTGTCCAGAGCAAGCGTGTGCTGCTCACAGAAGTGTTGTGAGGAAGGGAGCCACACTCAAGTGCTCTGCTGCTTGGATACAGAATCAAGACAGTCTGAAGCCTCCGGTCTTCTGGCTGACGATGGTGTCCCAGAGCAGAGAAGCCATGGCTTAGAAATGTAGAAATGATCCCGTTTTATACTTTCCATAACTTTTAAGAACCCTGTGAAGGTAGCCGTTCCAACCAGAACATTAACATTTCTGTACTGTTGGAAAAGTTTAGAATTTTTTAAACACATTTTTTTCAATTGTAATGTGTCCCTTTCTCTGTATACTCCAGTTTCTCTCAATGTGATATCGTGTCATATAGTTTCAGTACTTAGTTAGCTTCTTTATATTTGACACAATATCCCATCTTATATTTTTGTTTTGTTTTGGCAGTTCAAATACCTTCTCTGTTGATGCATACCTTGATATCATTTGACATTTAGCTGCATCTGACAAATTTAAGTAAGGTTCACAGTAAAAAGAATATTTTTCAGGTGTAAGGATACAGGCAACATAAAGCGATTCAAATACATTGGAACTCAAATACATATTAGAGTGTTTCTAATATGAATTCACGTGTGATCATGTGCTTGATGTCATATGCAGTAAATTATAAGTAGGATGGAATTGTAAACACAGAATAATTGGGACTTTTTGACACGTAAGGTAAGTTATACATACTCAGCCTTTATTAATCACCCATTCTGAGTGTTCATTTTTCCTTTGTATCCTATGTTATACAAACTCTTAAATTTTCTGTTGCAAGTAATATTTAAAAAAATTCATACTACTGCCGGCTATTCTCCAGCTCTGGCATGGAGTTGCCCTGGCTAACTCTAATGGGTGGCTGCCCATCTCTCAGTTTGCTTGCTGCCCCCTAGGATTAGCTGTCACAAATCCCCATAACCAAATAAAAGTTAAAGCAAAACTCTCTAGAGGTTTATAATTTGTCAATCAGATTTATATCAGTAAATTCTCAACCCACAAATTGCCCACACAATGAACTCAGCCAATTGTTATTGATATAAACTGTCCACCTAAATTGGACAAATTGTCCTGTATTATTCTATTCCTTCTAAGATATCCATAGCTACCTGTGGTTATTCAAAGGCACACAGATCAGGTTCATCCCCTTCTTCCTCCATTTTCTCTGTCTTTCTGTCCTCTCTGTCCTCATCTGTCCAGTCTCTAAAACTCTCAGCCCGCCTTCTTTTTCCACTGTCCAATCACAGACTCTAGCCTTATCTTGTTCCTGCCCTCACCTGCATTTAGACAACAAACCACATTTTCCTCTTTGAAAAATTGTAGAGAAGATAATAACTATCATGCATTTTGTATATTTTTACACTAACATCTTTTTTGATTAAATCTTTATGTTAGATATATTAAACGAAGTATATAATCAATCTTTTAAATGTAATAGAAAGTAAAGTTTTCTGGGTCACATTTTTTTTCACTGACTGCAAGAAACAAAATATATTTCCTCATGTATGAAATAGTCAATGGTTTCATATGCAATTTAAATTTTTATTGTGAGTTCTACATATGTCATTAGTGAAAACAAGGAAGGAAACTGTTTCTTCCTTGACAAAAGTAAGATTTTGCTTCATTTTTACACAACAGAATACTCAGACTGGATGTTCTCTTCATCTCAAACAAGTACTTTGCTAGGATGAATTTTTAAATAAATAACACCATGTATTTGTAGGCAGTGGCTGCTTCTTTTCAATATTTTAATATTTACTACAATGAAAATTTTATGGAGACCCAACTCAGGATTTGGCTGTAAGCTTAAAGTGTACACAAATTATGTCACAAATTTTACTATTATACTATTAAGTGTCTATTATCATGAGAAATTACTTTTACTTTTTTTTAAGTTTGTATAAATCAAAAGGGAAAAGGAAACATGGCAGATAAGGTGAGCTTCTTCAACAGGTGTAGTCTTCTGGGAAATCTTCCAGAGAAGGAAAGGATAATGGATGCCAGGGAAGAAAACAATAAAGAGTGGGTTATGGGATCATAGGGAAGCTTAGCTAAGTGCACGAGAGAAGTCTTAAGTGGTCAAAAAAAAGCTGAGAGGCCAAGAAGGGCAAAGAAGCAATCCCTTGAAGAGTGAAGCCAGAACAGGTGCTTGTCTATCCAGCCTTGGGTAGTAGGCACAATCCTGGTTCCCTTCATTCATACACAGACTTGATTTATGTTTTGTTGTCCCTAGAAATCAAAAGCTAGTGAAAAAAGAGTTACCTTTCTCAAGAGAGAAAAATACTAGAGGCCAGAGAAATTAGAGAGAGGAAGGTGGCTGAGAGACTGGGCTTCCATGAGACGCAGCATACTTGCAGATGAGTTTAGCAGTTGGGCTGTCCTAACAAGGACCTTGTATTTATAGTGAGGCAGCTGGAGGCACAGGCGCCTAGGGATTGCGAGGGCTTTAGGGATGGAAACCTGCACTGACAATAAGTTGGCTTGAAACTGTACTTATCTTAGAGTTAATTTAACTGTCGTGGATGGGTCCTATTGGAACGAAAATGGCAGAATCCTACTGATGAGAAGAAAAGGTTGGGGAGTACGTTAAGCTATAAGTATTCCAGGGCACAAGCCTCCCATTCCACTTGTCTGTCCAATGTCCAAAACCCATCTTGTGGTAAGTCAGTATGCCAGAAGTCTTCAGGTCCACCTGAGCTTTCCTAAACTTAATAGCCAGGAATGAGCTATTAACCTAGGAGCATAACCAAAATTAATATGGGCGATGGATAAGCAAGACTCAGGGGGAGTCATTATCTGTCTTCCAGATGCTGGGGGTAAGGAAAGCACAGGAGTAAGTGTGCATCTTAAAATATTCATATTCTCTTGGCTCCAGTCCAGACCCTGACTAATAATTTTGAAATGCCGAGGACAGAAGTTAAACAGGCAAGGAGATCCTTGTCCACTGGGGAGCCCTTGATCAGTGCTCCGAAGACCAGCAGCGAGAAGAGCTAGGAATCTTGAACTCAGTCCAAGAAAATAAAGCCCAGTGGGTCTGGGTTTATTGCAGGTACTAATGGAGGGTCGAGGTATGGCAACTGCAAAAGCCAAAGTCTAAGAGCATGGGTTGACTGAGATGCATGGCACGTGAATGCAAGGTGCACAAACTTAAAGAAGGTCATTGCTGTCAATGGTCCATTGGCAATGAAGACCAGGAGATATGACCAGAAGCCCCAAGAGGATCTCTACTGCTTCTTTATAAGTGTTGAGGATAAATGTTAAGACAGAAAAACATCTGGTCAAGAGTCAGATATTTGGAGTCAGCTACTACCATGTTCAGGGCATTCAGGAAGGTAGCCAACAGGATAATTAGCATTCTATTTCATGAACCTTCAAGCCTTTCCTTAACCACTCTCTGAATATTGCCAATGAAGGCTTGAGTATGAGACACTCACCTTTGGTTAAAGTCTTGTTCTCAGCTTGTGGTAATATCAACCAGTTGTGGAAAGTTTATAAAATGGAACCTAGTTGAAGAAGTGGGTCATTGCGAATGCACCCCCGAGACTATAGGCTGTTGCTGGTTTCCATGTGTCTCCCTGTGTATTTCCGGGCAGCCATTAAGTGTGAAACTTTCTCCTGCAATGCATTGTCTCCAGAAACAGCAAAGCTGTGTGACCATGGCATGAAATATTGAACCTGTGACTCAAAACAAGCCTTCCATTAAAATTGTTACCATTAGAAATTTACCTTCTAAGTGACACATACTTTGTTACAGAGATAGAAATATGACTGGCACATCAGTTATAATATAAATTCCCAAGGCGCATTTGGTTTTCCACTTTAATATCTTGAAACTGGAGAAGGGAAATGTCTGAATGTGTCGTTTACTTTTAATGTGTCACCAATGTATTATGAAGAAGGGAGTACTTAAAATGAAGGGAGACTATTTTAGAATAAAGATGGGTAGAGCATATAACTTATAGAGTGTATAAAATGAATATGTTATACAGTGTGCACACTTTCTCTCCCTCCCCCTTTCTGTCTCGGTTTCTTCTGTCTGTCTTTCTTTCCTGCTCTTTCTCTTCCCTACCCCGGTCTCTCTGTCTTTCATCTACCATAGCAAGGAATATGGAAGCTTACGGGCCAGTATTAAGGAAACTGGCTTAGGTTTTCTTTTTCAACCCAATCCAGGGTATAAATACTAACAATTTCAAAAGTCACACGTCCACAAGGTCACAACCTTACACAAAAAGCTATAGGCAACAAAAATGCTGAGATCAGGAGAAATAGTCTTCTCCAGGGAAGAGGACATCCACTGGTTATCCACTACAAAATAGTCAGCCATGAAAACATACATACAAGTAACACTACACAGACTAGGCAGGTAGTTAGGAATATACATGTATATACACATTAACATTTACATGTAATAACAATTCATAAAACAGAAACCATGAATTTGAAAGAGAGCAAGGAAGGGTATATGGGAAGGTTTGAAGAGGAGAAGAAGGTAGAAATGCTGTGTTTAAGAGGACTTACTGCTCTTGCAAAAGACCTGGGTTCAGTGCCCAGTAGCTAAGGGATCAAATATCCTCATCTGAATTCTGCTGGCAATCCATTCATGTAGTATGCATGCATACATATGGGTACATAAACAAACACAATTAATTTAAATATTTATTTACTTTTTAAAATTAAAATATAATTTCATCATTCTCCTCTTCTTCCAATTGCTCCCATGTGTACCTGCCCTTGCTTCTTCTAAAATTAATGGCCTCTTTCCTTTAATTGTCCTTCAGAAAAAGAAACAAACACATACATACCACTACCACCACCACCACCACCACCACCACCACCACCATCATCATCAACATCATCATCATCATCATCATCATCATCATCATCATCATCATCATCATCATCTTTTAAAAGTGAAGTCAAATGAGCAACTGATCAAACAATGTAGAGAAAAATAAGATTACTTCAAAGTCCACATGGAAAATTGCCACAAGTCAGTTTCGGAGTTGCATTTTACACTGACAGTATTCTTTTTTTTTTTTTTTTTTTTGGTTCTTTTTTTCGGAGCTGGGGACCGAACCCAGGGCCTTGCGCTTCCTAGGTAAGTGCTCTACCACTGAGCTAAATCCCCAGCCCCCAGTATTCTTTATTCCTACATAGTTATAATGATGCAAAGTGAACACAAACACTCATCAGGTATTCCACTCACACCAGTAAGGCAAAATGAATTTTTGCCGTTTGTTATGGTTCACTAGTCAAGTACGACGCTGTCTATTATAATTTTCTCAGAACTATAAATGCCAAATTAATATGTTCATTTTATTTAGTATATTCTTAATGGTTTGAAATAATCTTAAAATTATATTTTTAAAACATCAGAAAACACACACACAAATATGAAATTAACAAAAATAGAAAATCAAATTATTTGAACGTTCAAGAGTCTATATATTTTTAATCCACCCTCTCTGCAAACATGAGATTAATTTTAGAAATTGATAATATGTTGTAAATACTGTACAACAGCTATTTTTCCACTATGTGTATTTGGTACATGTTCAATTTCAAAGTTTATGGCATTCTGTGTGATGATTAGCATGTTTATAAATCTATGTAGTCTACTATTCTAATTCTGGCATTATGTAAAACAAGGAATATCCACTCAGTTAGAATTTTCCACATATCCCTGTGCTCTGTTAATTTTCCTGATGAAAAATTAATGTAAGATGGCCTAAACCAAATTTCCCATGAGGAAGATTTTAATGATTTATAACCCACAAACAATACAGAAAAGCAGCCATTTTCCTGTAGGAGGGGTGTCGAGAGTGTTCTAGTTTGCTCTGTGTCACTGTAGGAAAACACTTGCACTGAAAACAACTTAGGGGAGGAAAGAGGATTTCAGTTTCGATGTCCCGGTCACCATCCATTATTGAGAGAGGTTAAAGCAGGAGCTGAAGCAGAAACCCTAGAAGAACGCATTTTTCTGCCTCGCTCCTTCAGCTTGTGCTCAGCTTGCTTCCTTCCTTCCCTCTTTCCTTCCCTCTTTCCTTCCCTCTTTCCTTCCTCCTTTCCTTCCTTCCTTCTTTCTTTCTCTTTCTTCGTCTCTTTCTTTCTTTCTTTCTTTCTTTCTTTCTTTCTTTCTATCTTTCTTCTTTCTTTCTAACCAATGCTGTATCCCATTTCAAAAGCCACTGTAGCTGATGTCCTCCGGCTTCTGGGTGCACATGCATGTACAGAGCACACACTCATGTACATGTACAAAGAAAGGAAGAAAGAAAGAAAGAAAGAAAGAAAGAAAGGAAGGAAGGAAGGAAGGAAGGAAGGGAAGAAAGGAAATTATTGTTACTAGTTTATTTGGTAATAATACACAGAATTGAATAATATAATATACAATAGAATAAATTGATATACTTAAGACCTAGAATAGACAACTCATGATATTATAAAATTCTGTGAGCCTTAAATCTCTCCAACTATAACTCCTGCCCAGGCAATAGCTTCTGTCAGTATTAAAGGACAAGAATTTGGACAAAAATCAGTATCTACAACCTAAACAAAATTCTTATCTTCTCTCTCACGGGAATACCAGATCTTGTGGAGGTCAATTAATAAGAGTAATAATATGAATACTTCACAGGTGGGTAGACTCATTGCCTTTGAACAAAACACTGCATACAAAATTGACATTAAAATTCCACTCTTAAATGAAGGCTCCAACTCAGTGACAGCCAATCTTAAACGACAGCCAACTCAAAATGAACTCAATGACATTTTGGAGTCTCTCTAATAAAGCTTTGTCAGGCCTTTATATTTTTATTTTATATTTATTTATTGTTTTTACATTACAGGCCTTTTGTATATATCTTATAGTTTCTGGTTTAGGATTTTTATGGGATTTTTGTGTGTGTCTCCATGTCTTAATATGTATTTCTTGAGCTTCTTCTTTGGATATTTTTCTTCTGTTTGCTTGTTTTGTCTATTCTAGTTTGTCTCTTTTTATTTTATCTACTTTTATTTTATTATTGTTTTTAGATGCCTGTTTGTATCCTAAGGGAAAGAGAAAGTCTTGGGTAGTTGGGGAAATGTGAAGGACCTGGGAGGAGTTAGAGGAGAGAAAACCAAAATCAGAATATATTGTATTTAAAAATATATTTTTAGAAAAATAGAGAAAAGAATAAAAATAGAATATTCTAAAAATATTCTAAAAATAGAATAAAATAGAGAAAAGAAAATGGCACATGCAATAAAAAAAGGGGGGGGGGGATAGGCCAAGAGCAACCAGCTACACATTGTTTTCTCATTCCTTGATCAGACAAAACATGAACACAGCTGGACTTTTAGGACTACAAAAGTAATCAGACTGACTGTTCCAGCTTCTGTATTAATAACACATTTTTGCATACTACACGACTATGTTGAACTACACACCATTTTGTTATCAAGGGTAGATTTCTCTTATTTAATTATTTTTAACTTTATATATGTGTACTGTATTTATATCATTCTCTCTCCTCCTTCCAACTCTTCCTATGTCTCACCCCACCCACCATCTCATCTCAAATCTATGTCTTTTTCTTTAATGATTAGTTTTATATACACAAATATATATATATATATATATATATATATATATATATATATATATATATATATATATGCAACCTACTGAGTACATCTAGTGTTGCTCACATCTATATATTTTCAGGGCTGACAACTGGGTATTGGAAAAGAAATGAAGGGACTCTTCCCTGGAAAGGGCTGCCTCCTCCTCCTCCTCCTCCTCCTCCTCCTCCTCCTCCTCCTCCTCCTCCTCCTCTTCCTCCTCCTTCTCCTCCTCCTCCTCCTTCTTCTTATTCTCCACCTCCTCTTCCTCCTCTATCAGCATCATTGATTGTTGAGGACTGGTTTCCATGTGTTCACTCTCATGTGACTCTTGGCTTTGAGTTTTCAGACATGAGTATATGACCCGGAGTAATTGAAAAGAACAGGAAAATAAAAGGGGACCGTGGGGAGGGGGGTACTCTAGCGAGAAGAACAGCAAGACACAGATGCTATGAAGGAAAGTCAGAAAATTGGAGAGAATTAATTGAGGGGACAATAGTATTGAGGGGCATAAATAATACTAGGGACATTTGAAAGATCATAGGGAGTTATATTATCTTTCATCCAAGCAACATAATATATAGATAACTGTAGGTGGAGATACACATATGAAAATGAAGCTATGTCACTTAGGGCGATGCCCCCAAGATTCATAGAAAACCCCAGCAGTATGAATGAGAAGCTTCATTTCAAGTCTTTGGTCAGAGGAGTTCAAGCAATTCTGAAACCAGTATGGGCTATTGCTGTTGCCCTGGTTTACCTACCAAAAGTTGAAGGTATTTCTCTTTTTTAAAAAATTGTTGATTTAGACTAGGGTCAATTGGCAGAGTCTCTCGGTTTCTTCTCAATGAATTGCCATTTCTGGTTCATGAATGGTGTTTGCAAGTGGATCAAGCTGCCACTTCTGATTCGTGTGAACCAAACTATTGAAAACCTGAGAATGAAGATTGGAATTGCTCCAAAGAACTGTCTCTAAACAGGCTGGTCAGAGTTGTATCTGATTAAATAAGAGAGAGACAGTAGGTCTGCACCCAGAACTGACCCTGTGCCACAGCTCTCTGTACCCAAATCCCACCTGGAAAGAGCTGGTCTCCCAGGAGTGCTGACACACAGGCTTACAAGAGGGTTAAGCCATTGTCAGAGACAACAAGACCAGCTAACACCAGAGACAACCAGATGTGAAGAAGCAAGCAAAAGAAACCAAGGTGACTTGGCATTATCAAAACCCAGTTCTCCCACCAGAGCAAGTCATGGATTCCCCCAAACACCAGAAAAGGAAGATTCTGACTTAAAATTACATCCCATGATGGTGTTAGAGGACTTTAAAAAGGACATAAATAACTCTCTTAAAGAAATACAGGAGAACACAGGGAAACACAGGAAACATGAAAAGTCCTTAAGGAATTACAGGAAAACACAAGCAAACAGGTGAAGGAGTTGAAGAAAGCCATCCAGGATCCAAAAATGGGAAAAGAAACAATAAACAAATCACAAAGGGAGACAACCCTGGAGATATAAAACCTAGGAAAGAGATCAGGAGTCATAGAAGCAAGCATCACCAACAGAATACAAGAGATAAAATAGAGAAACTCAGGGGCAGAAGATACCATAAAAAACATTGACACAACTGTCAAAGAAAATGCAAACTGCAAAAAGTTCAAACCTAACCCAAACATCCAGGAAATCCAGGACACAATGAGAAGATCAAACCTAAGGATAATAGGAATAGAAGACATCAAAGATTCCCAACTTAAAGGGTCAGTAAATATCTTCAACAAAATTATAGAATTAAGCTTCCCTAACCTAAAGAAAGAGATGTCCATAGACATACAAGAAGCCTACAGAACTCCCAAGAGATTGGACCAGAAAAGAAGTCACTTCAGTCATATATTATTCAAAACACCAAATGCATAAAATAAAGAAAGAATATTAAAAGCAGTAAGTGAAAAAGGTCAAGTAACATATAAAGACAGACCTATCAGAATTACACCAAACTTCACAACAGGGACTTTGAAAGTTAGAAGATCCTGGGAAGATGCCAAAAAGACCCTAAGAAAACACGAATGCCAGCCCAGGCTATTACATTCAGGAAAATTGTAAATTAACATAGAGGGAAAAAACCAAGATAGTTCATGACAAAAAAAATTTACACAATGTCTTTCCACAAATCCAACCTTACAAAGGATAATAGATGGAAAACACGAATACAAGGAGGGAAACTACCCTAGAAAAAGCAAGAAACTAATCTTCTTTCAACAAACCCAAAAGAAGATAGCCAAGCAAACATAATTCCACCTCTAACAACAAACATAACTAAAACAACTAGCATTGGTCCCTAATATCTTGTAATATCAATGGACTCAATTCCTCAATAAAAAGATATAGACTAACAGACTGGATATATAAACAGGACCCAGCATTTTGCTGCATGCAAGAAGCACACCTTATTGACAAAGATAGATACTTCCTCGAAGTAAAATTTTTTCCAAACAAATAGTCAGAAGAAACAAACTCAAGTAGCCATTCTAATATTGAATAAAACTGACTTTCAACTAAAAGTTATCAAAAAAGATAAGGAAGGACACTTCACAATCATCAAAGGAAAAATCCGCCAAGATGAACTCTCAATTCTGAATGTCTATGCTCCAAAGGCAAGGGTACCAACATTCATAAAAGAAGTTTTATTAAATCTCAAAGCACACATTGCAACTCACACAATAATATTGGGAGATGTCAACACCCCACTCTCATCAATGGACAGATCATGGGAACAGAAACTAAATAGAGACACAGTGAAACTAACAGAAGTTATTACCCAATCGACATAACAGATATCTATAGAATATTTCATCCTAAAATAAAAGAATATACCTTCTTCTCAGCAATTCATGGTACCTTCTCCAAAATTGACAATATAATTAGTCACAAGACAGGCCTTAACAGATACAAGAACATAGAAATGATCCCACACATCCTAACAGATCATCACAAACTAAGGCTGGTCGTCAATAACAACAGAAAACGACAGAAAGCCCACATACACATGGAGGCTGAACAACAGTCTGCTCAGTGAGAACTTGGTAAAGAAAGAAAGAAATGAAAATGAAAGCACATCCTACCCAAACTTACGAGACACAATGAAAGCAGTGCTAAGAGGAAAACTCATAGCCCTGAGCACCTTCGAAAACAAACTGGAGAAAGCGTACACTAGCAGGTTAACAGGACACCTGAAAGCTCTAAAACAGAAAGAATTAAATACATCTAAGAGGAGTAGATGGCAGGAAATAATCAAACTGAAGAGCTGATGTCAACCAAGTAGAAACAAAAAGAACTATACAGTAAATCAACAAAAGCAGGAGCTGCTTCTTTGAGAAAATCAACAAGATAGATAAACCCTTAGGGAGACTGACCAGAGGACACAGGGACTACAGTGCCCAAATTAACAAAATCAGAAATGAAAGGGAGACATAAAAACAGAAACTGAGGGAATTCAAAAAATCATCAGATGTTACTATAAAAGCCTATATTCAACAAAACTGGAAAATCTGGATGAAATGGACAATTTTCTAGACAGATACAAGGCACCAAGGTTAAATAAGGATCAGATAAACCATCTAAACAATCCCATAACTCCTAAAGAAATAGAAGAAGTTATTAAGTCTCCCAATCAAAAAAAGTCAAGGACTAGATGAGTTTAGTGGAGAATCCTATCAGACCTTCATAGAAGACCTCATATCAATACTGTCCAAACTATTCTACAAAATACAAACAGAACAAACACTGCCCAATTCCTTCTATGAAGCCACATTATGCTTATACCTAAATCACACAAAGATCCAACAAAGAAAGAGAACTTCAGACCAATTTCCCTTATGAATATTAATGTAAAAATACTCAATAAAATTCTTGCAAAGCTAATCCAAGAACACATCAAAACAATCATACATCATGATCAAGTTAGCTTCATCCCATGGATGCAGGGGTGGTTCAATATACAGAAATCCATTAACATAATCCACTATGTCCACAAACTCAAAAAAAGCACACGATCATCTCATTAGATCTTGAGAAAGCATTTGACAAAATTCAATGCCCCTTCATGATAAAAGTTCTGGAAAGATCAGGAATTCAAGGCCCATACCTAAACATAGTAAGAGCAATATACAGCAAACCAGTAGTTAACATTAATAAATGGAGAGAAACTTGAAGCAATCCTACTAAAATCAGGGACTAGACAAGGCTGTCCACTCTCTCCCTTCATATTTAATATAGTAAATTGAATCTCCTAGCCAGAGCAATTAGACAACAAAAGGAGGTCAAAGGGATACAAATTGGAAAGGAAGAAGTCAAAAGATCACTATTTACAGATGAAATGATATTATACTTAAGTGATTCCAAAAATTCCACCAGAGAACTCCTAAACCTGATAAACAACTTCAGCAAAATGACTGGATATAAAATTAACTCAAGTCAGTAGTAACTTTCCTCTACGCAAAGGATAAACAGACTGAGAAAGAAATTAAGGAAATAATACCCTTCAAAATAGTCACAAATAACCTAAAATACCTTGGTGTGACTGTAACCAAGGAAGAAAAAGATCTATATGACAAGAACTTTGAGTCTATGAAGAAAGAAATTGAAGAAGATTTCAGAAGACAGAAAGATCTCCTATGTTCATGAATTGGCAGGATTAATATTGCAAAAATGGCCATCTTGCCAAAAATAATCTACAGATTCAATGAAATCCTCATCAAAATTCCAACACAATTCTTCATAGAGTTAGAAAGCGCAATTTGCAAATTCATTTGGAATAACAAAAAAATCCAGGATGGGGAAAACTATCCTCAACAATAAAAGAACTTCTGGGGCAATCACCATTCCTGACCTCAAGCTGTATTACAGAGAAATCAGGATAAAAACAGTATGGTATTGGTACAGAGACAGGCAGTAGATCAGTGGAATAGAATTGAAAACCTAGAAATAAACCCTCATACCTGTGGTCACTTGATCTTTGACAAAGGAGCTAAAACCATCCAGTGGAAAAAGATAGCATTTTAAACAAATGGTGCTGGTTCAACTGGAGGTCAGCATGTACAAGAATGCAAATCAATCCACTCTTATTGCCCTAAACAATGCTCAAATCCAAGTGGATCAAAGACCTCCACATAAAACCATATACACTTAAAGTAATAGAAGAAAAAAGTGAAGAAGAACTTCAAACACATGGACACTGGGGAAAATTTCCTGAACAGAGCAGCAATGGTTTATGCTCTAAGATCAAGAATCAACAAATGTGACTTTATAAAATTGCAAAGCTTCTGTAAGGCAAAGGATACTGTCAATAGGACAAAACATCTACCAACAGAATGGGAAAAGATCTTTACCAATCCTACGTCTGATAGAGGGCTAATATCAAATATATACAAAGAACTTAAGAATTTAGACTCCAGAGAGCCAAATAACCCTATTAGAAATGGGATATAGAGCTAAAGGAAGAATTTTCAACTGAGGAATATCGAACATCTGAGAAACACCTAAAGAAATGTTCAACATCCTTAGTCATCAGGGAAATGCAAATCAAAACAACCCTGAGATTCCACTTCACACCAGTCAGAATGGCGAAGATCAAAAACTCAGGTGACAGCAGATGCTGGTGAGGATGTGGAGAAAGAGGAACACTCCTTCATTGTTGGTGGAATTGCAGACTGGTACAACCACTCTGGAAATCAGTCTGGAGGTTCCTTAGAAAATGGGACATGTACTACCTGAGGACCCAGCTATACCTTTCCTGGGCATATACCCAAAAGATGCTCCAACATATACCAAGGACAACACATGTTCCACTATGTTCATAGTAACCTTATTTATAATAGCCAGAATCTGGAAAGAACCCAGATGTCCTTCAACAGAGGAATGGATACAGAAAATGTGGTACATCTACAGAATAGAATACTATTCAGCTATTAAAAACGACTTCATGAAATTCTTAGGCAAATGGATGGAACTAGAAAATATTCTGAGGCAACCAAATCATAAAAGAGCACACATGGTATGCAATCACTGATAAGTGGGTGTTAGCTCAAAAGCTTGAAATACACAAGATAAAATTCACAGACCACATGAAGCTAAAGGAGAAGGAAGCCCAAAGTGTCAATGTTTCAGTCCTTCTTCAAAGGGGGAACAAAATGCTCACAGGATGAAATTTGGAGTCAAAGTGTGGAGCAGAGACTGAAGGACAGGCCATTAGACTGCCTCACCTGGGGATCCATCCCATACACTGCCAACAAACCCAGACAATGTTGCTGATGCCAAGAAGTGCATGCTGACAGCAGTCTGATACAGCTGTCTCCTGAGAGACTCTGCAAGAGCCTGACAAATACAGAGGTAGATGTTTGTAGCCACCCATTGATCTGAGAATGATGTCCCCAATGGAGGAGTTAGAGAAAAGACAGAAGGAGCTGAAGGGGTTTGCAACCCCATAAGAAGAACAAAAATCAACCAACCAGATACCCCAGAACTCCCAGGGACAAAACCACCACCCCAAGTGTACACAGGAATGGACCTATGTCTCTAGCAGAGGATGGCCTTGTCGGGCATCAGTGGGAAAAGATACCCTTGGTCCTGTCTAGGCTCAATGCTCCAGTGTAGGGGAATGTTAGGGTGGGGTTGTGGGAATGAATAGGTAGGTAGAGGAGCCCCCTTATTGAAGCAGGGAGAGGAGGGATGGCATAGCGATTTTCTGGATGGGAAACCAGGAAAGGGGATAGCATTTGAAATCTAAATTTAAAAAAAAATTCAATAAAAGAAAAAAGAAAAAGTCATAAAAAAAGAAAAAGACAATGTTGGTTTATTTTACGTGTATGCTTGTGTATCACATGTGCATGTGCCTTCACAGGCAAAAGTCAGGCACTAGATTCCCTAGAACTGACACTACAGGTGGTCATGAGCCACCTTGACAGTACTGAAAAGTGGTCCATCTCAACCCTGAGCAGTCTTTCAGGTCTTAGTATTTACTTCTCTCAATGTAGTCAGCAAATTCTCTAGAAAACCTGCCTAACTCACCTCGACCTAGGTAATTTAGGAGCTATCCATTGTTTTTTACTTTTTTATTTTTATGTTTTTGAAAACTCCCTGGAAAGGAACTTAAACCTTCACACAGAGACTCTACCCAACCATATCGATAACTCCGCCCCTTTCCTATTGTTCTTCAAGCGCTGTGTACATGTGTCTGTGAGCAAATGTAATTATTTGAAAAATTCTAAATCTAGTTAAGATTCAAGTAAACAATTAATGTTGGGAAACAGGAAGGTAAAGGGAGAAATGGACTGTTTGAGGACTGGAGTCTGAGGAAGGTTTTGGTGGATAATATTTCACAGAATGAAGTGGAAAATTAAGCCACAAGAATGGTCATTCCGTGGTAAAATGTGGCATGCCACCACACGGTTGCCACACTCTCTTCCTACCCGTTTTTTTCTAAAATGTTTGTCATTCATATTGGCATTATCCAGGAAAATGTTTATGATGCAGCAAGCTGAGATGGAGCTGACAGAGCCTATTAATCATGACAAATATATCAGGAAATAATTTTGCTTTCAAAATGAGGTTTTATTCCCAGATCGTTACAACTTTAATTCTTTTTGTTTTCGATCTGAGCATTATAAATGGTTGGGTTAATTTTCATTTTCTTGTGTTTTTTCTGTAGCGTTTAACGTCTGTAAAATGTATGACTGCTATTTGGAAATAACTATTTTGTCTCCTAGTTAGTTATGTTGTAAATAATACATTGATCATGTGTTTAGTAAATGTCAGCCATCTGAATTATTTCTCTTTTTCTTTCAACAACTTGTTGTGGTCAATGCTGCTGTTATTTCCCATCTTCCCTAAACAGGAAAATTCACTTGAGAAAAATGACAAATTCATTGTCATACTGTTAGAACATGGCAAGACCACAATTAAAACCCTGCGTTACTTGATTCCAAGCTTCATTATAAGCTACTAAGGAGAAGTCAAGCTTTCCTTTAACCCACTTAAGTGATTTCTCTGCAGGTAAAAGTGGCAATGGGTAGACTTCACTAATAAGAATCATGTAGCCACCAGCAAGCCCCACATGCCAGGAAAGCAAGAGGTTCCCAGGACCCAATGGGGATGAAATTACCTGAAATGCCCAACAAAGGGGAGGGAGACTGTAGAGACCATATCCAGAGGTTAGGCAAGACACCCAGATTGGGGGATTGGACTACCCACTCATCTCCATATTCTTAACCCAGAAGGGCTCCTATCTAAAGAAAATAGTGGGACAAAGTGTGGAGCAGAGACTAAAGGAAAGGCCATCCAGACACTGCCCCACCTGGGGATCCATCCCATCTGCAGACACCAAACCCAGACACTGGCAGATACAAGAAGTTCTTGCTGACAGGAGCTTGTTATAGCTGTCTCCTGAGAGGCTTTGACAGAGCCTGACAAATACAGAGTTGGGGGCTCATAGCCAACCATTGGACTGAGCACGGAGACCCCAAAGGAGGAGTTAGAGAAAGGACTGAAGGAGCTGAAGGGGTTTGCAAACCCATAGAAAAAACAAGATATCAACCAACCAGACACCCCAGAGCTCCCAGGGACTAAACCACCATCCAAAGAGGGACCCATGGCTCAAGCTGGATATGTAGCAGAGGATGGCCTTGGTTGGCATCAGTGGGAGGGAAGGCCCTTGGTCCTGTGAAGGCTCAATTTCTCCAGTGTAGGGGAATACCAGGACAGTGAGAGGAGATGGGATAGGGGGTTTCTGGAGGAGAAACTGGGAAACGGGATAGATAACATTTGAAATATAAATACATGAAATATTCAATAAAAAATTACAAAAAAGTCATGTTCTAGATATTAGGAATGAGTCCTATGGCTGAGGTTATTGGTTCACTGTGCCTGAGAGGAAGACTGCCCATGGCCATGTGTGCGGTTTAAGGTGAACTGTATCTGAAAAGTTGAGTGTCATCTAGTAAGCATATAGATATATTTCATATAAAATTGCCATGACATAGGAACCTTCAGAAGTAAAGACTAAAAGAAATGAAGAATATATTATGAAAAGTTGTACAGAAATATGATTGAAAGACAGGAGACACTATCTAAGAACAAATTTGAAGAATAGACAGCCTGTTCTCAACTGCCAAGAACCCTATTTTAGGACAACACATTTCTAACACTAGGACCTCGGAGCAAATAACCTTGTAACTTCAGAAAGTATATTATTGATCACACACTGAACATCATCTCCTCTCTTCTCCTGTTTCTATTATTTTTGCTCTTTCCTGTTTAGAATCAAAGACATCAACACTTCTATTTGACAATCTAATTGCTTTGCAGCTCAGTAGTAAGGACTGGGAGGTGTTTGGAAATGTACCTTTCTTAACAGCAATGTCATAAAAATTCCTCATAGGTAAATTTAAATATCCTAATACATATATTAAAGTTTAAGAAAGGAGTTGATCCTGCCAAGGCTCAATGTCCCAGTGTAGGGGAATGTCAGGGCAGGGAGGTGGGAGGGAGTGGGTGGGTGGGTAACAGAGCACCTTCATAGAAACAGGGGACATGGGATAGTGGGTTTCTGGAGGGGAAACTGGGATAACATTTAGAATATAAATTAAGAAATGCAATTTAAATATGGCAAGAGAAACCAGCAAAGATAATACGCAATAAACTCTTAAAAGGGGGTGTATTAAAAACATATTTTATTTAGCTGAAAAAAATAAAAAGCATCATTTTAAATACTTAATAATTAGAAATAACTAGTAAGACATTGCATGTTCTATTTTCCACACTACATTTTCAAACTCTACTGTGTATTTTTTTTAATTATGAAGTGTTCCAACTCACAGCAAATATTCCATAATCCTGTGACACTTGGGCTTCTATACAGGAAAACATGGGTCTACATATATTTAGCTACAGTGGATGCTCTCAGGTGAATAACAGAAAAAAAATAGGGGTTCCTGGTATAACTTTTATGTGAAATTTCCCCTACAAATCCATCTGAATGCCTGGTCTCCCTACGGTGACGCTATCTTGAGAAGCTGGGGAACTTTTGAGAAGTGGGCCCTATCTGGGCTACCTGGGCGACAATTACTACTGGAAGCCAAGACTTAGCACTTACAGCCCAGTTATGCTTCTAGTCTCTCTGCTCTCTGTAAGAGATGTGAATGAATGGTGAAGAGCTGCAGATTCATCCTCTCCCTACTGCCATGGACTGTATGCCGGCAAATTATAAACCAAAACAGACCTTACCTACTTCACACGGATTGCATCAGGTTTTGTGTCACAGCAACAGTAGCAGTCGCTAGTCCTTACTTCAGATGTAATGAGAAAAGTCTTAGGAAAAAAGGGAGGTACATCCTAAGACTCTAGAAGAAAGAGAACATAGGGCTTGATGGGTCTTTGGATTGTCATTAGTTGCATTGCCTACTGGCTCCCCCTTTAAGGCTGGTAAAGTGATCTACATCCCTTAGGATTTCATAGATATTCCAGGCCATGCTGCCTCACAGCACGGAGCTGATGGGCACCATCACAATGAACAACTATGTGATAGAAAGATAGAAAAACGCAACAGAATGTGCATTCTGTTGAGAGGCAGAACTGGAGACACAACTACAATGGTGAGGATCAGGCAGATCTGAGTTACCTGCTCTGCCACCTGAGGACATAGAGATGCTAGGGTCTGTGCTCCCTCTGGGAACCATGTCTGGGTTTGAGGTTCTACTGCAACTGGAGTCCACCAGCTGAAGCCATGTAGATATCCATGAACCATGTGATCACAGAGTGGGGACAGGGGAAGGATTCTGATCTGAAGGGCCTGGGCAGCCACCTGAGCCCATAGTGATGTCAGAGCCCCTGCTGCCACTGAGGGCCATGTCTGGGTTTCAGGTCCTACTGCAACTGGGATATGTGTTGATGTCTATGGTTCACATTACCAACAAAGGTCATGCAGATGCCTGTGGGCTATGCTGCTGCTGGGCACCATATTGATGTGAGTGACTTGTGCTGCTACCCAAGGCTATGGTGATATCCATAGTCCAGGTTGCCCCTGACAGTTTCGACTAGGTCTGTGGTTCTATTGCCATCAGGGACTGCGTTCATGGTCTGCGCTATCATGACAAACCATGTGGATGTTCTGTGCTCATGATCTGTGTTCCTACTAACAAGAAAAGCAAGAAATACTTTTGCTGTATCATGGATGATTTCAGATACCTAGTTGGGAAAGAGAGACATGGAAGGCTTCTGTGACAACTCCTACATCCCATGCCCCCTCAAAGTAACAGCCTAAACAGAAGCCGTCAAAGGAAAGTGCAATAATTGATGGCTTTTGGCAGGGCATGGGGCATGGGGAATGACTTTGTTCTATTTAAGGGGCAGGCCACTGAGAGTTTGATCTTCCTCCAGTGGGTATATGTGTCAGCAGCCATTTGCTGCTTCTCTAAAGCAGAGAAAAAAAAACAAGAGAAAAGTCTGTCTGCAAGGGAGAGTCAGGGTGGGTCACCGTCTATTGGCAGGTTTCCTGACCTACTTACTAAGGCACGGACTGATAAGAGGAGGTATAATTGAGACTCAAGGCAAGGGGATGAAAGCCTGTTGATCTTGGTGGAAGGAATGGTGAGGCTTTTGGATTGGAACAAATGTCTTGCGTGTATACTTCGCCATTGTTTCCATTAACTTGTGGCTTTGCTTCCCACGGTACTGGGTAGTATAAAAAGGCTATGAAAAATCCACTCTCTATGGACAGGATATTAACCTACTGCCTCCCATATCTGTCTCTTGCATATTCTTTCTCCTTTTCTTGTTATTCCTCACTCCTCTCCTCAGAAGACTGTTCAACTTCAGACTGGTGGTGCCGGTACATATAATACTGGCCATGTAATATGTATATGTACATGTAATACATAAAATAAAGTGGACTTGTTCACTTTTTTATTTTTATGTTTTTCTGGGGAGCCCCAATATTTTCAGAATATTTATTTTTGCCAGTGAAGTATGTTTGTTTGCAGACAAGCCATGTGTGTGTGTGTGTGTGTGTGTGTGTGTGTGTTTGCGTGTGGTATGTTTGCGTGTGTGTGTGTGTATGTAGATAGATAGATTAGATAGAACACTCATATATGTATATACTTATACATGTATATTTGCATACATGTACATATATGTGTGTGTATATATACATATATGTGTATAGATGCACATATGTAATATGTGTATTATATATGTATAGCACTATATGTATATATACATACATGTATATATGTGTATATTAATACATATGTATACATAATACACACACACACACATATATATATATAATAAAATCAACTAGTTTGTGTCTGCAATGAAGAATTAAAATCAATTATATTCAGGGTTACTATTAAAATACATATGCTAATTTTTGTCATTTTCTGTCTTTGCAATGTCTGTTCGTTTCCTGGTCCCCTATTTACTTACTGACTTGATTCTCTTGTCACTGTGACAAAATATCTGACAAGAAGATCTTGGAGGAGAAAGGGTTTATTTGGGCTCATGGTCTGAGGTTTGCTGTGTGACTGTTGCGGGGATGTGTGAACAAACTTCTATTCATCCCAGACTGTCACCCGAGGAGAGACTGAGAATTCAACCCAAGTCAAGCTTCTTGTAGCAGTGAGTTCATTAGTTACAAAGGGAGGATAGGGAGGGGCTCCTTAGAGCAGCTGCATCACTGACAAGCTCATCCTAGCATGGGTGGTGACTCATGTGATGATGGATAATCTTCATTGTCAACTTGACTATGTCCCGCCTTAACTAAGGTCCAAGCAGCTGAGCACAACTCTGACTGTTTTTTTTTCTTGGTTGGATTATTTGAGACTCACCCTATATCTGGATCACTTGAGGTCAGAAGTCCATCCTTAAATCTTGGCCACAGCTTCTGGAAGCAGTCCTCATAAAAGGACATGGAAGAAAGAATATTTTTGACTTTTTTTGTCTGCTTGCCCTTATTCTCACTGGAATGATCATCTATCCTGTTCCTGAGATAACCATTTGCTGATGTTAAAACTCACATTTTCAGGACTGTGATATAGAGCAAAAACTGGCAGCTCGCTAAGACTTTCCCAAGGCTTCAGCACCACATTAGGAGGACTGAACCATCCAGTCTTGAGGACTGAATAACTACCAGATTCTCCTAAGGGATTCCACCAGGAGACAGCCAATGTTAGACTATGTTAGAACACACAAATGCACATGCACATGCGCGCACACACACATACACACACACACACACACACACACACACACACACGTAACAGCTAATGAAAGCTTCATTCCTAGAGCACCCTAAACAACAGCAGAGATTTCCTTACAAAGACCTCTGACCTCACAAGTCACAGATGTTTTTCTAACTTACAGTAGTAGATACAATTCTTTCTGTGGATGGGCCTTAAATTCAAGTGGAAAGTTGCACATATAGCAATCATGGCACTATTACATCAGTAGGCACATGTTATATAGTCTGTTCATAGTATAGCACATGGCATATACATGGCATATATAAGCAAGATTGCCAGTGAAAAACTATCTCCAGAAACCATAGTGCCCATGGAACTAAGCTAGGCAACAGAGAAGGGGCTTCCAACACAGTCCAGAGCTGATTTCCCTATGTCTTATAGAAAAAGCAAGTGGTTTTTTTTCAATATGGATGTATCATCTAGATCTAGCAGGTGATTAGTAATTAGTAGCAATTGCCTTCATGGGTTTGGGGATTTCAGGAGTCTCTTTGGTCAATAACTCACCATGTAGCAGCCTGCTTTGTATACCAAAAGGTTTATTTAGTAATATTGTAATTTCTAGAAATGTTTTTGAAAAGTGTATGACTGCTTGTTTTTAGAATGTGGACAGGGTCTCTGAAAATTCTCTCCATCTGTTCTAAGTCAATGAGCATCAGTTAGTCTTGGACAGCTTAAAGAATTATAAACACTAAACATGACTGAGTTCCAATTTGTATCAATTCTTTCCTCAATGCTAGGTACAGTGGTATGAGTAGAGGATTCTGTCCCATCTAGCGCTCCATAATCCACAGCCATTTCCCATGATCCTCTAGTCTTTGCATTCTAAAGTACTTCCATTTCCATAGAGCCACTGTCTATCTTCTTAGCCCGCTTAGTCTCAGTGAGGCCAGCTTGTGGTGGTCAGCCCTAAGGGACAAGAAAACTAACTGGAGTAATAACTAAAAAGAAACAAACTACCTATTAGAATACAGAAGTAATCAATGGAAAATAACCACCCACAACTTCAGTATTTGAGGGGGAAAGAATGCAGATAATATCTAAAGAAAGAGCACTATATTTGTTAATAAAGCTAGGAACAAAACAAGGAGTGATAATACTACAGAGTAAGACCAAAAATAAGAGAAAGAATAAAAAGAAAAAAATAGATGAGAGGAAACAGAAAGAAACAAGACAGTTCAATAATATTTAAACAAAAAGCAAACTAAAACAAAGAAACAAGCAAACAAAAACAAAAAGGAAAAATGTTTAAAGTGAGAAATTAGAAAAAATAAGAAACACGAAAGAGAAAAAAATGTTTCTAATTAGGGCAAAACGTGGACAAAGAAGAAAACAAAGATTAGAATTAAACATTAAAAGCTTGCCTTGGTTTAGACAGCTGTACCCTCAGTGCTTGTGAGCTTGAGGCAGGACCATGAACATGAGGTCAACCTTGGTCTCAACCACAAAATGCGTCTCAAAACACATCTCAGAAACACCCACCCCAAAGGAATATGACACACATGCTTGTTGCTGTATGTTATACAGCAACTACAACGCTCGTCAGTGGATGGTCAGGTGAAGAAATATCTACTTACTCAAGAAGTAAAGCATGGAGAAATAAAGCTAGCCCTTACTGGAAGCTTCATGTTACCTGGTGAATGTTCATAGTGCTACAAGGTGGTATGCGTGCTAATGGAGTTCAGTTTTTCCCAACTAGGAATCCTGTGTGCTACAATTAACAACTGGCCTGCCAAACTGCTCGCCGAAGCAATAGTGGAACCAATGTTATGAGAGTAATCAGACCCTTTATGATTGGGTCTAAGGCCCCACACCATGATACTCAACACATACTTGGCACTGTTAACATGGCCAAGAACCTGTGGCCAGGCAGGTTATAGATCCTAGGGAATAACCTAATACTATTATCTTGCTCACTGGATATAGTATGAAGATAATTCCTAATGATTTATTGATAATGCCTGTGTATTTATGCTCTCTTACCTCTCTTTAGAGAAGCCTCTAGCAGTAAATGACAACTAACATGGAGACCCTCAACTGTTGGATATAAGTAGAATAAGAAACGAGTCCTCAAGTCCAAATGAGATACACATGCTACCCTTTCCCCCAAGGCTCAGGTATCTTCACAGAAAAGGGGCTGGAAATTCTGTTAAGGCCAGAGGTGGAGGTGCTTGTGTTTATAGGCTTGTGTGTGTACTTGTGGGTCTGCTTGTGTTTGTGTATGTGTACTTGTATGTGTGTGTTTGTGTGTTTGCTTGTGTTTGTGTATGTGTACTTGTATGTGTGTGCTTGTGTGTGTGTGCTTGTGTTATAAAAGCAAAAATAGGACCATGAAAGCAGAGTGGGGAATCTTAAAGTTGGGGGTTGGAGGCAATGTAATTCACCATCCAGTGATTTAAAAGCAGAAAGGAGGACTCTTTGCAGGCAGATGGAAGGGTAGTGGGGGGAGGGGTGGATAGGAGCAATGTATGGAAACAAAAATGCATGAAAACGGAATAATGAAACCTATCTTCTCACAAGCTGGGGAATTTAATTTCGAAAATACAGAAAAGTATTCCCAAACAATTCTTTCATTAGAGATTGAAAGAGTAAAAGGCAAAGAGTAAAAGTAGTTACAACATAGAAGAAAAATACATAGGGGTCATAGAGTTGGTTCAGTTGTTAAGAGAACTTGGTTTCCAGCATCCAGAGGACAGTTCACAACCAGTCACTTGTAACTTCCAGGGGTTCTGACACCCATGTCTGGCTTCCACAGGAGCATGGCACACACACATGCACACATGCCACAGACACACACATACACACACACATACACACACACATACACACACATACACACGCACACTAAATAAGTAAAACCTAAAAATTTTATATGTAAAAATAGTCTCCAAAGAAAAAGAAACAAATGAGCAACAAAAATTCTAATGCCAGGGAAAATCAAGCAAGCAAACACACACACACACAAAAGTGGATACTTGTTCTTCTGCATGAGCATCATTAGTGTGAGCAGTCAACTTTTTTTTTTGGTTCTTTTTTTCGGAGCTGGGGACCGAACCCAGGGCCTTGCGCTTCCTAGGTAAGCGCTCTACCACTGAGCTAAATCCCCAGCCCATGAGCAGTCAATTTTAAGCTCAGTCCACCGGAAACAGACTTCTGTCTACCATGGCTTCTGCTATGTATCCCTTTGTGAGAGTGAACGTTGCCTTTTCTTTCTCCTTTTATGTTTTTAAATTAAATTTCTTCTTTGAAATTTTCACTCTGAGTTTACAGATTAAGAAAAAAAGAAGCAAAAAGAAACACATCTCCCCATGTTGCGAAGTCTCGACAGCATTAGGCCGTGGAATGGACTAGAAGACCGCGTTCTCCTTGACTGGTCTTCCAATACCACCAACTTAGGAACCATGGACAATCTGGGATTCCTTCTCTTCTCCTTCCATCCAGAAGCCTTGAGGATGTTTACAAGTTCTAACCAGATTGTGTTTAGTTTGTGCATAATCCTTGGAGCAGATCCTGGAGAATGCAGGGCTGCTGGTCGGAGCTGAGTTGAAAGCAGAACCATCGCCCTCTGCTGGATGAACATTTAGCGTCCCATTACTCGCAGGGCACGGTTACTCACTCTCCTGAGCTCTGAAGTTGAAGTGGTTTTATGACAAGCTGATAACACAATATCATCAATGCTAAATCCAAACGTCCAAATCAGAACTAAATCCCAAGTAGATTTATTTTAGAATGAGAAATAACTATGACATACAGTCACACGAATAGAGGGTTTCCTACAGCGGTGTGTGTGTGTGTGTGTGTGTGTGTGTGTGTGTGTGTGTGTGTGTGTCTGTGTGTGTGTGTGTGTCTGTGTGTGTGTGCATGTGTGTATGTACCGAGTTTTGCCTTGATTTGTCACACCTTCAGACGTTGCTCTTGTTTCCTTGAATTCGAAGTTTTGACATTGTCCTTTAAGAATGAATAAAAGCAACACCTACAGGGATTGAAACGTTAAGGTTAGTATTTATTTTTCCTATTTCATGATTTTAATGTGGTTAACATATTAGTTTCCTTATTCTTTCTCTTCATAAATCTAAGTATGTCCTTGATACTTGATACAAATAAATTGAGATTTATTTTCTATGGAAAAGGTAATTCCAGAAACAATAGTCATCATCCCTTAGGGCAGCTACTTCTAAGTTTCTTTGGGTTTTGTTAGTGACTCATCAAATACAGTCACAACTTCTCCAGCAGAGAAATGGTCAATACTAGCTGACAATTTGATGAATGTGAAATTATGACTCTTTAAAAAGATGTTATGAAGATCTTAAAGGTTAAACTTTAAAGGGATTTTAACAATAAGTACCCTTAATTTTCTAATTCATGGTAAGGACATTGAAAGCCTGACAAAACCTATCAGAACTGACTGAAAGTAGTTAATAGAACTTCTCTCTCTGAGGGGCACTAACTTGAGTCAGGTGTACAATTCTTCAAAGCTGTGCTTAAGGACTGGCTGCACCCTTAGTCTAGGTGTTAAAACCTGTGCCTGGTGAGTTTCCCTCACATAGGCACGGGGGTGGGGTGGGGTGGGGGGGTGGGGGGGAGTGTCCTCTGGAATTTCACTGCTACTTCCCTTTCTAGATATAGTTGTTTAGTTCTGTTGGAAATGTATTATAATAAAAACTCAGTTCTTAGCTGGCAGACTAGTGCCATCAGAAGGTGAATGCCGGCCCTCAGTCACGATGCTCCACTCTCTGCAGAAGCTTCTACTGCCACAGTGGGAAGTGCCAAGAATCAAATCTCCCTGAAAAAAAAATGCTGAGTGGGGAGCATCAAGAATCCTGAGATCAGGAGCAAACTTGAGCCTCGGAACCACAGGTAAGACCAACTTTTCTGCTGCAAGAGACCTGCCTGGTGAACTCGGGACACACAGAGGCAGAATTCCTCTAGGACCGGGCACTTCTTGTGTTTACTGGGAGTCCCACACCCTCGGATCCTGGCCCGCAGCAGCTCTCTGCTCCCAGACACCGTGGGAGAGAGACCCAACCGCCTGGTCAGGTGGGCACTCCTGAGGCTGCAGAGCGGAAGAGACCACCAACACTGCCCACACCTGCCCACATCCCTGGCCCAAGAGGAAACTGTAAAAGGCCTCTGGGTTCCCATGGGGGAAGGCCCAGGAGCAGCAGGACCCCTGCGCCTGAGACACCGCCTGAACCTGAAGGAACAGACCGGATAAACAGTTCTCTGCACCCAAATCCCATGGGAGGGAGAGCTAAACCTTCAGAGAAGCAGACATGCCTGGGAAACCAGAAGAGACTGCACTCTGCACACATCTCGGACGCCAGAGGAAAACACCAAACGCCATCTGGAACCCTGGTGCACTGAAGCTCCCGGAAATGGCGGCGCAAATCTTCCTGGTTGCTGCCACCGCAGAGAGCTCGAGGGCAGCACCCCGAGAGCGAACTTGAGCCTCGGGACCACAGGTAAGACCAACTTTTCTGCTGCAAGTGACCTGCCTGGTGAACTCAAGACACAGGCCCACAGGAACAGCTGAAGACCTGTAGAGAGGAAAAACTACACGCCCGAAAGTAGAACACTCTGTCCCCATAACTGGCTGAAAGAAAACAGGAAAATAGGTCTACAGCACTCCTGACACACAGGCTTATAGGACAGTCTAGCCACTGTCAGAAATAGCAGAACAAAGTAACACTAGAGATAATCTGATGGCGAGAGGCAAGCACAGGAACCCAAGCAACAGAAACCAAGACTACATAGCACCATCGGAGCCCAATTCTCCCATCAAAACAAACATGGAATATCCAAACACACCAGAAAAGCAAGATCTAGTTTCAAAATCATATTTGATCATGATGCTGGAGGACTTCAAGAAAGACGTGAAGAACTCCCTTAGAAAACAAGTAGAAGCCTACAGAGAGGAATCGCAAAAATCCCTGAAAGAATTCCAGGAAATCATAAATAAACAAGTAGAAGCCCATAGAGAGGAGTCACAAAAATCCCTGAAAGAATTCCAGGAAATCATAAATAAACAAGTAGAAGCCCATAGAAAGGAGTCACAAAAATCCCTGAAAGAATTCCAGGAAAACACAATCAAACAGTTGAAGGAATTAAAAATGGAAATAGAAGCAATCAAGAAAGAACACATGGAAACAACCCTTGGTATAGAAAACCAAAAGAAGAGACAAGAAGCTGTAGATACAAACTTCACCAACAGAATACAAGAGATGGAAGAGAGAATCTCAGGAGCAGAAGATTCCATAGAAATCATTGACTCAACTGTCAAAGATAATGTAAAGCAGAAAAAGCTACTGGTCCAAAACATACAGGAAATCCAGGACTCAATGAGAAGATCAAACCTAAGGATAATAGGTATAGAAGAGAGTGAAGACTCCCAGCTCAAAGGACCAGTAAATATCTTCAACAAAATCATAGAAGAAAACTTCCCTAATCTAAAAAAAGAGATACCCATAGGCATACAAGAAGCCTACAGAACTCCAAATAGATTGGACCAGAAAAGAAACACCTCCCGTCACATAATAGTCAAAGCACCAAACGCACAAAATAAAGAAAGAATATTAAAAGCAGTAAGGGGAAAAGGTCAAGTAACATATAAAGGCAGACCTATCAGAATCACACCAGACTTTTCGCCAGAAACTATGAAGGCCAGAAGATCCTGGACTGATGTCATACAGACCCTAAGAGAACACAAATGCTAGCCCAGGTTAATGTATCCTGCAAAACTCTCAATTAACATAGATGGAGAAACCAAGATATTCCATGACAAAACCAAATTTACACAATATCTTTCTACAAATCCAGCACTACAAAGGATAATAAATGGTAAAGCCCAACATAAGGAGGCAAGCTATACCCTAGAAGAAGCAAGAAACTAATCGTCTTGGCAACAAAACAAAGAGAATGAAAGCACACAAACATAACCTCACATCCAAATATGAATATAACGGGAAGCAATAATCACTATTCCTTATTATCTCTCAACATCAATGGCCTCAACTCCCCAATAAAAAGACATAGATTAACAAACTGGATACACAACGAGGACCCTGCATTCTGCTCCCTACAGGAAACACACCTCAGAGACAAAGACAGACACAAAGACAGACACTACCTCAGAGTGAAAGGCTGGAAAACAACTTTCCAAGCAAATGGTCGGAAGAAGCAAGCTGGAGTAGCCATTCTAATATCAAATAAAATCAATTTTCAACTAAAAGTCATCAAAAAAGATAAGGAAGGACACTTCATATTCATCAAAGGAAAAATCCACCAAGATGAACTCTCAATCCTAAATATCTATGCCCCAAATACAAGAGCACCTACATACGTAAAAGAAACCTTACTAAAGCTCAAAACACACATTGCACCTCACACAATAATAGTAGGGGATTTCAACACCCCATTCTCATCAATGGACAGATCATGGAAACAGAAACTAAACAGAGACATAGACAGACTAAGAAAAGTCATGAGCCAAATGGACTTAACAGATATTTATAGAACATTCTATCCTAAAGCAAAAGGATATACCTTCTTCTCAGCTCCTCATGGTACTTTGTCCAAAATTGACCATATAATTGGTCAAAAAACGGGCCTCAACAGGTAAAGAAAGATAGAAATAATCCCATGCGTGCTATCAGACCACCACGGCCTAAAACTGGTCTTCAATAACAATAAGGGAAGAATGCCCACATATACGTGAAAATTGAACAATGCTCTACTCAATGATAACCTGGTCAAGGAAGAAATAAAGAAAGAAATTAAAGGCTTTTTAGAATTTAATGAAAATGAAGGTACAACATACCCAAACTTATGGGACACAATGAAAGCTGTGCTAAGAGGAAAACTCATAGCACTGAGTGTCTGCAGAAAGAAACAGGAAAGAGCATATGTCAGCAGCTTGACAGCACACCTAAAAGCTCTAGAACAAAAAGAAGCAAATACACCCAGGAGAAGTAGAAGGCAGGAAATAATCAAACTCAGAGCTGAAATCAACCAAGTAGAAACAAAAAGGACCATAGAAAGAATCAACAGAACCAAAAGTTGGTTCTTTGAGAAAATCAACAAGATAGATAAACCCTTAGCCAGACCAACGAGAGGACACAGAGAGTGTGTCCAAATTAACAAAATCAGAAATGAAAAGGGAGACATAACTACAGATTCAGAGGAAATTCAAAAAATCATCAGATCTTACTATAAAAGCCAATATTCAACAAAACTTGAAAATCTACAGGAAATGGACAATTTCCTAGACAGATACCAGGTACCGAAGTTAAATCAGGAACAGATAAACCAGTTAAACAACCCCATAACTCCTAAGGAAATAGAAGCAGTCATTAAAGGTCTCCCAACCAAAAAGAGCCCAGGTCCAGACGGGTTTAGTGCAGAATTCTATCAGACCTTCATAGAAGACCTCATACCAATACTATCCAAACTATTCCACAAAATTGAAACAGATGGAGCACTACCGAATTCCTTCTATGAAGCCACAATTACTCTTATACCTAAACCACACAAAGACCCAACAAAGAAAGAGAACTTCAGACCAATTTCCCTTATGAATATCGACGCAAAAATACTCAATAAAATTCTGGCAAACTGAATCCAAGAGCACATCAAAACAATCATCCACCATGATCAAGTAGGCTTCATCCCAGGCATGCAGGGATGGTTTAATATACGGAAAACCATCAACGTGATCCATTATATAAACAAACTGAAAGATAAAAACCACATGATCATTTCATTAGATGCTGAGAAAGCATTTGACAAAATTCAACACCCCTTCATGATAAAAGTCCTGGAAAGAATAGGAATTCAAGGCCTGTACCTAAACATAGTAAAAGCCATATACAGCAAACCAGTTGCTAACATTAAACTAAATGGAGAGAAACTTGAAGCAATCCCACTAAAATCAGGGACTAGACAAGGCTGCCCACTCTCTCCCTACTTATTCAATATAGTTCTTGAAGTTCTAACCAGAGCAATCAGACAACAAAAGGAGGTCAAGGGGATACAGATCAGAAAAGAAGAAGTCAAAATATCACTATTTGCAGATGATATGATAGTATATTTAAGTGATCCCAAAAGTTCCACCAGAGAACTACTAAAGCTGATAAACAACTTCAGCAAAGTGGCTGGGTATAAAATTAACTCAAATAAATCAGTGGCCTTCCTCTACACAAAAGAGAAACAAGCCGAGAAAGAAATTAGGGAAACGACACCCTTCATAATAGACCCAAATAATATAAAGTACCTCGGTGTGACTTTAACCAAGCAAGTAAAAGATTTGTACAATAAGAACTTCAAGACACTGAAGAAAGAAATTGAAGAAGACCTCAGAAGATGGAAAGATCTCCCATGCTCATGGATTGGCAGGATTAATATAGTAAAAATGGCCATTTTACCAAAAGCGATCTACAGATTCAATGCAATCCCCATCAAAATACCAATCCAATTCTTCAAAGAGTTAGACAGAACAATTTGCAAATTCATCTGGAATAACAAAAAACCCAGGATAGCTAAAACTATCCTCAACAATAAAAGGACTTCAGGGGGAATCACTATCCCTGAACTCAAGCAGTATTACAGAGCAATAGTGATAAAAACTGCATGGTATTGGTACAGAGACAGAGATAGACCAATGGAATAGAATTGAAGACCCAGAAATGAACCCACACACCTATGGTCACTTGATTTTTGACAAAGGAGCCAAAACCATCCAATGGAAAAAAGATAGCATTTTCAGCAAATGGTGCTGGTTCAACTGGAGGTCAACATGTAGAAGAATGCAGATCGATCCATGCTTATCACCCTGTACAAAGCTTAAGTCCAAGTGGATCAAGGACCTCCACATCAAACCAGACACACTCAAACTAATAGAAGAAAAACTAGGGAAGCATCTGGAACACATGGGCACTGGAAAAAATTTCCTGAACAAAACACCAATGGCTTATGCTCTAAGATCAAGAATTGACAAATGGGATCTCATAAAACTGCAAAGCTTCTGTAAGGCAAAGGACGCTGTGGTTAGGACAAAACGGCAACCAACAGATTGGGAAAAGATCTTTACCAATCCTACAACAGATAGAGGCCTTATATCCAAAATATACAAAGAACTCAAGAAGTTAGACCACAGGGAGACAAATAACCCTATTAAAAATGGGGTTCAGAGCTAAACAAAGAATTCACAGCTGAGGAATGCCGAATGGCTGAGAAACACCTAAAGAAATGTTCAACATCTTTAGTCATAAGGGAAATGCAAATCAAAACAACCCTGAGATTTCACCTCACACCAGTGAGAATGGGTAAGATCAAAAACTCAGGTGACAGCAGATGCTGGCGAGGATGCAGAGAAAGAGGAACACTCCTCCATTGTTGGTGGGGTTGCAGACTGGTACAACCATTCTGGAAATCAGTCTGGACGTTCCTCAGAAAATTGGACATTGAACTGCCTGAGAATCCAGCTATACCTCTCTTGGGCATATACCCAAAAGATGCCCCAACATATAAAAAAGACACGTGCTCCACTATGTTCATCGCAGCCTTATTTATAATAGCCAGAAGCTGGAAAGAACCCAGATGCCCTTCAACAGACGAATGGATACAGAAAATGTGGTACATCTACACAATGGAATATTACTCAGCTATCGAAAACAATGACTTTATGAAATTCGTGGGCAAATCGTTGGAACTGGAAAATATCATCCTGAGTGAGCTAACCCAATCACAGAAAGACATACATGGTATGCACTCATTGATAAGTGGCTATCAGCCCAAATGCTTGAATTACCCTAGATGCCTAGACCAAACGAAACTCAAGACAGATGATCAAAATGTGAATTCTTCACTCCTTCTTTAAAAGGGGAACAAGAATACCCTTGGCAGGGAAGAGAGAGGCAAAGATTAAAACAGAGACTGAAGGAACACCCATTCAGAGCCTGCCCCACATGTGGCCCATACATATACAGCCACCCAATTAGACAAGATGGATGAAGCAAAGAAGTGCAGACCGACAGGAGCTGGATGTAGATCGCTCCTGAGACACAGCCAGAATACAGCAAATACAGAGGCGAATGCCAGCAGCAAACCACTGAACTGAGAATAGAACCCCCTTGAAGGAATCAGAGAAAGAACTGGAAGAGCTTGAAGGGGCTCGAGACCCCATATGTACAACAATGCCAAGCAACCAGACCTTCCAGGGACTAAGCCACTACCTAAAGACTATACAGGGACTGACCCTGGACTCAGACCTCATAGGTAGCAATGAATATCCTAGTAAGAGCACCAATCGAAGGGGAAGCCCTGGGTCCTGCTAAAACTGAACCCCTCAGTGAACTAGACTGTTGGGGGGAGGGTGGCAATGGGGGGAGGGTTGGGAGGGGAACACCCATAATGAAGGGGAGGGGGGAGGGGGATGTTTGCCCGGAAACCGGGAAAGGGAATAACCCTTGAAATGTATATAAGAAATACTCAAGTTAATAAAAAAAAAGAATCCTGAGATCAAGGAAGGCAGAGATTAGAAGCAGCTTATTCGAAGGATATGGTATAGCAAATGAGAAGCCGCCTCCAGGGTAAGTCTCCAGGGAGTCAGGTGGGTAAGACAGAAGCTGGGCTCTCCCACTTATTTCGAATGACAAAGGTCAGCTTTGCATGGGTTTGGTAGCTAGGAAAGGACATAGAAGATGCAATAAAGTGGGAGGAAGACTTGAGTTTCTCAAAGGAATGACATGCATTTATCATGCAGAGAAGTGTGTAGAAAGGAAGTAACAGAACAGGAATCTGAAGGGTGAAAGGATATTAAAAATCCATGATTTTAAGAGTAAACTGGGGCTGACGAGATGGCTCAGTGGCTAAAGGGGCTTGCCTCCAAGCCTGATTAAACCCGAGTTCCATCCTTGGGTTGCACATGTTGGAAAGAGCGAACTGACTTCTACAAGTTATTTTCTGGCTTCCAGCATACCCAGTGCCACACACACACCAATGTGTGTCTGTTGCCCACACAAACATAAACTAATTAACCAGGGAAGAAAGAATAAATGGGTTGCCATTGCAACAGTAATCAAAGGCGTTATGCAAATGAACTGTGGGGAAGAAAAGCGCTCTTCTGTGACATGAGAAACCGATTGTAAGAAAAGTCTGACCACAGAGCACGGGATACTCTGCGGATCCTGCTTCAGACTAACAACCCTTCACAATCCACAGCACTTCATGGCTCAGTGAATTTTGAGGAGGAGAAATAAGCCATGCTTCCCAGAGTCTTTTGCTTTGATAAATAGGGGGATGCTGATGTAGAGAGAGAAAATAGAGTGTTGGCAGGGGAGAAGAAAAAGTTTCCTTGTTTGATGTTAGGCTAGCAGTGTTTGTGAGATATTCAAGAGACAGGATCCCAAGACACTTGGTACACAGTGAGATTTCTTAACAGGAGTCACAGCTTGTTGACCTGTGGTTGGTTAATACATGTTACAGTGGCCCACCTGACATTCCTTTTTTAATCTTCTGTGAGCCACTTAACCCCTTCTATTTGAGAAACTACTACTAATCCTGTGTTGTTTCACATCATGCATGGTTTCTGGTTAAATTCAATGGCTCCAAGACGAACACATGAAATTATGGAATTCAGAGATTAATGGAAGGTGCAGAAACTGGACGGAGCAGAATCATCCTGACTGAAGGAACCCAGACACAAAAGAAGCAAAAAGTACGCATTTTCTCTCACCAGTAGATGACTCTTTTGAATATTCTCTCTTGCACATGGGTATTAATTTTGAATCTACAGATAGGTGTGTTTCATTTGGAATACCCATAAAGGGCAGGACATTACTAAGCAACAGTTAGAGATGGGTGTTATAAGGATGAGAGAACACACTGGAATAAGGATGAAATAGGAAATAAAGGAACAGGAAGTGTTAAGCTAGGGATAAGAAGCAAGGAATCATGTAAAGGAGGGAATATGGGGAGAGAAAGTAGCATTAAAGACATTTCAAAAAGACATATGGAAACCTACTATCACAGCAGCTATGTGCTCTCTCTCTCTCTCTCTCTCTCTCTCTCTCACACACACACACACACACACACACACACACACACACTCACAACAGAGAGAGAGAGAGAAAAGGAGGGAGAGGGAAGGGAGGGGAGGGAAAGAGAGTTAACAAATGGAGCTGACCTACAACTGGGCAATAATGTCCTTGTCAGACCCTAGAAGTTAACAAATAAAATGTCGGTGTCAGGAGTGGGTTACTTGTTTGGGTGTTGTTGGCCAGCGAGGTCTCATAGACCCAGAGATATTAAAGGCTTTGGCCATTTCTTCTGGTTATTCTCCAGTACTTAACGGTAAGATCTTATTGATGAAAACACCACATAATTGAGTTATAAATAGAAAAATCTCAGCCAAACACACACATAGAAGAGCGCTTGGCCAAGAATGAGGAATGATGGCATCCGATGACTTCAAAGTACCTGTGTGTTAAGATCTCATCTTGAGGCAATGTTCCAGTACACTAGTCTTCCTGATTCTAACTTTTCCCCACTAATTCTAGCCACAAGAATAATCTAATCAAGTTATGTTAAGCTATGACACTCTTTCTGCCAAACATAGTCACATCTCTTATTTCATTCAAAATAAAAGCAGTACACTTACAAAATTCTCATGTAGAATGCTGCCAGGTGCCTCACTCTTACAATCTAGAATACCCTGTAGTCATTTCTTGGGGAATAGGCCTGATCCTCTTTTTGTCTCCCTGTAACCTACTCTGACAATTTTGTTCACATACTTAAATCTTATATATGTATTTTATTGTAAACCACTTATAATGCCATCAGGAATAGTCCTTTTTATCTATTAATTCTTCTTTAAAATGAAAACCACTGAACAAATGAGTACAGTGCAAACCTCACTGTGCCTAAAACTAGATCTTTCTTCAAATGATAATCCAATCTGTATCTTATTTTGAAATCAAGTTGTTTTCATTTGAATTGGTGTCATTAGCTTCTGACATATCCCTGACCAGGCATATTCATCAAACAGATGCAATGTAAGGCAAAATTCCTTGAACTGGATTCCCTCTGAAAATCTGCAGAATTGGAAGAATAAAGATTTACAGGTTCTTCAGATACTTTGGGCTATGTTGAGAGAACAGAAGCCTAAATATGAGACCAAGTATTCAGGGGAAGAACTTCCTCTAAGATGCATCACCCCAAAATGCTGCAAACTATCCCAGGAAGTCAAATGAGATGCACTGAACTTCCAGCTCACAATTTGTTGTACAGTATACATTTCTTTTTAGATAATTTTAGTGGTCCTTTTCCATCTCTGATATATATGAAATTATGTGATTTGTTTCCTGACTAGTTACCTTTCCACACTAGTAATGGACCCCTTTACAGAACCTTTGAGATTTTTCACTATTGTTTTTATATAATGTGTTTGGGTTGGTACATAAATAGAACAATAGAGACCATTATCACTTTGCCGTAACCTAGCTTGAAATATGTGCAATATATTAGAGGCAGAGCGTGGAGAGGAGAGACTACAAATGATCAGGAATCATTCACGCTTGCCACCTTCAAAGACGTCAGGGAAGAGATTCTTCTTTCAGAATATTAATTTCCATAGTAACCACACGAGTATTCTGTAGATGGAATCCATGAATTAAAAGAAAAGAGAGCCCCAGCAGGGCAGGGGACACGATAATGGAAAGTGTTACTTTTTAAAAGATGAGCAGCTGGAATCTCCATATCAGGCCATTCGAGCTAAACCCCCATGTATTAATGCGCTAATACATTCTAAAGGTTTTCCGGAAGTGTTTTAAAGTGCAGTCACACAAACCCTTTCACTCTGTCTGGGAGCTTTCAGGTGCCTAACCTCTAATAAAGATGAGGATGGCTCCCTCTTCCCCACACCCAAGGGGATAGTTCTGCTGAATAAAATTTCTCAGCTTATCCATCACATCTCCTTGAGGACCCGAATGTGAAGGCTGCACATGCAATCAGTCTATCTTTCCAGGTGATAACTTTTATGTTTCAGTCTGCTTTCCAAAGATAGCACCAGGCCTTGCAAAGGACTTCTTCAAAGTCCAACTCCACAACCACCATGGTCAGAGTAAAACCAGGGTCCTGACCATCACTTCTCCAGAAGTGACCACCAGAGTCCCTTCCACTCATTCGGAGATGGGGCCTGTCAGTAAGAAGGAAAAATTGTGTCCCCATAGTCCATTTTCCGGGCTGAGGCTTTTTTTTTTGACAGAACAAAGACTGCCATTTGGGCCAAAGTTGAGGTCTTTACTAATGCACCGGGAGCTTTAGTTCTCTGGGAATAGTGCCAAGACCACCAGACGTATTGAGCTCACAGAGTTTTACCATCACGTCATCAGAATGAGCTCCAGTCCCTCTGGCCAACATTGGATTCTGACCAACATGAGCCAGGTTAAAGGTTACCAACTTCAGGATTGCCTTGTTCCCCACCCCCTCTATATACTTCACATCGTTCCAGTAATTAAACTGTGTTTATCGTTGCTTAATGTGTACCAGATTTCAGGCTACTGACTGACAAATGGATGCTCTGCTCCATACAGTTATTTTACTTGAATTCTTACAATCTTATTTAAGAAGGCTTATTCATGGGACGCTTTGAAATTAGAATTAAGAAGTAACTCTAAAAGCAAATTCTCATGTTTCACTCTACTGAGCCTTGCCTTTCCGAAAAATGAAGTAGACATAGTGGCTTCATTACTTTTGTAAATTACAGTAAGGCTGATGGGAAGAAAATATATAATTGATTTAATGACACTCCAGTGTCAGTAATGGTATCTGTCTCTATGAGTATTAACACATCTCAGAAGTATTTTGTGTTGGTATAAAATTGTGGGCCTTAAAGGGGATAGGAACTCCACAGGAAGACCAACAGAGTCAACTCGCCTGGACCCTTAGACTCTCAGAGACTGAACCATTAACCAAAGACCATACATGGGCTGGACCTAGGTCTCTCCCAATTCCTATGTAGCAGATGTGCAGTTTGACCTTGATGTGGGTCCTGAATAACTGGAATGGAAGCTATCCCCCAAAGCTATTGCCTGTTTGTGGGATATGTCCTACCAGCTGGGCTGCCATGTCTGGACATAATAGGAAGTGCTTAGCTTTGCAGAGATTTGAGGTGACAGAGTAAGGATTACCCAGGGACATCTATTTTCTCAGAAGAAGTGGAGAGGTGATGTGGAAGGATTGTGGGAGGGGGCAATAATCTGGATGTAAAGTGAATAAATAAAATAATTAATTTAAAAAGTAATTCTAGTATCTCATGAAATGTAACTGCTCTGAACAATGTAGTTTTCTTATAAAATAGCTGTAGGAAATGAACATCCTCCATAGTCATGGATTTTACTAGCAATTTTTATTATAATAGGCAACAGATTTATTGAAAACCTATATCTTAATTGGAAATACAGATGGAAACCAAATAAACTGAGAATGTATGTCCAAGAACTGACAGAGAAGCTACACTCAAGATGTTTCAATATGGCAGCCTAAACAGAAAACAAACAATGATGGTAGCAGTTTGTACTAAGTAGCTAAGGAGGAAGAAGGGAAGTCTCAGAGGCTCCTACCCCAACAGAAAAATATCACAGGCAACTAGTGACTTCTACCTGTGGAAATTAGCCTCTCCCAGGATGAGCCCCATAATTGGCCACTCAATAAAAAAAATAATCATTCCTGAAATCATATATACACAAGCTTCACTAAACAAACTCAGAAGGCTATTTTTATGGATTTCTGCATATGCACAGACATATACTACACATGTAACAACAATAAGCAAAATTAGGTTATCCATTTAAGAGGGAGTGAGAGGAATTTTATGAAAGGGATTCGGGGAGGACAGGGAGTGGGGAAAGTGATATGAATATATTTTAATTCAAAAATAAAAGTAAAATAGATACTGGTAAAGATGAAAATAGGCAAATAATATTCTATTAAGAAAGTCAGATAAAACTATTTATTTAAGTAAAGTTAATTCCTGAAAGGTCAAAAAATAGATTTATTTTATTTTATGTGTATGAGTGTTTCATTTGCATGTAGGTATGTGTACCCAATGTGTGCCTAATACATGAAGAAATCAGAAGGGGGCTTGAGATTCACCCCAAACTGGAGTTACTAATAGTTGTGAGCTGCCATGTGGGGGCTGGGAACTTAACCTGGGCCTTCTGCAAGAGCAGACAGTGCTCTTAACTATGGAGCCAGTTCTACCCTCCCAATAATTGTTATATTTGCTGTTTTGTTCTCTCTCTCCCTCTCTCTCTCTCTCTCTCTCTCTCTCTCTCTCTCTCTCTCTCTCCCTCCCTCCCTCCCTCTCTCTCTCTCTCTCTCTCTCTCTCTCTCTGCTTTTTAAGTGAGGGAGTTTTTCTGGAATCTTCTAGACAGGGTAGGACTTTTCAAGCCTTTGCTATTCCTTTTTAGAGGTATGAATCTTGACATCTTATTTCTATTTTCAAACCACTGTGTGTGTTTCTGAAGGTATGGATGCTCGCACAGAGCTCCCCTCAGGAAAATCTCTCTTCTCAGAGAATGTCTCCTTCCCTGGGGGAACAAGTTAAGTGTTTTCTAACTAGAACACATTACTGAAGAGGTAGGGTCTCTGGCTTCTATTCCCAACTGCATCCTCAGACCATTGAGTGACCTTCCATAATTCAACTTCTCCATGACACGGAGGACATTGCTAACCAAAATCAGAAAAGAGATAGGATATCTGCTTAATGTTTAGTCCAAACATCTTGCCTGAAAGCTATAAGCTTGAAGAGAGAGAAAGAGATCAGCACGTGATGTCATTGCTTCCACCAAAATAACAGAAAAAAGAGGCTAACTAAAACAACTGTACTTCCTGGGGGGGCATTGTCAGGTACTGAGGAAGGCATGGACAAAGAAGTAGGTGTCAGGCTGCTTTCCCAACGTAAAATACAATGTGCGCATCTTGTTTTTCTGACAAAGTGAATTTATAAAAAAAAAAAGCCTTCTAGCAAGGTGTGATGTGCATTGGGAATGTTTGATGAAAGAATACGGGGAAGTGATTGGGGAACCTGGCAATATGGACTTGATTTGAATCCTTGGATGAAAATCCTCCTTTCTGGGCCATTTCCATGACTTGTAAGATTAAGGTGATGACATTTGCATTCTCCAGTCCAGGATTATCTAGAGGGGAAGGAGAGCTCAGTTGAATTGCTTTAGTGAATGCATAAACCATGACATTTCCGGAAAGATAATTCTGATTAAAGGATCATAAAGCCTAAGTCCATTCGCCTCTCAGCATGGGCAGCAGAATTATACACAAGTGTGACATTTGCCTGAGTTGAAAGAGGAAATTCTTCTTCATCATCATCTGCATCCTGGTTCTGGGTTGAGGGAAGCCATAATTTTCAGATGGTGATGTCACATCCATTCCCACAACAGAGATTAGACCATACCACAAACACAGATTTATGCTTTCATGGGAGAAAGCTTATGTTTTCAAACATTTGTCTTTAACAATGGGCTACTGGCAGGGAAGAAAGCTACCAGGCACACATAAAAGTATGTACTGTGTTCTCAGTTGATGGACAGCCCACAGACAAAGGTACTGATTACTTGGTGGATTCCATTTCTGTGATGTACATGCATTAACTATTCCATCCAAGTCATAACTCAATTAGTGTCATAGCACATTTTAGTAGGATAATTACAAAACTGTTTACCACAGTGAATGGTAAAACTGTAATTAAATATCAATGGAATTTCTGTGTCAAGAACTTAGAGTTTCCATTTTTAAAATCCATATTTAATAATTGAGGAAATGGGAGCAAATACATTGTTATTTTACCCTCCTCTGTAAAAATATAATTGACTTAAACATCAAAACTTTTAGCTTTGAAAGTATTGCATTACATATTTTTTACTGCTAAAAGTTATTAATGTTTTATAATATCATGACTTTGGACATAGTGGTTTCAAAACAAAGTACCTTAGGAAGTCATTGTCCCCATTTCAGTATCTGTTGATTCATCTGTGCTTTTTATTATTATTTCCTTTTCTTATTTTTTGGTATGAATGTATATGGTATGTATGTGTGTATGTCACTGAATATGTATGCAGATGTGATTGCACTTCTGTGTGGTACCCAGAGGTCAAAGTCAGGTATCTTCCTAGTTCTTCATTCTTTTTCTTCTTTTGAGACAGAATCTGCCATGGATCTTGGAGTTCACTTGTCTTAGACTTGCCTTGCTGGCCAGCAACACTCAGATTTCCTCCAGTACTGTCACACAAATCTGGTATTACACATTCATGTTAGAGAACTCATCTATTGATGTGGTTAGAATACTAAGAATCTAAATTGAGGTCCTAGTCTTGCATGGCAAACACTTTAGAGGATGGGTCATTTCCTCAGATTCTGCTTTCCAGAAATGAGGCTAACATTTGGTTCTCATCTTTCCAAAAGTCAGAAACAAATGAGAAAACAGTATCAATGACAAGATTTCACTGCTTCATTTAAACAAATATTTATAAATTTTCATCCTCTGCAAGATTAGGATGTGCTCTTAACCACTTTGCTGTCTTTCTAGCCTGATTTCTTTAACATCCCCGAGATGTGCCTTGAGATTACATGAGTTTACTTTGGTCCTCCAGAGGTTGTAAAGTAGAAACCAATTTTTGCAAGATGACCATTAGTAGTGGGCTAAGGAAGAAATTTGGAAAAATATCCATCACGATAGCCACAAATAATATAAAATATGTTGGTATAACTCTAACCTAGCAAGGAAAGGATCTGTATGACAAGAACTTCAAGTCCCTAAAGAAAGACATCGAAGAAGCCTTCAGAATATGGAAAGATCCTCCATGCTCATGGATTGGTAGGATTAACATGTTGAACATGGCCATCTTACCCAACACAATCTACAGATTCAATATATTTCTGATCAAAATTTCAACACAATTTTCTATAGACATTGAAAGAGCAATTCTTAACATCGTATAGAAAAACAAGCCCAAGCTAGCCAAAAAAAATTCTGAATAATGAAAGAACTTCTGGAGTAATCACCATCCCTGACCTCAAGCTGTACTATAGAACAATAGTGATAAAAAATGCATGATATTAGTATAGGTTTAGGTTGATCAATGGAATAGAATCAAAGACCCACAAATAAAGCCACACACTTACAGACACTTGATTTTTTATAAAGAAACTAAAACTATACACTGGGGGGAAAAGCATGTTCAATAAATGGTGCTGGTCTAACTAGAAGTCTGCATGTGGAAGAATGCAAATTTATTAATATTCATCACCCTGCACAAAGCTCAAGTTCAAGTGGATCAAGGACCGCAACATAAAACCACATACATTGAATCTAATGAAAGAAAAATTGTGAGATAGTCTTTAATGCATTGGCATAGGTGAAAATTTCCTGAACAGAATTCCAGTGGTTCAGGCACTAAGATCAACAATTAATGTGACCTCGTGAAACTGCAAAGCTTCTGTAAGGCAAAACAACAACAACAACAAAAACAAACAAACAAACAAACAAACAAACAAACAAAAAACTGTCCAAAGGACAAAATGGCAACCTCTTGATTGGTAAAAGATCTTCACTAACTCTACATCCAGCAGAAGGCTAATTACAAAATTTATAAAGAACTCAAGAATTTAGACTCCAAAAAAACAAATAATCTGATTTTTAAAAATGGGAAACAGGGCTGGAGAGATGGCTCAGTGGTTAAGAGCACTGACTGCTCTTCCAGAGGTCCTGAGTTCAAATCCCAGCAACCACATGGTGGCTCACAACCATCTGTAATGGGATCTGATATCTTCTGGTGTGTCTGACAGCTACAGTGTACATATATATATATATATATATATATATATATATATATATATATATATATATATATAAAATAAGTAAATCTTTAAAAATGCTTTTAAAAATGGGATACAGAGCTAAAAGGAGAATTTTCAACATAGGAATCTCAAATGGCAAAGAAGCATTTAAGAAATGTTCAACATCCTTAGTCATCAAGGAAATGTAAATCCAAATGACCCTGAGATTTCACATTCCACCAATCAGAATGGCTAAGATCAAAACATTAAGTGACAAACATGCTGGCTAAGATGTAGAGAAAGAGAAACACGCCTCCATTGCTGGAAGGATTGCAAACTGTAAGACCACTCTGGAAATCAACCTGGTGGTTCCTCAGAAAATTGGAAATAATTCTACCTGAAGACCCAGCTATTACACTCTTGGGTATATACCCAAATGATGCCCCACCATGACATGAGACATGCTCTACCATGTTCATAGCAGCCTTATTTGTGATAGTCAGAAGCTAGAAACACCCCAGATGTCCTGTAACTGAGGAATGGATACAGAAAATGTGGTTCATTTACACATGGAATATTTTTCAGCTATTAAAAACAAGGGCATTATGAATATTTCCGGCAAATGGACGGAACTAGAAAATACCATCCCGAGTGAGGTAACCCAGACCCAAAAGGACATGCATTCTATGTACTCACTGATAAGTGGATATTAGCCCAAAAGTAAAGCATACCCTGATACACTCCACAGTCCTTAAGATGTTCAAGAAGTGGAAGGCCAAAGGAGGCTGCTTAAATCCCACTTATAAGGGGGAAAACAATCATGGGGGCAGAGGAAGGGAGTGACCTTTGTGGGACAGGGGAGTAGGAAGGGAAAGGGGGGCAGGATCAGTTTGGGGGGAGATAAGAGAGAGACCCACAGGACCAGGAGAATGAGTGGAAATATGCAGTAGCTGGGACTAAGGAGTGGGAGGAACTTTAGAAAGTCCCATAGATCTAGGATTGGGGGAAACTCCCAGAACTCAATGTGGGTCACCTTTGCCGAAATGCCCAAGAGTGAATGGATATGGAATCTGAAGGCACCACCTCCAGCAATCAGACAAAAACTCCAGCAGAGGGATGGGGAGAGTAACCCATCTACAATGTTCAACTTAAAATTGCCCCCATCTAAAAAATATACAGGGACAAAATGGGGCAGAAGCTGAAGGAATGGCTGAACAGAGACCTGCCCAACCTGGGATCCATCCCATGGGCTGGCACCAGTCCTTGACATTATTATAGATGCTATGCTGTGCCTGTCCCCTGAGAGGTTCCACCAACACCTAACTGAGACAGATGCAGACACTCACAGCCAAGCATTGAACTGAGACCCCTAAGAGATGGGGGAAGGACTGAGAGAACTGAAAGGGATGGCAACCCCACAGAAAGATCAGCACTGTCAAGTAACCTGGACCCCTGGGAGCTCTCAGAGACTGAGCCACCAAACAAGGAGTGTATGTGGGCTAATCTTTGGCCCCAAGCACATATGTAACAGAGAGATGGCTTGTCTGACCTCAGTGGGAGAGGATGTTCCTATTTCTAAAGAGATTAAGCTTAACAAAGGACATACAGAATCTTAAAAAGAGTCCCATAATGTTTGCAACGATGTAGGGTCTGTTTGTTTGTGTTAGACATCTGAGATCTTCCCTGAGTAAAAGGAAAGTTACATGGGTAGCCTGGTCCGGGGAATAATTTGCTTAAATTCTAGTAAAACACAATTTTAATTATTCTGTATATTATAATGTAATTATATCATTCTTTCCTTCCTGTTTTTTCCTCCAAACCCTCCCATATTTCTCTCCTTGCTCTCCTTCAAATTCGTGGTTGCTTTTTTCTTTAATTGTTGTTACATGCATATATGTATATACATATATATTCCTAATTATAACCTGCTAGGCCTGTATAAATGTTACTTGTTTGCATGCTTTCCAGGCTGACTGTTATTTGATAGCAAATGGGTGTGCCTTTCACTGGGGAAGACGCTCAGCATTCCTTAGTTGGCTGTAGGTTTTTGTGTAGAGTTAAGGCCTCCTAGGCTTTCCTCCATCCACATAGGCATGTGCATTGTTGTTTTAAATAACTACATGGGTTAGGTATAGAGCGATGGACTAGGAGGGAGAGATAGAGCTCCCCAAGAAGAGAAATAGAATACAAAGTTATGGATAAAATTGGGTGGGTAGGGAGGTGGGGAGGAGCTGAGGGAGGGGAAACACACTTAAAATATATTGAAAACTCTATTTTCAATGAAGAAATAATATAAAATAAAAGTTTACAACACCGTAGGGTCCTAGAGAGATGACTCAGTGGCTACTAGAAGTCTCTTATAAGAGACCTGAGTTTGGGTTTCAGCATGCAAATGTCAACTCGCAACCATCACTGACCCCATTTCCAGGAAATGCAATGCCATTTTCTGATCTCTATATACTTCTGGATGTGCATGGTGAAAATACATATACTCAGGCACATACAAACATGTGAAATATTTTTAAGTATAAAGCAGCAACAAAACTCAACAAAACTTCTCCTTTATTATTACTTCTATTGGCATAAATTAAGGGAAACTATCTCATGTTATACTGTCGGTTAGTTATTCAATGATAGAAAGAATTGACAAGTTCAGTTTTCCTGTATTGGATCCTGAAAAGAATAATCTCCCTTGCATGCCATGATGTCATATGCTTGCGATACTCCTGTGACATAGAAATAGAAATGCAAATGTTTCACAGAGTAGGAAAACACAGCTCCTTTTAGTTTGGTGTACTAGTGTGCGGCAGTGGAAAGCTCTTGGGAAGGCTGTTCATTGACAACTGTATCTTCTGAGGTCACTAAGGAGGATTTACCGTTTTCTCGATTATAGACCAGAACACTGAGATGTGAGTGCAGGATGGCATTAGCCAGAGATTCAGTAGATTTATAAGGTTTTATTTATAAGCAGATTTATAAGGTATCATTGACAGGTGAACTAACCTTATCCGTACATGATTTGCAATGGGCTCATGTATTTAAGAAGCAAACGTGAGCTGCAAATATTATATCAAAATTTCACTTGGTAATGGAGAAAGATTAAAAGTTCAAAATGGGATTTCTACTGAATTCAGGTTGCTTTCATATCTTGGTAAAGCAAAAATAGCTAGAGTTACACAATGGTTACTGAGAAAAAGTGAGGTCAAGAACAATGTCAGTATGAGAAAGAACAGTGTAAGGAACGTCAAACTCCAAGGGGGGAAACGTGTCCAGATTCAGAAGCCTGAGAGAGTACTCTCAGTGACTAATGTTGTTTCAGCAGATATTTAATTATTCTTTGAACTGTCAGGAGGAGGACTTCACACACACAGTCATTGTGGGAGTCAAATGAAAGTCTACCCATACAAAGCATGTCACAGATCAAGGGCTCAGCTAATGTCACTGCAGCAAGAGCTGCAGAGTGTGCTGTGCTGAGAAATGGAACCTGAAAGCAGAGAAGAAAAGGCTCACTGGGGTCAGCGTGGAATAATTTGCAGGGGAGTTAAACCTGCATCTTTGGGACTACTAAGTGGAGTGGGAAGTTCTAATGTTCTTGGTGGACCATAGATTTGAAATCTAATGGATGAGGGAGGATCAGCCCCAATGTCTATATGTACAAGTGCCAGAAACACAGAAAGAACGCCCAGGTCTCCAGAGATGGACGTGGAAGTGCTAAAATGCAGGGAAGCAAGAAGGATAAAGGGCATGTGTAGGTTATTAAAGTGGCTAGAGAGGAGCTAAGCACCTCTCTCTACTTACGGGACCAATTTGCTCCATTCCCTCCTCCCAAATCAAATCTTACTTTCTCCCAGGGGAATCCTTTGAAAAGCAACATTTCAGAGGGATCTGTCTCTTGTTTTATTTATTTTCTCCTCAGAAAATATACATTATGCACATTGGAAATACATTGACTCTCTCTTTCGCTCTCTCACATTCACAGACCCCAATAATGAATGCTCCAAATTATGTCTACATGTTCTTGAAGACATTTACATTTTTTGCTTCCTCATCCAAAAAACTTGAAAAATAGAAGATTATGAAAGGGAAAGGCTCACAGGCACATTAGTGGAAATGAACGTTAGAAAACATTCAAGGATCGTCAAATGTAATGACTTTCCAATTCTTTGCATATTTTAACGGTCATAGTGGTATAGCCTCATTTTATTATTGTACTTTTCCTGCTTACAAAGCATCACTACTCTAATTTAAATAACATAGTCTGGCTTTCATAGTGCACTATAACTCTTATCCCCCTAATCCAAGGCACAACCACAGTCTGGACCATTTAGAGGTCATGCAGATTCAGTTCTCTTGGTGCTACATTTATAGATTTGCTGGATGATACAGGAAGACAGTGTTGTGGAAGTTTAGAAAATAATAATCAGATAGTAGAAAGTAGAAAGTAAAGCCAGAACAAGACACAGGAGTTGTATGCACACAGGTAAGAATCTTCTCTCATAATGCACAACATCAGAGTGCAAAGGACCACCATTTTACAGAGGTAATAATACCTGGTGATTCTTTGGGAGTAAGACATGGTCATAATGTTTGTTGCTCCTATCTAGGTAGAAATATCATGAGCAGAAAAGCTGAAGCAGGGAGAGTTTGAGGTTCTAAACATCAGAGAACTGAGCGTGGCTGGAGGGACAGGAGAACAACAGTGGTAGAAGCAAGGACAGGAAGATTGGCCAGAGTGTGCAACATTTAGAAGCCAATCAGGGGTGATGGAAGATATTGGAGAACTGGTAACAAAAATATAATATTACAACCTTTCCTTAATATTCAAAATGGGGAAAAGGCTGCATTCAACATTAGAAAAGAGAAAATCACTGTGTGTAATGGCACATGGTGGGTGAATGAAAGGGTGAGGGAGCGAGAGAACTCTGCTCTCTAAGCCCTACTAATGCCAAGCAGAAACTCAGGCATTTTTCTGCAGCACATGGTATTTCGTTTTGAATTTCTGCTTTGTTTTCCTTTGTTCTTTGGGCATATCTAAAAAAACAACAATATTTTATAGGAGAAACATGTAGTTGTCAAATGATACGAAGTTTTTTACAATTGGCATATAAGCCAGAACTCTGTAGACAAAATTGAAAATCCTTGGAAGTCAGACAGAGCCCTGGTTTTGAATATTTAATGACTTTATGATGCTATATCTCAACTTTCATAGATGGGGAAGAAGGACAATGAGAAAGTAAAAGTCAAGGGTCAGGATTCAGTGTGGCTGGTGTCAGGCAGGAAACTTATGAATGGCAGGGACTGAGTAAGTGCAGAGGGACAGACAAGAGAACTGTATGACAGCATCAGGATTGGGAACAGGAAGCAAGGGGGGCGTTGAATTATCGAGGAATGGAAACACAAGAGGTACAACCATTGGGCCCAGAGCAGCCCATGCTGATACTCAGTTGGTGCTGCACACCTAACAACTCCACCTAACTACACAGGTCAGGGCTAACTCAGAGGACGTGACTACTAAGTCCTCAGTTCTCACTGTTAGAGCTTCTATGGGCACCTCCTGTTAGCCAACATCTGTAAGGAGCTTGAGGAACAGGAAGTCCAGAGCATGAAGCAGATGCTTGTCAATCTTCCAGGATAGAGAAGACAAAGGTAGAAAATCCAGATACCTTTATTATTTCCACATTACTATTTATGTTTCAGGTATGAGTGATTTCAAAAATTCTGATACCTCTGAAAATGATAGCAAATTAATGAAAAAAAAAGAGTTTTATAGTTGGGCCATTTAAAAAACATACCCCAATTACAAACTGGCCAAAACCAGTTTAAAGTTTGACTCATTTAACATGCATATTGTTAGAAAATCATGTCAGACAAGCCTTTTCCTTTTGATTATTCACGTTATTCTTTTCCAAAATAAAACAACATCAAAGTCCAAGGGGGTCGCAGAGACTGAAGCAACAATCACAGAGCCTACACTAAGTTATTTACAGTCTGCTAGGTCCTCTACATATATGTCATGTTGTATAACTTGGTCCTCTTATGGGCTCCTAACAGTAGGAGTGGGGAATGTTTCTGGCCTTTTTCCTTTTCTTGAGACCTTCTGGATTGCCTTGTCTAGGCCTGATATGAGGGTTTGTACATAGTCATATTGTAACTTTTTATGCTGTTGTTCCATTAATATCCCTAGATGATCTACTCTTTCCTGAAAAAAAAAGTGAGAAAAATGAAAAAGAAAGAAAGAACAAGAGAAAGAGGCACACACACACACACACACACAAAGAGACAGAGAGAAAACAAAACAAAACAAAGCCAAAAACATAGAAACAGGACAAAAATGTATTCTTCTGTACACCTTTCAGATTTTCATGAAAAGTATTTTTCAAAGATATTACTTTTAATTTTTTTGTTTCTTAAATTATGTGCATATATTGTGACTGTGTGGGAGTATGTGCACATGAGAGTATGTGCTCACAGAGGCCATCAGAGGGTGCCAGGCGCTCTGGAGTTGAAGCTTGATGAGGTTTCCAGCTGCCTGAGGTGAGTGAGGGGAATCTAACTTGGGTCCTCTGCAAGAGCAGCACATGCTCTTAATCACCCAGCCACCTTCCCAGGCCCCAGCCCATAATGTTGAGGGAAGTGGCATCTGAACTGAGGAACGTGTCCTCACTTCCTTTTGTTACTGAACTGGCTTGGTGAGTGAGGAAATGAAGACAACACAGTGCTGTTTCTGAGATAAGGAATCACCAGCCTCCCAGAACCCGGTGAGTTCTCTAAGTACAGTCCACAAAGAAACCAGAAACAGTAACTGAAAGACAGCCTCAGGTAAAGTGGGGCCAGAAGTCTTTACATCACTGGGTCTCCTGTGACCCCAGCTCTTGTAGCCAGTTCATTTGGCTTGTTGAAGTGTACTGAGACTTTGTATGAGAAAGTCTGCAAGTTTGAATAGTTTCTTGGAACACATTGATCTGCTCCTCTCTCCTAGGTGGTCAATCTCTTTGGCCTGTTCTACTGTTAACCTGAGTGGGTTTGCTACAAGGCTTCTTTCTGTACCAAGTACCTATTCTTTCTGTAACCTGAAAACAGCTCTTTTGTGTGATGTCATACTAGTTGAAGACATACTTCTGACCCACACTCTGTACAGCTCCCCTGACTCTGCCCCCAATCTCTCCATAGCTAAGGTTGATTTTTAATCCTCAAATGGAATCCCAGAATGTATTGGAGTGATTATTACCATAAGAATTCCAGATCCCTTGGAATATATAAAAGAAAGCCTCTCTGGGTTTTTTTTTTCTCAAACATCATAGAAGAATCTTGAAAAGTTGCAAGGAGGTGTGTTAAAGCAATAGAGTTTGAGACTCCAACAGACATTACTTGGTCATACTGATGTCTAAATCAGATTTAAAAATGGCACACCGCTGGGCATAGACTCAGCGTCTGTTGGAACAGAAAGAACACAGCTGGCAGGAATGATAGGCAAGGTAGAAAAAGAAACGGGGGACAAAGTGATCTCAATTTCAGTGTTTGTCTGAAACACTTAAGTAGGACTTAGAATATCTTACATGTGCTATGCTGATCTGATGGTCTCCATCTGTTATGAGGCTCCAGGGACCGACTGGCCATTAAACCACAGGACGAGGACTGCTGTAACAGGTGCAGTGACGCGGGAAGGTGTGCAGCAAATAAAACAAGCTCATGGCATCTGTAAGGAATGGTGACCCCCCAGGAAACTTTAAAAGCTTGTGTGCTGTGGTACTCATGACGTATGTGTGAGAGGCATGATGGCAAGTGCATTTCTCATGAAAGTACTTCAATTACTTGCATATTGTTATTTCTTTAGACTCCCTAGGCCCAGCTCTATACACTTACTTAATGCTCCAAGAGAGCTATGATGTGCTTTGACAAATTGGCTTTAATGCAAATCATTGGCCCTATGTCAATGGGAATGTTGCCTGAGCTACACCCTTTGCTAAAGTAATTTTCTAAACCTACCGCTGTGAGACAACTAGCTCTCCTCCTGAGTTTTCCCTGACACCCTTTGACATCTGTATCAAATTGAAATTCCTTATTAGCACCCTTTAGGATTTCCAGTCTTGCGTCAATGCATCTCTTTTTTATATCCACTTGAAACTCTGCTTGGTCCGTGCTCTAACTTGGGTTTCTTGATTTCCCTGTATCCTCTGGCCCCTCTTGCATGCCTCTGTTTTTCTGCAACCACTTCCCTCAGTGTACATAGCAAACTCTTTCTTGATAATGGGATCCATTTTGCATAGAATCTTTTAAGATACCATATGGCTGGTGAAAGATTTACTGAGGGCAGCTTTCTAAACATTTACTTGTACTGAACTAAGGCAGTTATTGTTATATATAAAATATGTAGAATATTTATATACTAAATACACAGTAGAGATTTTTCTTAACTCCTCTTAAGAGCAGATCTTCTTCCTATGTTCTTTTTTTCCCTTTTCTTTTTTTTCATCCTTATTAACTTGGGTATTTCTTATTTACATTTCAATTGTTATTCCCTCCCTATGTTCTTGATTATCAGACCTGACTCAGAAATTTCCTTCTTTCATCATTTGCTTTCAGCTAGCCTACAGCTAGTCCAGGAAATCTCCATATCTTAAGTCCAGCCATTTCTTGTGAACTCTGCCTTTCTTCAATCTTTCCAGCAACCTTTCCAGTGACCATAACCTCCTGCTTATGTGTCCTACCTTCCAGCCTTTGATCAGCAGTCTGATCCTTGTAAAACATGTCTGTTTATTTCCTCCCCTTCCAAAGCCTTTACCGGCTCCATCTCTTTCAAACTAAACCTGATGTTGCAACACAGCTTCCTGCCAATCTGACCCCAATCCAGCTCTCATTCATCTCATCCCAAGCCTGCTCCAGTCAACTGCATCCCACTGACAGGTGTATGCGATCACCCTTCTGCTGTCTCACTGGTCCTGTAGATCTTCAGTCAGTAGCCTGTCAGTAGTCAGTAAAGCACTCTTAGGCTTTGTAAAAACTGGATACTAAGAGGCATTCCTTGACTAGAGATTTTAAGATACAAAGACCAATCATTTTTCTTGTCTTCTCTCTCTGACTCTATTCACAGTGCTCATTGTTGTCTCCTAAAAATGTTAATATATTTATTATTTAGTTTGTTTCCCAATCCACCCTGATCAAATAGTCACTAAAATATACAGATGAGATCATTGACTTCTTTAGTTGTCATGGTGCCTGCTTCCCATGAGATCTGTTTAAAGATTTTATGGTAAAGGACAACTGGAGATAGCAGTGCCTTCATGAGTGAGTGAGGGTGAGTGGCCTCCAAAAAGCAGAGAACCTCACAGTACCTCCTTCAGGGCAAAACCTCAATGGCCTAAGGACTCTCAACTAAGACTCACCTGGTAATATTCCGTGCCACCACCTTAAAGATCAAATTCCCCAACATAATCCTCTTAGGAGCATCTAACCTATTAAACTCCAGAAAGAGGCTACTCTGGGACTGTTGGAATATGTGCTTCTGAAAATGGTTTTTCAAAGTAGTAGTTAACAATTTTAGTTCAGAAATTCATTGATTTGTGTTTATAATTAGAACAAATGTAGGGATACTGGAACACATGTTTCCATAGAATGAAGCACCGAAAATCACATAGAGGTACGGGACTGAAGATGCCAGCTTGCAACAGATTTTGAAGACTATGCCATTCAATCAAACTTATTCTCACATAAGCACGAATTGTACTTGAATATGTCAGGAATGGAAGAATTGAACACTAAGAAGGATATCCCCCATGGCAAATCTTTAAACTTGACTAGTCTGATATAATGGAAGGAATAAATCAAACACTACCCATTCTGTAGAAGGAAACAGAATCTACATAGAGATAGATTCTCTTCTCATCATACCATGTATTCAAATATAGAGCTATACTTCTGGTTTGGTAAAGTGGCAGCTGTAGATTCTTGTCCAAAATCCATAACTACACCAATCTGGAAAACCAATTGCTTTTCCAGTACCCAGCTTAATTTCCCTCATGGTGAGTGGGTCTTAAGTATAATTAGAGAGCTACTGATTCCTGACTGCCAAGACACATATGCCACTATTGCACCCTTAGTGTTACCATGACATGCTGGACATAATTATGATTCATATGTCTCACTGGAAGATAGGACTGTTGAGGCTTTCCTCCTTTGAAAGCTTACATGGCATCTTCTGGTACCATGAGAGCTACTTCTCATGAAGAAGGCTTTCAGGTCAGATTTACCTCAGAGACTACTAAGAAATTCTGTGAACAGGAGAAATAGACTTCTTTACCGAAAACCATGACAATTGGGTAGCCAATATTAAATGATCAGCCCTGAAAATATGTACATACATGTAACATACAGATTGAAGAGTTTGTGTTTATATGTTTAGCAATATGTTATATTTTATAAGCTATAAATGTATAAGTATAATATGTAATATATCATATTTTGTTAATATAATTATATATAAAGTATCTAAATATATTAACAATTTTGTTAGCTACACAAATATATACATATATAACAAAAATTAAAGAAAAAAGATACCATGAGTTTGAAAAAGAGCCATTGTTACATGGAAGGATTTTGAGGAAAAAAATGAAAATGGTAAATGATTCAATTATACTATAATCTCAAAAAATAAATATGTTTTTAAAAGTAAATAGGGAGCAAAGAAAGAGAGAAGAGAGGGAGAGGGAGAGGAGAGAGAGAGAGAGAGAGAGAGAGAGAGGAGAGGAGAGGAGAGGAGAGGAGAGGAGAGGAGAGGAGAGGAGAGGAGAGGAGAGGAGAGGAGAGGAGAGGAGAACCATATCTCTTGGTGGAACATATTCCCCCATAGATTTCAGATCAGAGATCATCGTTCCAAATACCATATTTAGATTGATGAGCAATTTTATGAAGCAAAAAGCAACTTATTGTTTATGATACAAATGAAGTAACTTCACTCAATTCCATGTACCTCTATTAGGGTCTTTGATAACTCTTACCCCTACATGTGCTGACTGGACTTTGCCAAAGATAGCGAGTCTACAAAGCAAAGATAACCTGTCTTCTAAATGTGGTGACACTTCTGTGTTAGTATTCCATATTTCCAGAATTTGTTAAACTTTGTTAAAGGATAGCTGTGTTAGAAAAATTGAATGAAAGAATCCTTGATGTCTTATTGAGTCTGCAGTCAGCTAACAGAGCATCTTGACCACAGCTGCTCGAGGAGTTCTAGTTCAGACACCAGGAACTCTTCAAAATACAGAATAATGAAGAGGAAAATTTTTGCTATTAACTTCAAGATTTTTGAAGTTTGGTTGTTTGGGACTCATTTTTAAGAGGAAGATAATGATTGCACAATTTCATTCCTCTGAACTTCAACTTGTTTTGACTTAGTTTAACATGCAAGATAATTTACTCTTTGAAGTCCAGTTTCTCTCTGAGGAATTTTAATGGATGAGGAGATGTAGTCAACTGTGGGGTTTCTCCACTGTATACTTTTATTATTACTGAAATATACTTGTGCATTCCATTATTGGATATTGGGTGTGGCCTTTATTTTTACTGCAAAATCTAAGATAGTTCATGTTAGATAGTACAACAGATGTGTTGATATGATAAAAATAATGGAGAGTTATTTTTGAGATGTGGAAACAGAGTAATTTTGGAATTGATTTAATTAACAACTTTGATTCATTTTGCAAGCTGTAAGTCTAAGAGTATTATACAAGCATATGGCCATGACTCTTTTCACTACTTTACCTCATAACATTGATGATAATGATGCTGTACCTCTGGAAACAAGTTTTAATATATCAAACTAGAAGCAGTGAGAGATTTGGGTCCTGCTACTCTTCCTGAAAGCATGCTCCCAGTGACTCATGGGTATGATACTACAGAAATGGAAACTTCTAGTTCTTTGGAAAGTTAATTATATCAAATGATATTTTGCTGGGGCACACAGGTAAAAGGATGTAAGGATGTCTTACTAAAGCAAACACATGAAAGACTGTTTTCCTGAAGTAGTCATGGGTGAAAGGATGTTTGGATGTTTGCAAACACATGGAGGGTCTCTTGATGAAGGAGTATAAATATGACCCCACAGACAGTGAGGGACAAGCACTGAGCCTTGGTTTGGTTTGCTCTACCTCATTATTCTTTATTAACAAACACACATGTATTGGTCCACTTTGCTTATCAACTTGTGATAACACTGCCATTAAAAGAAACTCACTCAAGAACTGCTCATAAAGTTCCTGCAGCACCTTGCCACTTCTGCAGCCTCGCCTCAGGTCAGTTGGCTAGCCTGGTGGTTTCTTCAGGATGGAACTACAGCTGCCTGGTGTCTGCTTGCCGAAAGGACTGAACTGTGGCTGCTGGTTCGTGCCTGGTGTCTGCCTGCCTAGAGGACTGGTCTGCAGCTGCTAAGTCATATTTGGTGTTTGCTACGAGACTGAACTGCTGCCAAAGAATATCAAGCTCACCTCCAAAGAACCATTGCTGAATATGTCCACTTCCCTATATCCTAACAGCTTTTCTCTTTCACTACCTCTTGCTGGGTGATAGGCTCGGGGAGAGGTTGAATGTTTATTAAAAGTAGGTTGCAAAAAAATGTATTCCTACACACTATCCAGTCACTCATGGGTATTCCACTAGGCCCATTTCTTAAAAGACTCACACCACCATCTAATACTGCCCCTCAGGAATCAAGTTGCCTACACATGGATCTTGGCTGAGACCCAAGTCATACTCAAGCCAAGGTACTGCATTGGTAGATAACAGGTCACATTTTATTTTAAAAAACCACAATTTTCATAATATAGGTATGGCTTTGTACAATGAAGTGCAGCGGGGAATGGTGTGTTGGAGGGGAGAGTATTGTTTTATAACTTTAACACTCATTTAATACAGAGTCAAGTAATAATTTCATCCCTTATGCACTTTTGGGATAGGAGTTGTCCAGTTTGGAAGAAATTTGAATAAAATTCTAGAGTGGGAAATGTATAATATACTTTGACACTCCTTCACCTTTGATGATAATTCTGAAAGGGAGTGGCTCACTCTCTTCTGCTGGCCCATGTGGGATATAAGACATATGAAAGGAATGTTCACACAGCCCAGGACTGATGTAGTTCACTGCCTCATGTTCACAATTCCACACTAGTGCTTAGTTTATAGAAAGACCCTTCTCCATAGATGAAAGCTACAGTCTCTAATATTAATTTTATCTATAATAAGTAGTGGTTGGTCAGCAGGTCTTTCAAACGATTTTTGCTCTTAATTAGCCTGGATTTGAAGGAAGAAAAAAATTTAATTAAATAATTGTTCCCCACATAATAGAGGGCACAGGTAGGTACTTTTTGGTAAAAAGGGAGAAAAGAGGACATTTGTTCTTTCTCAAAGTGTTATTGCAAAGTTAGTGCAATGAAAAAGAAAAAATATCACTCGCACGATTGTTAGAGTCTAAAAATACGTTTTCACAAGGAAATACAAATGGTCTCAATTTGAGGTAGTAATGACTAGGAATACCCTAAGTGACTGATTAAAATGATGTGGAAATTTTCAGCCATGCATCAGGGATCTTTAACTCTTTCCCATAGCCTTGGGACTCTTCTGGCTTCGTTAAACTGCAATGGTTGCAGGTGATTCATCCCACCTTGTCACGGATGTCTGCTTCTTATATTTCTACACACAGTACCACACGGGGTTTTACACCAACCTGGTCTCATGCTAAGAATCGCCAGTTGAGCACTCCTGACCCTTAATGCTCAGAAAGGAAAAGAAAAACCAACTTGTCAAGAGGTAGATTGGGCTGATTCAGGTCCCCGAATGGATTCATTTCCCACCATAGTTATGACCACTTGTAGCTTAAATAAATAAATAAATAAATAAATAAATAAATAAATAAATAAATAAATAACTGCCCCTAGGTATGGGGGAGGAGAAAGTTTATTATAGATAGGTGGAAGAACATAGTCAGAGGCAATAACATCTGGAAGAGTCCAGAGTGGGCATGACCCTGAACCGCGTGGGGAGACAGAGAAGGGGAAATGAGAGGCTAGCAACCAGGAGGCCCAAAAGTACAAAAAGGACAAGTAATCAGAATGGTTGGTTGAATTATATAGGGAAAAGCAGCCCAGAACCCTGGGCTGAAGAGTCAGAGTATGAGGTGGAGTGGGTGGGGTATGCCAGCCAGGAGGACCTTGTAACAGGTAGGGGCAGAGGGATGCAGGAAAAATCTAGCTGCTGGTATCTGCTTCTGTATGTAAAATGGGCATCTCAGCCACTTGTCTGAGGTTTGAAACCCAACAGTAGTGATTTCACAAAATATGGAAATGAGCAAACCCACTAAAACTGCTGGGTCTACATTTTGGGAAATTTCTCCTAAGAGATAGCATCCTGGATAAGATAGTCCCACCTTCATGTGCTTCTGGAGATGTTTGTGGAGACCTCTTATTTCATGAGGCTCCTTAAGGCAAAGGAAGAATCAATGGATGAACATCAGAAGAGGGAACGTTTAACTTTATGAATAGCAATTACAACCATTCTGTCATACAATGAGTTGTCTTGGTAACAAGAATTCAGATGAGTCCCATTCAAGCTGAAGAGCAATACCAAATCCTTTGTAAAGTCAAAAAACTTAGGATTCTGGGAGCACCCTTTTTCCCCATAAGAAGACACAAGGCACTTTGCATTCAACTTTTCGAGAGAGAAAAATTTAATATATTTCATCTTATTATACATTTCCCCTAAATTACAAAGTCGACAGCTGCAAATATATTCTGCTACAAAGCTTTCTGTAAGAAACATCTCTATAAGAAAATACATCTCATTAACACTTCCTGTAAATAAATTATTTCAAATAATAATTTTTGAGAGGGTGAATATAAGGGGAATAATGTGAAAACTAGGTTGTAGGTGTCATTGCTATGTAGGAAATTCTGACCAAAATGTTCCATTTTCACATCACAAAGATTAAACTAGAGTTTGCTCTTGGGTAAATTAACTTATGAGTTTCGCTCTAGCAGACACATGCAGAGCACAAACCACAATCGTCCGACAAGACACGGGTCAGAAGCAGAAACTCTTAGTGTACTGGACTTTGACATTGCAGTGGTATGTAAGTGATGTGTGGTCTACAAGAGTTTAAGCAATAGCAGGATTAGCCTTCCTTTCTTTCTTTTGCTTTTTACTTTTGTCCTTTATGCTCCAGATATAGTGTTCAGAAATATGTTTAATCAGAAAATAGTGAAATGGTTTCAGGGCATTTCTACAGATTAGAGATATGTTATTACCTTCTAATTTTCAATAGTTTCAGAAAATAGGGACTATATCTTTGGTAATGAAATACCCACTCCATCAAGAGGTTAGGACACTACCTTCTGATGACATCATCATTCTAAGGCTTAGGGAGAAGATGGGTTCCTCTCCTATCACCTGGCATAAGGGAACCCACTCTGTAAGATCCCCTCATACTGAGATTATTTTACAGCCTCAAAACCGTGAAACATTTTGAGGCAGAGGAGGGCAAGCAGCATTGCACCGAACTCACCTGCCTGAGAGCAAATCTCATGGAGAGCTTCAACTTTGCTTCTGGAGCCTCTGATGGCCATCATGACAATCCAGCCTGCACTTCAGACATGTGACCTTAAAGCCTGGACAGATGACAAGCTTCCCTCTACTTCCCTGCTGTGCTCCACCATACTCCAGATTTCACTCAGGCCTCTAGTGCCAGCATCCATCACCCTACTGATCTCCAGCTGTGCGAGGGCAAATGTACTTATGAGTCTATCGAATGTCAAAGTAGTGGCAAGCAGTGCTCACTCCATGATTCCGTTCCCCTCATGGGTCAGACATCTTTAATGGTTTTGCAATCTGAAAATTCTGCGCTGTGCTTGTATTGCCCTAGACATGATTAACGGCTCCAGCTTGAGTGGACATCATACTGGCAATGCCATTCCTTCACGATGCAGAGTCTGCTTTTGTCTTACATCTGTCTTTAGCAATTCAGGTGAAATTAAGTTTTTGAAATAGAAATGAGTGGTCTAAAGAGACACATTTACCCTTTTCTAGTCCATTGCCTTAACCACTTGACCATGACTACTGGTTGTTTACCGTTTTCTAATGTCTAAATGACATCTCAGTATCTTGAAGTGATCTGGAAAATACTGACTGCCTTTTCCTCTGGTCTACCAAGGCCTTTATTTGAGAAAAATCAAAAGAACAGTTTCCCAATTAAAAGGTGATTTTTTTTTGAGATGTGATTAATGATGCTGAATGTTTTCATTGCCTGTTCATCAGCTTTCCCCATGTTTTAGAGACTCTCTTTTGTCAAGGGAGAGTGAGAGTAATTTATTAAACTATAGCTTTGAGTAGAAATGTGGCTTTAAGTTATTTTATAGCCATTGCCAATCTGAAGGACATGTCCCCTCCAGCTCAAGTCAAACTCTTGGAAAATCACATGGTATTCATCAGTAATTTCCACGGTGTGCTTTCTTTTAATAATAGCATTTTCACAAATGTGTACATTATTTACACAGACGAGGTGCACAATGGAAACACTGGTAGTGCTTTGGCTGTCACTGTCTCTACTTATTTCAGTCCTGCCCTCTTCTGCTCCACATTCTTACCACATTCCTCATTCTTCCCCATTCCAATCCGGGTTTTCCATCACACCATAATGCATTAAATACACAAATTCACAGTCTGCTCGTGATGACTCTTCCAGTGTTTATCAGATCTTCTGGCACACATGGAGTCTGGCTTTGGAAGAGTAGGTAGCATCCTTCCACACTTTGCAGGACAGGCCCTTTGCACAGTCACACCTCTGGAAAATCTCCAGCCCATGTGAACCCTTCTTGCGTTGTTTGGTACAGACTTCCCCCTGATGGAGCACTGGTTTGCAGATTTTGGTCCAGAAGTGGCGAGCACAACAAAACCCATCAATGCAGTCTGATGACCGCAGACAGGGGTCTCCTTCATGTCCTACAGAAAACAAGGCCAAGGGGATTACAAGCGTTCTTGAAGCAATTCCTACTTTACAGTCAGAATCACAGAAAATACATGATCCTGCATTAAATTGCCACTGATGATGAAAAGTCTTAGATTTGTACCAGTGTGTTGTCTTTACTCTCGTATCTTTCTCCATTATCTACCATCTGAATATGAAGTCCAATGAACTGTGTTCATCTTTAGTTCATCATAGCCTACCTTTTTCCTATTTCTCTCTGTGTGTTTATGTGCACATATATGTATGCTATTTTCCTTGAAGGGGAGTGTGTGTGTGTGTGTGTTCTTGCACATGCAAGAACATAGATATGAATGAATCTGAAAGACCACATTGTGTTGGAAATCATCCTCCATCATTGTCCCGCCTTATTCTTTGAGTCAGAATCAGTCAAACCCAGAGTTAACTGATATGGCTAGACTTGCTAGCCAGCTTTCTCTGGGGCATTTCCTTGTATCTGTCTTCTGAGGCTGAAGTCACAGATAAACTGCCATACTCCCCCCAGCATTTACAGAGTAAGGGGGATTGGTACTCCTGTCCTCATGTTTGCATGGCTAGCACTTTACCCATAGAGTCGATGCCCCAATCTATCAATCTGTAGTATAACTTTAGATAATTTCCTGATGATTTTTTTCCTCTATGGGGTGAATTGGAGATTTAAAAAAAGGCTGGCTTCAAACTCATAGTTGAACTAAAAATTATGAGAGTTTGATCAGCAGCAGGAATTCACTACATTTATGCCAAGAGACTCTCAAGGAACAGGTGATGCCAGCATCCAGGGCCTAGATTCACTAGCCAGAACCTAAGGCCCCACCTGACAGCACCTGAAGACAAAGGAAACATAGCCACGCCAAGATACCAATGGAGGCCATGAGAGTAGGAAGCTGTTTAAACTCAGCCAAATGCACGTGACAAAGAGTGCTGGGAAATACAGCCTACAAGGAGCCATGAGTCAGAACAGGACAGAGAGACGTTATCCAGCCTAGTGCAGGGCCATCAGACTCAGGAGTAACCAAGAACTTATTTCAAACTATGTGAGATCACGAATCTGGGTGTTGTATACACACACAATTAAGTCACCAAATAGAACCCTCTCACACACATCTTGGCTGCATTGACTTCTGTTTCAGTACAAGGCACGGGTTGTCAAATCATCCTAGCTGCCAGACTGCAAAGACATTAGGGTTCTGAGGTTCTTACAGCTCCTCACTTCCATTCTATCATAAAACTCAGCCATAGAAAAGCCATTAAACAACATATAAATCTGTGTTTTTATGAAGCATTTTTAGGTGATGCAGATGAGTCTCAAAGGTCATTGTGTGGCCACCTGTGGGCTCCATCATTCTAGATGTAACTATTTCCACTATAAGATTTTAGTGCAACTCACAAGCCATGCAACACAAGATTTCTTTCTATTTGTACCCAGAGCATTTCATACATAGTTAGACTGAAATAACAGAGAAGTTGATTAGTGCTGTGCCTTAGATTTCTATTGGAATGAGAAAAGACACTCATCGAATGCCAACTCTTTAGGAATTCGATGAAAAAGAAATAAAAGATACAGGACAAGTCTCAGGGTCCTGGTTGATACAGCAAAATAATAAATAAAGATACATTATTTGCTGACATCTTTAGCTTTATACAGGTGACCACTAGCGATCTAGGCTATAGCCATTAGGCAGACCTTCTCCTGGACATTGTCTCTTTAGAAGATAAAATATAGGGAAATAGTTTCCTGGTGAGACAAGCTATGGAAATAACATGAATAGAAAAGAAAAATAGGTTTTCACATCAGGACTTCCCAGAGCACTTCAGTGTATCAAAAACTCCAAAGAACAGGGAGATGCTTTATTCCAAATTCTTTAGAACACTGGGCATTTTAAATCATGTACATCTTGAAAGAGGAATATACAGATACACTTGGGAAAGGCCTCCTTTGGGTACACCTGTGCTTCATGCTTTCAGTTTTTTTGAGTTACTGTAAAATAATCTCACACTAATCGAAGTTTGTTATTGGTGGGTGGAAGAATTCTGAAATGTCTCCACAGGGAGAAGGGGACTTTATACTCATACATAATTCCGTAAACCGATAATAAACTAATGCTTCTTATAGATTGGTCTATGGACTACATGTCATCCGATTGTTCAGTGAAGTCAACTTATTGAATCTTCAAAGGTGAAAAAATGGCTGGCAATTTCATTGCCAGCAGCAATATTTCCTCATGTATTCTTCACAGTGCTTTACTCTTTGATAGATTTGGAGCAGACAATGTTTGTTTAGAAGATTTCTTAATAAGAGAGGGATGCTTAGAAAATAGAAAATAGCATGGCATGTCAGGCCTTTCCCATAATATATACTTTCGAGCAATTCTATGAAAGCTCTCTCATTTTTTGAAACTAAAAGTCAATACACTCAATTTAGATTGTGCATTGGTGAACATTTTAATAACAGATTCATAGAACCAGAATGAATAATCAATGCCTTCTTTAACTTCCTTATGAAAGAAAGGATAGAGAACCATGGAAATACAGGTGACCTTACCCTTTATATGAGGCATCTTGGAGTGTGGCCTTCCTAGATTCTGCCATCCCAGGTCATGGTTGGAATAGTGACCATGGTTGCGATCCCTATGCCGAGTGCCATCCAGAGCCGGGATATGTGGGGTCAGGATGCTCTCAGTGACTGGGATGCAGATGCCTGGAAATGAGGATGTAAACAGCTCAGTTTGACTCTACATCCGGTGATGTTCATCCTACCTGTGTCAGCAGGACCTCTGTGTGTCTGTGTGTCTGTGTGTCTGTGTGTCTGTGTGTCCGTATGTCTGTTTCCTAATCTACCTGCTATGTATCTCTATGGCTGCTGTTCATTTCTCATTCACTTACTGAGGATAGAATACTTTAGATCTGGAGTAACGCTTCCTAGATCTGAATTTGGCCTCTTTCAAGATCAAATGACACCATGCAAGCAGTAAAATAGGGATAAAAACAGAATTAATCTCATCGAATTATTGTAAATATAGTCAAAGAGCTTAGAATAGTGACATTGTGAAAAATTAAGTCAATGTCTGCTGTGTTTTTCTTTTCTTTTTTTTTTAAGTCCTCTGGCAAGATACCTGGCCAGGGACCTTTTTTTTTTTTTCATGAGTAAAACTATCTCTCAGTTTGGCCTACACAACTCTCAACCAGTGTGAGGCCTTTCATCCTCCCTTCAGTTCCTTTGTGGTTCTCACAACAGTTTTCTGCCTAGAGGCCAAAGCAGGCATGACAACGAGTTGGTTTTTATGAGTAGAGTTATGTTTCTACCCACTTTCTGCAGTTTCTTAAACAGAATGTTTGTCATTTCTCTATTAAGGCTGAATAAGAGTCTGAATGCCAATTCATTAGAGAGTCCTTTGTACTTGATGGGCCAGTCACCCTCCTCACCTTGAAAGGCTGCCCCAAGACATCTTGAATATAATAACACAAAACTCTTATAAACCAGGTCAGTGAACTCACAACTGAACTGCCTTTCTTGGCGTTCATATGTTTAGTAAACAACACATTCAGTGATTCTGCACATAACACTTCAATTTTTCAGTGGCATAAATCAATGTAGAACGTAGCCTAGAAAGTGGCCATTCACAAAGAAACCTAAGGTTTGGAAGCTGATTCTGGTATATCATAGTAGACAAACCAGGATCCCAACTCTCCCAAATACTAAAAGGTTCATATCTCAGGAGCCTGGAAAACATCATTAAACACCTTTCCATACAGGCTTTTAAGGAAGAAGGGCCTGTTAACACCTAGCAGGCCTCTTACCATTATTACAGCGGGTACCAGGGCAACACATCCCATCTCTATGGCATCGCTTCTTTTTCCTCCGACAGACCATGCAGGCTGAAGATCCTTGGTGGGGACTGTGGCAGTATCTTCCAACTTCGCATTCCTTATCGCTGCTGCAAGGGTAGGCCTGGTATCAGGACAGCACAGAAAGCAATGTGTGAGGCCTTGGGACAGTGAAAAGGCATTGAGGAACAAACCTGAAGGGAAATTAAGTCATGTTTGAGGTGCCTGAATAAAATACACCATTGTGTGTAGTTCTGAACATTGGTTCTCCAGGGTGACCCTTAGCTGATGGCTCAGTACTGGCTTTTGGTGGTGGCAAAGATGACTCTGATGATAAGCTTTAAAGTAGAAAAGCACCATGAAATTAACATTGCCCATACATTTCCATTGGCCTATGTTAGAGTTAGGATTTATACTTCATGCCAATAGGTCCCTGCGGTAAGAATAGCCCCAGAGGCTGTGGTATTGGTGACTAATGGCAGAGCACAAGAGCAGCTGCACCACTCCATTCTCACCTACTACTGAAGGGAGGGGGAAGAGGAAGGAACAGTAAAAGGGGCCAATGTTTGTGCTGGAAGTTAAAATGTGTTAGCTGCCCAATCTGATAAGAAAAATTTCTCACAATCTCTGCCTGTGGAAAGGGAAGGGGCAAGTCTTCCAGAATAATTTGAGAAACAACTTGTTGGGCACACAAAACGACATACCCCAAACAGAACAAAGGACCTTGCCCTCATCCGTACTTCCTCCAGAGAGCAACAGTGGGATCTGCATAACCAGAGATGCTGGAACTTGGTTTGCCACAGTTTTCACAAAGCCCAAAGGGTCTCTGCTCACACAACCTCCTCTCAGGAAATCACTGATTATTAATGTATTTCTTTACCCAGCAGTAAGTCTTGAAAGTTACCTATGATGCGTTTGATAGTAACTCAAAAGATAAAAGTAAAATATGGACTCTGGTTCTAGATGTCTTGCCTTTTGGAGCGCTTGGATCATTTGACATGTATCCATTCAAAGACTAATGTCACACAGAACAATTAGATTTAGAGCATTGAGACAGGCCCTCTGTTTTTAATTTTTTTGAAGCAAGGTCTTATTATGTAGCCTGTGCTTGCTGGAACTCACCACACGAACCAAACTGGTCTCGACTCTTAACCTTGTGACAATTCTCCTGCCTCTGTGTTGAACTGGAATTATGGGCAAGCGTTACCGGTCCTTTTGTTCTATTTTATTCTTTCATATTTTCAGAGCAATTCACTGAGTTTTAACTACAGATGCAAATCACATTTTTTAAAGCTCTGATCTTTGCTTTGAAGTGTGCATAAATGATACAAAAGTGAAGCTGAATAAAATGTTTGTGTCTCTAAAATAACTACTGTGATCTGGCTGCATTCATTATGAAATCCTACTTAATGTCCTGACCCCACCCATTGCTTATTTCCTTTCTCTTTTTCCCTTCTGTCTCTCTGTCTCTCTGTCTCTGTCTTGCCCCTCCCCCCTCCTCTCTCTCCTCTCTGCCACATGTTGGCCAGGTATGTCTCATACTCTTCAACTAAAAGGAGAAAGAACAGATGAAGTTTATGTGTGAGCCTGGGGGGGGGCAAATAGATTTTATCATCATTGCAGTGTCTTATTTAACCTTGAAAGAGGAAAGCGGATGCATCAGATGAATTGGTATTTTTTGTACACATTCCGATTTCATTAGTGGACTTTTGAGAATCTGAACGAAGCTGAATTCAGAGCAGTAGTCTGTTTTTCAGGAACCCAACACTGATGAAAACAAACCGAATGTCACTTCCCGCCTTGCCACACTCTTTCCCCCTTGAGCAGTTTACCCTCTTCCTATTTAAGCCCATTAATTTTAATTGAAACACAAATCACATGTTTCTGATTCATTTACATTCATTTCATCAAATTATTTTGCAAGAAGCATTTGATGTCTTACAAATCTTTCCTTCCTCAAAAATAGGACACGTTTTCTCAACAGAGACAAACATGTGCCACCTAAAACATCATGTGCTCCTAACAACACAGCAAATTCTCAATTCATTCTGAATAGAAGTGACATGGGGTTCCATCCCCGAAGAACAGACTCAATTGGAGCAATGAGTTGATTGCTAAATGTAGCTTATTTACACAGGAAATTGCCAAAAGGGCCCTGTTGTCTTCATCCTCAGTTAGTGGAATTTGAAGATAATGGGTGTAGCTGCTGTTAGACAAAAATATGGTTTATCTGAATGGCTATTCTAACTGTACAGAAGTTTATAGGGATGGGTCTGGTTAATAACATCGGTGTGTGATTTTTTTTTGATTTGCAAGTTATAGTAATGAAGTTTATTAAAAAATAAAAGTGGTATGTACAGTATTGCCATTTCAATATCTGAAGCTCATTTTTATCTAAAACAAACTACAGGATTGGACATATATTTCTATCATGAGTTCCTGTATGTTCTCTCCTTCCTTTAAAGTAGAAATGGCACAGGCAAAGACAGAGTATTTTTCTAACATGAAATATTATAAACATTGTGTGCTTGCAGCTCAATGCCCATATAAAAATTCCAGAAGGAGTAGTTTGGAGATGTGAAAGTAGAAATTAGTAATTTTAAATAAAACATGGCTTCTCATAAGCTTCTAAAACTCTTGGCTTCAGAAAACTACGTAAAGTCTAATGCATGAATATCAACATATATGTGCTCCGTGAATATTTTCAAGAAAGGACACAATAAATTGAATAAATTAAGTTTGAGAGAAGCAAGTGATATTTGGAGACATGTCTTGCCTTAAAAATAATTAGTGTCCTCGGCACAGAGTGAGGTATGAAGCCTAATCATCATCAAGTAAGCAAAGCAGAAAAATGCAGGCCCTGATTTATCAACAATGATTATCACTGACACGTCCCACCCACTTCAGTTACGAATCCGAGACGAGGTATTTTAACACTAACACGAGGACTTGACCACTTGCCATTTCATTAGTGTTCTTTTCTGTTTGTTTCCTATGATTAAATTGTGTCATAGTAGGAGAACAAGGAGAGAAACAGGCAGAGGGAGACACTGAAGAAGTGATGGGCTTAGGATTGAACGAAGGGACATCTGGTCAGAAAATACACATACATAAAACAACCAATGAGCAACTTTCACCAGGAAGATCTTCATTTCCCAATTACCTTGGTCTCAAGAGGCCGTTACTTGGTTCTCACTTGACGAGTGCTTCATGGCAAACATAAAGTAAGTTGGAAAGACTTAGCCAAAATTTGAATCTAACATTAATAACATGCTCACCTAGTTGTGTTTTAGAGATTTAAAAGTGAAAGGCTGATGTGCTTCTTACTGCAATGGTTTATAGCGGGGATTTTTTTTTTATGGCTTTAATGACTTGGTCTTTGGAGAACAGATACCTGTGTGTGAGATGAGGGGCAGTCTACTGGAAAACCAGTGATCAAGTAAGAATTAGAGCGAGACCTATATTCTCTTCCAGAGCTGATTAAAAATCTCATTTTATCAACATCCACAATCATTCACTATCCAGACTCAGGCATGGTTATGGTGTAAATTATTTAGGGACACCTAATAAGAGGAGAAAATTAGCCATAAATTAGCTCAATTAGCTATAATTATAAGAGACTGTCCAGAATGCAGCTAAAAGAAGAAAAATAGACATTTGCCTTAACCCCACCCCTGCCTTCTAAAACTAGAGTTGTTTCTTTCTATCAATTACTAAAGTAGTGGTTGTTGTCACCATGACAGGAGTTACAAAGGAGAGAGGGGAGGAGAACACATTGAACGCAGCTTGAATCGAAGTCTATCAGAAATCAAATTTTCTTTATAGTACAAAGATTTGAAGTCCCGATGTGCCAGGGTGGGTTGGTACCTAGGAGGGGTTCTCTGGGGCGGGGGTGGGGAGGTAGGGCTGTGAGGGAGGAAGGGATCTGCAATCAGGATATAAAGTGAAGAAAGCAAGAAGGAAGAAAGGAAGGAAAGAAGGAAGAAAGGCAGGCAGGCAGGCAGGCAGGCAGGCAGGCAGGCAGGCAGGCAGGAAGGAAGGAAGGAAGGAAGGAAGGAAGGAAGGAAGGAAGGAAGGAAGGAAGGAAGGAAGGAAAGAAGGAAGGAAGGAAGGCAGGCAGGAAGGAAGGAAGGAGGGAGGGAGGGAAGGAGGATGGGAGGGAGGGAGGGTGGGTGGGCCGGCCAGCCGGCAGGCAGGCAGGCAGGCAGGCAGGCAGGAAAACAGTGCAAAGTCCATTTCCACTGTGCTAGTTTAGAATGATTATTTACAGTTTTAGCAGTGAAATGAGGAAGAGACATCAAGTAGCTTTTCGAAATACGTAATGTAATCAGTGGCAGAGGATTTTGAGTGTACTGAGCAAGGTTGTTCACTGGTGACCTCTGTGCTGAATCCAGAGATTAGAAAAGTACACTTGCCCACATCTTTCTAATGCCAACAGCCTGTCCTGACATAGTCATGGAAAGACAGAAAACTGGCCAGAAACACAGCCACATCTATGACAAGGATTCCAGTTCACAACATCAGTTTTAGCTATAAATCAGAATTAGAAGCAGAATCCTGCCATGCAAATCATGACAACTAGAATTCTGAGGAGCAAAGCAGAATGAAATGCAGCCATTCCATTAGTTCCCTGAGATCATAAGGAATATTGCTTCAGGTTTCACTACAACACTAACCAAGAAATAGACCCTTTGGCCACAACCAAGCCTTCCACATTCTCAAAAGAATGCTATTTTTCCTCTTTGATGATGGAGGGAGAGAAAGAGACAGATTGTTCATGTGGGGTGACTGGCCACCCATCCGGATTCTTGCAAGATCAACCTACTTTTGTTGTTGTTTCAATCTAGACAATCCTTCGTCCCCTTGAGCACTGTTTGTAACAAGCACGGAAGTTGACTGGAGCCAGGAAAACCTCATCAGCTGGGCAGGCGGAAGACAGCCTGCGGGGGTGGGGGGGGCAAGCCAGCTGTGTGAATGAAAAAAAAAACCTTTGGGTGGATAGAGGGTGTAACAGTGAAGGGTTGGGGAAAGGAGCATGTCTTGGGCTCTGCTGTCAAAGTGTGGCTGGCCATCACACTTGGGACACCACAGCCTTATCCTAACTCCTCAGAGGAGAGATTAATTTCCTAAGTTTTGATGCTCTACCTGGTAGACTCATATTTCCATGAGAGCATAAGGGGTGCTGCTTCAAAGGCATGCATGTCAAAACTGCACATAAACATTTCATCATGGGGATGCTTCGTGGATAACACCTCACTCTATGTGAGAATACTTATCCTCTCCTTTGTCCACAATGGCAAAGCATCTTTGAGGACTCATGGATATCAGGCTTGGGGGGAATAAGCTATATTAAATGTGAGAGAAAAGGCTCACAGTCTCATGGTGTGCATGATATGAACAGCTATTTGTCGATTGACTCAACAATCAGCAGACCAGAATCTACTGACATGGCCTTCGGGGACTGATTACAAGTTATCAACCAGGTACTTTTAAAAGCTAGATCTGTGAACTGCAAATGTTTTGCTGGCTACTCTAAGGGTGTTCTTGGCAAAAATATGCATGCCTTTTCACATTTAACATCTAAAATGCATAAACGTATTTGTCTGGTTAATACAATCCTTAATGTTAAATATGTTGTAATATCAACCTTATGGTAATTTAATATGGTGAAATAAACACATACAAAACAGCATTTTCATCATGAGATTAATTTTGGTCTACTTTCCCATGAACATTTCTTCTTCAACTAATACTGTGGATTACAGTGAGTTAAATTTTGAAATACCAAAGTCATTATCGCAACTTTGAATGTTTTGCTTCCAGATTTTCCATGATTTCACTTAAGAATTATGGATAAGGGCCAGGAAGATGTTTCAGCCTGTGAGGGTACTTGCCACCAAGACTGATGACCTGGGCTCCATTCCTAATGGTAGGAGAACACAGACTCCCCCAGGGTGACCACTGACTGCCACATGTACATGTACAAAATGGCACATGAATACCCAGTCACACACACACAGGGAATACATAAATACATACATACATACATACATACATACATACATACATACATGCATGCATGCAAATTTTTACAAAATCAATGATAAAAGAAAGAAGATAAGATTTTAAGACAAAGTACTAAAATTCAGACCAAAATTTTAGTCAAGTGCTATAAGTCTATAATTCTAGCAGTAAGGTGGCAAGACAAGAGGATTACAAGTTCAAGACCAGCCTTGACTACATAATGAGTTCAAAGCCAATGTCCAGACTATGGGATCCTCCCACACCCCCCACAAATATATAACATAAAAATGTTTAAGAATTTTGCCTATATTTTCATCTATAATGCATTAAAAGCTCATCAACTCAGATATAACCTTAGGCAATTTCAAGAAGAATATCCATGGAAGCTAACAAAACTAAAATAATTTGTGTTTCTGACATTACTATGACACACAAACACAGCAAATTCTCCCAGCCTCTGGCCCTTACAATCTCTTCTGCCACTCTTCCTCAATGTTCCCTGAGCACTGGGGTCAGGAGTTGTTCTGTAAGTAGGTATTCCTATTGAAACTGGGCCTCACAACTATGCAGTTTGGTTGGTAGTGGTCTGGTTGGTTGTGGTTTTATCTAATTCCCTCCATCTATTACGAAAAATGGTTTTCATGACTAGGGATAGGGTGAGGCCTATACTCATACCTGAGAATTTAGAGTTATACCCACAAAGTCTCACCAACATGGCTACCTAAATATGAGCTGAGCAATGACAATAGATTTGTGGAAGTATAAAGGAAAAAGACCATGAAGCTTCAACCTTACCCAAGGGTAACTACAGGCAACTAAAGGATGCACAGAGTAAGAGAAATAAGTCCTTCCCCAACTAACTACCTAATACCAAATGATCACCCCAGAAAACATGCAGTCAAGTAGCATTGTACAAACTAAGTATGCTATATTTATGGACATATATGCATATACATATACATATAGGCATGTAACAGTAACCAATAAAAAAGGTCATGAATTTGAAAGGCAGCAAGCAAGGGTCTATGGGGAGGTTTGGAAGGAGAAAAGGACATAGAGAAATGGTGTAATTATAATCTCAGTAAGAAAAGAGTGAAAAGCCAACCAACAACAAAACAGCCATGGAATCAACATGGCTGAATCAACATTAAGTTCAGTTTCCTAAGAAGAATAAAAAAATTACGTGTGTGTGAAGTTCAGAGGACAGCCTTATGGAGTTCCATCCACCTTACAGATTCCAGGGGCTGAACTTAGCTTGTCAGGCTTACACAGCAAGTGCCTTTACCTGCTGAGCTGTCTCGCTGTGGCTATGCCCCCAGCTTCTATCTTCTGAAATGATAAAAACCCAATGGCAGAGTCTATAAAAATTCAATTAAAATTCATATTATTATTAGATAACATTTTGCCTAAAAAATTCATTGAACTTGTGTGTGATGAGTCATGTGGCCTGCTTAACACATTTTCTCTTACTTCTTCACAACCAACCCTTTTGTTAATCTTGCTTTCCCAATCATATTCTACTCAACTTTTATTATGATTTTCTAAAATACTATGATTCCAATATAGTAAGCAATTCTCACTATTTAATGAATAAATCATTTTCCTAAAAATATGCCACTAGTGTGTTTCATGTTGTATTTCACTGTACAGCTTTCTTATCTAGTATAGGCTCTTTATGCCCATATTAATTTGCCTCTTGTCCTCAGTTCTGCAACCTCAAGGCTTAAATATAGAATCTGGGCGGGAGAAAATGCATGTCTTACTCACTACATATATACGGGTGAGTTTACATTTGCCCATTTTGTTAGTGTTCAAACAAGACCTCAACTCCAACTTCCTCAGAGCTGTTCACAACCATTGACTGAGGTAACTTGTACAAGAGCATTACATCTCCACACCCAAGCATGGTACAGCCACGGATGTGAACAACTCAAATTCAAAGTTACGCTTTTATTTACACCTCTTCCAAACAAGAACAGACATTGTTGATGTTATTCCCAACATAATATAGTATAACAATTGTTACAGAGAGCTTTGTAATAGCCAGTATAAGAAGTCTAGAAATGACTTAAAAAATAAGACTGCGAAAACTTGTGCATTTTGTGCATAAACATTACTTCATTTCTAATAACTCCATCCCATTATCCTTGTTTAATTTAAAGAAAAGACAGGAAATGGAGTTCTGATGCAAAAGCTGAAAGGCAAGGGAACACCTGTTAATGCTGCCTTGGTTGTAAGTTAAGAATGATAGATTTCTTTCAGTAGCCAGAAATGCAGTAGTTCCTCCAGTTAATTCGGGAAGTCCCACCGAGTCCCAAGAGGAAATGTTAATTTTATACAAGAAAAGGTAGATATTCCCTGGCTTTGTGTGCTCTACTCGGTCCTTTTTCTAAGATTACTTTTATATATGAGATTGGAATAAAATTGTATCATTTTCTCCTTCCCTTCCCTTCCCCTCCCTCTCTCCAAAACCGTAAATATAACTCTCCCTGCCTTCTTTCAAATTCAGGCTTCTTTTCTTCTTGATTATTGTTTCATGGATATATGTATGTGTGTGTATACATACATATATTCATAAATACAACCTGTTCAGTCTGAATCATGTTACATCTTTTCAGGGTCAATTACCTGGCTTTGGATGACTGTGCTCTCCTCCTGGGGAAGGCTCTCCTCCAGCTCCAGCATTTCTTAGTTGATTGTTACTCTTTTAAGCATAAAGGAGATTCTAAGGAACGTTTTTTGAATGGTTTTCAAGCCCATGATCTAAGCTCTGGCTTACATTACCTACCATAGAGTGAATAGACTCTGCCATGTGGTCAGAACTTTTCCATGTGGTCAGAACTTATGGGAACCTAAGTAAGGGATGTGACTTACCTGGATCTTTACTGATTCTATATGATTATGATTGGCCATTTGACCTCTGTTAAAACACAGAGTGAAACTGCTCCTATATGTGGCCATAAGCAGTGCTTTAGCATGAGTCAGAAGAGTCCTATGAATTTGGCTGTTTTTACAGCAAGTCCTTTAAGACCTGGTGACTGACTGGGTATAATTATCTAAATTTAGAGGAGTAAACCACTCAACTTCATGTTTTATTCAAAATTTGGGGTTGATCTTTATTAAAATAAATCTCATTCCAGTCTTACAAATTTGCCCAATTTCATGTCTTTAGAAATATACTGTGGTAAGGCAGATTTTATAATTGCACTATTTGAATTATGCCTCCAGATCAATTTGTTTAATGGCTCTAGGATAAGTGAGTGAGTTTCATTAGTCCCTTGATAAAATGGGCATATTTCCCTACCTTCAGCAGTGCTTACCTGCTTACTTCCTCATAAACAGTCCATATATTCTCTTTAAAAATACTTATTTTCAGACTTCCCCCTAGACATTCTATTTCCATAAAATTGAATGTGGTCCAGAAATCTGTCTTTAAATAAATTCTGCTCTGGTGAGCACACAATAACGGAAGATAGAGAGGCATGGATTTACAGATGTTGCAAGGATTAAAGATGTATCTTTTGCAAGTATCACAAAGATGATGGCAAGCTAGAGAAGTTATGAACCCAATACCTTCTCCAGACAAGAGTCTAAGTGGAGACTCTTTTCATGGCACCAACTAAGCCTAAGAAACCAGCCTATTGGCAGCAGCTATTTCCAGAAAGGTTCATCCTCATTCCTAGTACTGATCCATTGTGCTTGAGGGAGAGCTTGAGAATTTCTAGAGCTCTATGAAGAGTAAAGGAAGAGAAGCACACACACCGTCATGCACTGGGAAGGATACAGGGTGGGCTCAGCTGTCACCACATCCATCACTGCTGCATCCTTCCATACCCTCATGTGGTATACACCTGTGTCATGTTGGCAACAGATACCAATGCATCTTCCTTTGTATTTTATATCCTGAAGGTATCCACAAAACAAATAGCTTTCATCCCCATACAATATGTGAAAGACAATGTGAGCTCCCATTAGTTTATGCTCTTAATATGTCCTCTGCTTTTCAACTCCCAATGAAAGGTACATTTATATTTACAAGTTGATATTTTGGTAGATGCAAAAAAACAAGTTCTTGTAGCTTACTGCTTTAAAAATACTTTTATGATTATAAAACAGCCAGACATTGATAAATATTTCTGTTTTCAAAGTACAAATACTTGGTAACTTAAATGTCATATGAGTTGGTGACCAAATACTTGTAATATTATCATGAATTTAGAAAACGATGGCATAATATTGCTGTGGTTGTGCATGTAATTATGTCCATGAACATGTGAGTGTGTCTAGGAATTTTATCAAGTTACCTCAGGAAATTTACCAAAGAAATATATATTTTACATGAGGAAAGGTAGAAAAGGTTATTAATGAGAATAGAAGAAAGAAGAAAATTTGAATTACACGTAATCCTTTAAAGATATTTTATAACTTTCACTAGATAATGCATATCTAATTAAAATTAATAAAATTTTTAAAGAGCTAATGTTTCAAGATTCAAAATAGAGTTTTTTTATTTGTTGTTAATGTATTCCTTATGTTTTTTGTTTTGTTTTAAGAAAGAACCAGTTTTCTTATTTTTTTTTCAGTTTTCTTAATCCAAAGTTTACTGCAAGACTTCATGTGAATGCTTCCCAAGGAAAGTATTCTGAATAAGTTCATAAATTTCACCTTCTTGTAACAATAAGGCTGTCAATTAAACATTCAAAAGCATATTATCACATGCATACATACCCACACAATGCATTGCTCTAACAATTGCCTAACTGGGCTAATGTTTGTTATTATCTGGGATGACTTCACCTGATATAGGGCAGTCAAATGGTAACAGCTCTCTCCTCCTGTTGAATTCTCCTTCATTTCCTCCCGGAATAAGGCCAGACTAAGTAGCCACTGGCTACATTTTATTCTAATTTTAAGGAAACAGCTGATAAAAGCAGATAAAATTTGAAAGGCTGTTCATTTCTCGTCAAAGAGATGAAAAGAAAACCCAGCAAAATACCTATCTTAGTATTCATTCTGCAGCATGGAGTTTTCCACATCTGTTGAAGAATGCTATAAGTAAAGATTACTCAAAGATTATAAGCTGTTCCTATGAGAGCCAAGAGGGTGTGAATGAGAAGACATACAGTTTTCATCCTTTCAGTGTGGCAGTGTAGAGAGGTAGTAATATCAGAAAAAGCTGACCCAATATCTATATAGAGGGTTACAACAAGAACTACTCTGTAGCTATTATCGGACTGCACTGACTGAGAGACCTTTTATTACAGACATAGGGCAAGGCTGTGATGCACAATTACAGGGGAGTCTTGGAAAAGCAATTGGACCAGAACTATGATAATCCTAGCCAAAGTATGGAGCATGTAGATGCCTTGTTTGATCAGCCACAGAACGAAGGACTAGAATAAGTCGCTTGCTTATTCAGAAGTAAAAGAAACAGGAGCTCTCATGTGAGAAGAATTTTACCATCTTATTCTTTGCAAGTTCAACCTGATACCTGCATTTATGGTATCTACAGAACACAGCCTGTTTTCTCCAGTCTGTTCTGTGTAACTTGTTAACTAAGCCTCTGTGTCCTTGACCTATGTTTTGTTCTCTGCTGTTCAGATTGTCATGATGATAAGGCAGATCAGATCTCACATAGCAATGTATGCACAAGACATGCCAAGTACACTTATATAGTCAATTGAACCATTTCTGAGTTCCAAAATCTAAGACAACTAGGAATGTTTGAAGCAATTTCAAAGTGTCAACTTCGAGCTGGGGTAAAAGTCTCCCAGTGGAGGAGTACTTGACTTTCTGACAGATGAAATTTGACAGTGACCAGGGTCACTTCTTTATTTAAGACATTTTTAAGATTTCTGAGTGGAAACGCCTTAGATTGACGAATAGTTTTACTTTTAGTTTCTGATAATAACAATAATATCACCACATGTTATTTATTAAAATAAAGCACTTTTCCAAAAATAAAAATGAATAAGTATCTCAGTGTACATATGGACTTAGTTCTCAGCCTCGTATCCCACGAACCAATTTAAATTCTTACTGTGTAGAAAAATGAAAGAGGTCACCACACATGGGCCAAGAGATACTTGTCTCCAGAACAACACGGTATAGAGACATCACTCATTGAGTTAGCATCAATTTCTATCAAACTTTTCTTTCAAAAGCTTTGGGAAGGAAGGAAATTATAAGCCAGATGATGACTGTTTTGATTTTTGGTGACCCTGGTGGTCAAGTATCAGCCTCAGAAATGTGGTACATCTTGTGATGACATACTTAATGTGTTAGTAATCCCAAAGAGAACATACTGAAGACATTGGTCCCCCACACCACCCACAACCTAGTGCATCTGCTTTGGTGTGGTGACCCAGGCATTCTCAGTAGAGCAAAGGGGGACAGAACATTTGTTACCAGATTAAACCAAAAATATCATGTTTTGGATTCAAGTCATTTTCTTCTCATTCCATTGGCCCTTTCTGCCTGTGCAAAGGGTATGCACTCCTGTATTCTGGCTGCTTCTATTTGTGGGCCCCTGGGCATTTCTAAAGATTCCCAGATCTTTAGACTCTCTTTACTACCTCCATATTTAACCTTACATTCTAGCAGCCCTTGCAAATATATGGGCTTTTAAAATGTGAGTACAGGACAAGGCAGGAAAAGAGAAGCAGAGTGTAGCTAAGAAAACAAGAGTTCCTACAGGAATTAAGGTGGATCTGTATTGCCTGCACACAACCAGAATGCTAGTCTTATTAAAAATAGAGGTTCATGAAAAGGGGTAATGGCGTTTTTAAACAATGATCATTCTAAACAAGGGTCATTCTAAAGTCTTTCACTTACAAAAAAAAAATCTGCACCGCATGCCATATATTCAAATGTGTCCAGAAAATATTTAGAATGTTACACAAAATCTGCCTGGTGTTGTTTGATCATTTTAACCAAAGAAGAAAGAAGCTATCATACAAATAAGGTTACCAGAAAACATTTCTATTCTTGGCTTGGTGAGGAATCTATTTTCTAACTACAACTTTACCTTTTGTATCAGGAATGCCAGCCGAACTTGGCTACATGTAAATCCTCTAGCCAGCCCCAACCTATGACTCTGCATTTAGAAACATTTACCCTCTGTCAAGAATACTCTCCCCATCCCGATTCATCATAAAGGTATTTCTATCTCACGATTCAGAGATGGCATTGCCTTATTTCACTCTTGAGCAGCTCTCCAGGCTGACTAGCCACTACGGGCTGAGATAGAGTTGACATTTGTATCCCTGATATAGAGCACTTATCTGTGTGCACTAACTCTCAAAGGACACAGAGCATGCTCCGTTGAGTGCTCCGTCTACCTTCTCTATATTCTCTGAGTAAGAACATATTTGGAATGCATTAACATTCCTTAACATGTCTTCTCCTGTGTTGTTTTTTTGTAACAATGGAATAAAATTTATGGATTTAAATCAACTAAACTACTTACAATCAAATAGGAATGATAATAAGATAAAGCTCAAAAGCTCAAAGATGGTTTTGTAAGTATTTTCATATTGGTTTTGAAAGCCAGTCACATACTACTAAAGCCATTATATAGGAAGCTGTTTTTTGAAGAAAGGAAGTTGGATAATGAGACATTTTATGGGTAGGAATTGGGCCACAAGTTTCTCTCCATATGACTAGACTCCCCTTTACCTTACCTTATATTCATCCTCTTTTCCATGTATACATTATCTACAATAGAAAGCAGGACCCTTCATTTCTAAGTAGCTGTGGATTGTCTGTGCCAGAGAGGCAATGATGCCCTGGTAGTTATCCACTGCAGGAGCTGTCTTTGATCTCTTTCCTAATTGTCCTCTGGAAATGCTTAAGAATTTTTGCTAGGTTGGAACACTCACAATGAGTAATTCTTGGATCAAGGATTTGATTACTGATTACTTCCCATTCCTAATACTTCTTTCCATAGCTTCTCTGCTTCTGCCTCTAAACACTGTCTTTAATTGTATATCACATGTGATAGTTTCCTAGTGAGCTACCAGGAATTGTATTGAGGATTGCTTTTGCAACAAAGAATTAATGCTATACCAACTTAGAAAATCTTAGTGGTGTTGAAACCCAATGTCACAAGGTACCTTAGTTACAACTCAGGTAATGAGTACAAAACAGAAGGACACTCTTCAGGTGTCCATTTTTGCAACCACCAGAATCTCCATGTGATGACTACTTACAATACTGAACCAATTGAGCTAAATAGGATTCTTTATCAAACACATTAAATTAGTTAAATATTACTTGTATGTCAGCTTTCAACCAAGAGAGAGTGTTTACAGGTTTTGAATAAAATGCTTTCAGATGTTGTCTATAATTCTTGTTCATATGCCCTCAGTTTCCATAATCACATCCATGATTATTGGAATTTTAGAAAAATTCACATTCACAAATGCAAAAGATTGTTTGTCTAAGTTCATATTTGATACTTGCACAATGATACTGTAAAACTGTTTGCTGGACAAAGGGACAAGAAATAAGGACTCTGCCTTCTAGGTTGAATGTTTCCTATGCTGGTCTATTTGGAAAAGGTTGCATGCTTGTAAGGATCCTTCCATTTTCATTGCCCAGAATAGACTGAAGTGTGGGATTCTTTTATTCTGTAGGAAGAGGATAGACACAGCCACACCTGGGCACAGCAGGTTTCAGACAGGATGGATTATGTTGGGCTATAACATTTCCTGGGTTTAAATGTGATCACCAGAACTTCATTCACACAAGCAAGTCAAGTGGTTTCCATACTAAGATTAGGTGAAATGAATTTTTCTTAATTATAAAACCCAACACTAGCCAGGCTCCTGTCTGAGAATAGATCAAAAGCATAACAATCTGCACATGGACTGCTTTTCATCTGCCCTCCTGGAGCACAGCACTATACAACACTGATCAAATGCTGCCTGGGGCAAGAAATCGAAATGCCAAGAGCAGGTCCTTGAAACAGACTGCTCATCCCATAGCAACAAGAGCTTTCCTTTCATTACTGACATATCAGAAATCTTTACACCTTGCAAATTGTGCTTCCCAGAAACATTCGGATGTCATTTTTACATAGAAGCATTAATAAATATTAACAAACCCACTTTTAAAAAAAGTCTGGTCTTGCTTTCTGGAAATTATTGCGGGACAAAAGGAGACTATTTCAAAACGGTCTCACAGAATGATCATTTCAAGGTGTAATCGGCCTGTTACTGATTATAAAACAATAATTAATATTTAATAGCAACTGTACATAGAGTTTTGTGTCTTCAGAGTTAATACCAACAAATTAATTATCTGTCACAAGCTACCAACACATGTTTGTAGAACTTCAAGAGCTTTAGTATCCATGTGTGTCATCTTATGTCTACAGTGGGACCCCTCCATGATTAGATATTAATAGACATTCTTGCATGTACACAGATGGGGTAGCAACATCCCCACACCCCAACATCTGGCTGACTCAGTGGTGAATCTCCAACTCAGATCCATTCTAAGGCAGAAAACATGTTTGGAGTGATAGACTGGTATGGTTTTCATTGAAGACAAGTTTAACTGAAAATAATAAATTGTCTGGGAATTTGGGTGCATAACCTGGGTGTGGTAGAAACGAGGTTTTCCTATTTCTAACTAGAGTTCCATAACACCACACGTAACCTCAGCCCAGCCACAGATCCTGAGATCCACCAACTAACAGGCCAAAAAGTCGCCTCCTGTTAACAGATTCCCCAGTCACAAAGCCTTATGCTCATATTTCCATGGGACCTTGACAATAGCAAGTCTTGGAGACTGCAGATATTTTGCAGATGTGCCTTCCACAAAATGATTTCACAACTTGCCCGGACATTTTATTGTGTTTGTTGATTTGTAGAAAAATAAATAATAATCTCTAGTTGTTATTAAAAGTTGCAAATGTTAATTGTAATCATTTTTCTTTTGTGATTTCCTAACTTGTGAAAACTTAAGTCCCTTTTCCAAGTGTAGAAGCCCATGAAAGAATTATTGATCTTAGTTATGACGGTGTTGTTTTGTTATCTTTTCAAAATTTGTTTCTGTTAAAGAAATGACTGAAGTGTTTGTGGAGGAAATAATATGATAGGTATAATGTATTTTATTTGTTACATTTGTTTTTCTCCTTGGGAAACAAGAGGCAGTTGGAAAATATGGATGAAAGAAGACTAGGTATGCACGAAAAATTGGTCAAAGATATAGGACCAATATGTGAGGCTTCATACATTTCATATCCTACACTTTTGTGCTTGATAGAAATTTCCATCAAAAACAAGAGATGTTTTGTAAATGTAGATAAAAATATAATATTAATCTAGAAGTGATCAATCCCATACATACCTCACATTACTTGAACCTTATACACAGCCTGGGCAGTGTTCTAGATGTGCAATCAGAATTGTCACTTGGCCTCATCTTCTACTTGGAGAGAAGGAAAGGTAACCTCAAACAGCCTGTGCCAGGCTAGAAAGATTTTGGATTTGATACAAGTAAGAGGTTCTACCCTCTGGCAAGTTCTACCCTCAACTGTGCACAGGTAACTATGAGTTAGCTGGGTGCAGATATTGATATTCTAAACTATTGATATCTGTACTATTGAGTATCTTAGTTACTCAAGGCCTCTAAGGAATGAGGATTACCTATTCAAAGCCTGCTTGGGATATAGACCAACTTTAAGGCCAGCCAGCCTGGACAACTTTCTGAGACTATGTCTCAAAAGAGAGACAGAGAATGACACAGAGAGACAGAGACAGAGACAGAGACAGAGGGACAGAGGGACAGAGAGAAAGAGAAAGAAAATGACAGATACACAGAGATAGAAACAGAAAGATAGAAAGAAGGAGAGATAGAGAGAGACTGAGATAGAGAGAGACAAGGAGACTTGACAGACTAGCATGATTTCTCAATCCTTTCAGATCAAATTCCCAGGCAGCCAAAGGGGAAACATATATATTCCCAGTCATGGGGATCCATTGATGAGTTTTGTAAAGTCCTAATATAAGAAGCAGTAAAGATGATTAAAATAGGGTTAGTGCCCCCATAGGGACAAATAGAAAATGGGATACAATATACTGCACTTGTGGAGAGTCATAACCCAGGCACTACTGACACACCCTCAATACATCCTCTCATGTAATACATGAGAGACCTTGTCACCTTGGAGTAGAAAAAGGAAAAAAATGATATAACCAAGCTGAGTGTATGGAGTGACTTGACTGTTTTCAACTAATCTTTGGGTCCTGAGAATAACTGGGATATGTATGTGTAACATGTGATATAATCAGGATTATATATCAGGAAGATATAATGTGATATAATCAGGGAGAGGAAGAATAAGAATAAGAAAGAGAATGAGGAGGAGAAGGAAGAAGGAGGAGGAGGAGGTGGAGGAGGACGAGGAGGAGGAGGAGGAAGAGGAAGAGGAAGAGGAAGAAGAAGAAGAAGAAGAAGAAGAAGAAGAAGAAGAAGAAGAAGAAGAAGAAGAAGAAGAAGAAGAAGAAGAAGAAGAAGAAGAAGAAGAAGCAGCAGCAGCTACGTATCTGTGTTCTTTGAGCAGCCATCCCCTGACATAACATCTGTAAAGCACCCTATGGGTGGCACATGCATTCTGTCAGAGAATTAGGAAATGGATTGTGTTGGGCTTTTAAAATGGTATTAATATACAAGTCGTGTAACATAAAATTAACCCCTTTAAGATGAATAGTTCCCTTGGACAATGTTGTCACACATTCACAGTTGTTTAACTGCCCCTTCTGGTTCCAACGTGTTTCATTGCTCAACAAAAAGCCCACTAAGCAGTTTGGTGATACACTAGAACTTTTGAGTGTCCAGGACAGGAGGCTTACTCAGATCTACTGATGACCTATGCTTAATTCATATAAAAGTAATAACGGAATCCAGCTTTTCAAACTAAATTTATTAGCCGATTAGAGGTTCTCAAATACATGCCTCCACCAGACAGCTAGGGAATGTATCAGACACAGGCTGATGGTTCCACCTTCTACATCTCTGAGTCAATAAGTCTGCAGTGGACAAGAAAATCACATTGCCAACAGATTCCCAAACAATGCTGATGTCACTGTCCCTACAGTGATCTATAATGAGCAATCTTAACCCCAATTTCCTAATTATAGATTTTTTTCTAAATTTAACCAGAAGTGTCTATATTCAAAGAAATAGTCATAGTGGAAGCACTATTTTCTCTGTGCATAATTTTTTTTGTTTCGTTTGTTTGCTTTTGGCTAAATCACCATCCAAAAAAGGCCCTGTAGGTAACTATAGTTTGTCTGCTTAAAAATTGCCATGTAAATGAAAAGTTTGTTCCTTGCTGAAGTCTTAACTTCCCCTTAAGTAGTTGAGCATTTCTCTTTCAAATGTCGGGGAGAAATATTAAAACTATATGTTTGCAGGTCAGCACCAATCAGAGGTCATTTCCCATAATAATCTGACACAGTGTCTGGCATACAGTCGGCATTAACTATCAGGTAAATGAACTCATTTATGTAACAATTAAAGGTAAATTTCTTTTAGTATATTTGAAGTACTTCCAAGTACACGGCCACAGAACAAACTCTGTGTTTTGTATTACGGGCAGGGATTTCTATACTGGTTCACCCTCAGCCACGTTTCAGCTCAGCACTGTAGTCTAACAGCACCAAGAGGTTTCCTTCAAGGCACTAATTACACCTCCAGAGGCATTCCATCCCCTTGGATTTCTGTAGAAGTGAATGCCAATGTTTTAGCATCAACTTAAGACCACCACCCATGTGTGTGCATGTGAGTTGATGAAAATTCCAACATCTGTCCAGCAGATCTGCCTGTGCCCTTCTGGTGACTAAGCTTGAGGTTGGGTGAGGTGGAACATTGCAGGAGTCAAGAGTGGGGCTGACGATCTGACGATGTCTTGTTTCTAAAGTGCCTGGATCCTTTAATCTTTCTTCCTTTGATGTCTGAGATTTCCTTCTCTAGGCAGTGACACTGGGACCAAAGCAACACCAGGAAACCATTTTCCAGTAAAGGGTGTGTGCACTACGAACACCTGCAGCGCCCCTGGAACCAGGTGACTTGAATTACACACACATTTCTATATTTCTGCTTTGTATGTGGGTGGCAATTTCAACCTGAAAAAAAAAACCTATTGGGTAAAAGATGATGGCTCTGGTCACAGCCGGTGACTTCTGTTTGTTTTTGCACAAGTATCAAATAAAATCACAAATGATCAGAGAGGAAGAAGAAACTTTGTGGTTCTTATGAGTATAAAAACATTAGCGTGCAAGCCAGTAGGACTTTTGTACAAGTGCTTTGTAGATTCAAACAAGAGAGAGAATAGCTTATGGTCAAACTCTCTATGCAACTGAAAGATAGAATTTGGGATTCAGTCTTGATATGATCGTTATCGGCGAGTGTGCGAACTTTTTGCACCCTGCTTAACAATTGTGGGCTGCTGGCTTCTTTCTCATCTATAGAATCCAGGTCAGCTTCCAAAACGTTAGGACTGGGGGACCTTGTTTTGTTTTCTGTTTTGTTCTGTTCTGTTTTTGTTATAACAACCTGTCCCTTGCACTTGAGAAAGGAACTACCAAATTCTGGGAACTGGTCATTTTTCATTTGCATTGCTTTTCTATTACAAACATACTGTAAATTGATGCTGATTTGGGCATCAGAAAATGTTTTCCTCAGTCCTGCTTATATTTAACCTCTACCGGTTAAGTGTAGGGGGTTCCCTAGGATGATATCATTCTCTATTCTTTCTGTAAGATTTCCTTTACATACAACCATTTCCTCTTAGCTCTCAGTACAAAACCTTCTTGTCTCCTCCTGCCTCAGGTGAATCCTCCACTTCCTCTTGCCTTCCCAGAAGAATATTTCTCAACAGATCTAGCCTCAGGTTTCTTACTGTACTATAAAACCTTTCTCTTTAAAATTCTAGTGATGGCTTGTCCCTAAAGACTAAATATTCCCCTTTCACTGTTGAGTATCCTTTAGAGACCTTCCTGAGTTTCATGGGCCATGTACCCACATAAAAAAGATTAGGATAAACCATCTTCGCTTCATGACTTTCTAAACAGCCTTCAAGAAGTAAAAATTAGTGAGGTTTCCCAAAGTTTGATAAAAGAGCTACAAAGCAAGTGGGTTAGGAAGCAAGGGAGCTGAAAGGTAGAGAAGCCAAATCCAGAGTATTTTTAGTGAGAATGTTAAACATATTAACTTCTAAACATTTTGTTTTGAATAAGTATGACAGAATATTAGAAGTTATTATCAGAAATGAGAAACTTAGATGTTTATTTTAAAAATTACATTTAGAATCATTTTAAAATATGGCTTAAACAAATAGAGTTAATGTATCTGGCATTTTAGAAAATATTGTTATTAAATAAAAATAACACAGTCAATTAGTTCATCTTTTAAAAAATGCCATTAAAAACAAACAAAATGTTAATATGCTCAGTGACTCAACAAAGTAAAACCTTATTTAAAAAACAGCCTCAAAGCCTTAAAATATGACATCAGTATGCATAATTTCTTGCATTTAAATTAAAAAGTATTAATCATTTCTAGAGCAGAATCTGGATATTTTCTTATCCCCAAACACTTTCTCATGCATCGTTGGTAACTATAAAAGATCTGTACACATACAGAGTTACTACCTCTGATAGGATCTGATGCAATATCAAAATTTTTGATAGCCTAAATTTTCTAAAACTTGCTCACCTCCTTCTATAACATGTGTTGGTCAATTTGTTTACAAAAAGTAATCCAAACCATAAGAATAGACTCTTTGCTTTATATTCTAGAGATAATTTTCTCTTTTATCTACTTTTATAATCCTTGGTATACTTTTGCAAGTTTCATCTAATTTCCTGTTTTAGCTTAGTTGTTTCTTGGTATCCTTCCTAGGTAACCACTTCTATTTTGTGGTATTCCCATTTGTGTTTCAACTTCTTGTTTGCATTTTCTGTGGATAACCAGCTGTTAAGCTTAAGAATGCCAGATGTTAGTATAAGATTTGAGATGCTGTTTCCAGGGCAACCAGCATCAGAACACTGGGCCCTCTTCATCATTCTGCTTGCTAATCTAAAGAGAGAACTGAAGATTACCTTTCCCCATGGAAATGAAACAGATAAGATCACTCCAGTAATACAAAATAAAATGGCTATCACATCTTCTACTGCAGCTCGGTTTCTATCATCTTTAATTTTTCCACTCTATGTAAGGACAGAGTATTGAGAGCTGGATAAAGTGGAAAACAGAGAAGGCTTTAACCATCACTAATAGACAGATCCATTACATTTAGACAGTTTCAAGGTTGTGGGTCATTGCCTCCCTAGACAGATGTGAGGGGAGAACTTTGTGACTTCCTAGCCTTCTCTCTTTTTTCAGCATGCATAGGGACAGCTGTGAGATTCATGGTGTTCCCCAGAACAAGAGACTGCTATAGCCTTCTTCTGCCATTCTGCAGCCACAAATGATTGAACACATTACAAAAATATAGCTTGCAATGATATATAGCACATTTCATGGAACAAAAAAGTGTCTTTCAGGTAACGAAAATCAAATGTGTTAGCCTTTGGGCCTCTATTCATTTACATTATGATGCTAATCAAGTCTATGTGCTCTCGACATCTAGAATGGTTATCTTTTAATACCAAGGATTGAACATGTTAGCCTCAGGCCTCAAACATTTAGCCACAAAAACAAATAAACAAAAACCAAAAACCAAAAACCCTCCAACCTTCTTTGTTTATTTCTTATTTTTTAAATAAGATGCCACTAAATTATCCAGGTTAGCCTTGAGTTCACCTTATGACCCAGGCTGGCACTGAAATGTGTCTTAATCTCTCCAGTAGTAAGAATTCTAGGCTTATGCCACCAAGGACACACACACACACACACACACACACACACACACACACACACACACACGCACACACACACACACACACACACATTATAAAAGTATAAAAGTCATGTTGTGCAATGTGGTCAGGAAAATCCATGTATTAATTCCAAATATCATCTATTGCAAATTACCAATAAACTTCAAATCTCCACAAACACAAAGTGTGTTCAATAATAACTACTCTTCTGTGTATTGTATTATCCAGTAATCAACTGAGCTACAATACTCATAGTATGCTGTAAAAGTATGATTTCAATGAATTTACAAGACTTACTATGCTCAAATTGGAGTGTAACATCCTTCCAGATGTTGTTATCATTGATGTACTGTCATAAATGTCACAAGCAAAACGGTTAAAAGAAAAGCAGGTATCTAAGAGTTCTAGGACTGTGTTTTAAGTTTTTTGTGGTACAGTGTTGTTTGTTGATTCATATTTTTTGGTCTAACATTATTGTCACTTTCCTTCCTTTATGCATTCTACCTGCTTATTCTATCACAGAAAGTCAAAGAGGCAAGGGAAATGTTTCTTAGTATTGCCTTTTAATCAAGAACTATCATTTAAACACCACTCTTACTATTTTGAATACCAGCTTAAACCAGATTTGAAATGTCCATTACTGTGTGTCAGAAGAATTGGTTCTTTGGCTGTTTGTAGTATGCACAGAGCTCCTACAGCCCCTACCAACATTTCGTCAGTAGAATGAAGAAGGCATTTCTGGACAGTATGGAAGGATTCTTCACTGTGGGCCGTGACCTCACACATTCATAATTAAGAACACTGCTCTGTTTCCATTGAAGAAGCCTGGGAAACTGTGCAGTGAGGCAACTTCACATGTCTTCTCAATGGAAATTTGGTTATTCATAAATCAAGTAATAAGAACAAGACACAGTGTACTAGATTTTAATACTAATTTTCTTAAAAATAACAACTTACTGGAAATGCGATGGGCTGTTATTTACTTCTCTAATCTTATACTGTTGTCCTCCAAAGAGTTGAAGGTTAATTAGCTTGTGAAGCCACTTCTTTATACATGTTCTCAACCTGCTCTCCTGGCTTTAGGTAAAGTGTGTCGTGCTACAGATTTTTCTCTCTTAAGCAGTCTGTTTGCTGGCTCCATTTGCTAGGCTAGAGCATGACCTGGGGCTGAGAGGCCAGAGGACTCCCCAAGGCTCACTCACTAGTGTGTCTAGGTAAATGTTTCCATCCAATGGACTCACACACCCAGTGGAGATCAACATACCACCCAGGAGTTTGCCACAATTAGTCTTTTCGCACCTAGTAGCACAAAAGAAGAGTAAAATTATTACTATTTCCCAACAATGCCCCCAAATACATGACAACACATGGAAGCCTTTGGAAAAATCGTGACTAAATCTTGATTTACTAATGGCTTTATTTTCCATAATTGGAAATGTAGAGATTAAATTGCAACATTTCTCAGTAGTGAGCTACTTTCCTAGAACGCTGATCAAGATGAAACACTCAATTTAAGCCACATCATGGCCAAGTGAAGCTTTAAGTAAATATCATGCATAGTTGACTGTCAGCTCAACAAGCCCCAGAGGCATCCAGGAAACAGATACCTGCACGTATCTGTGAAGTATTTTTCTAAATTGATTAACTGAGAGGGGTGGAGCCACCATGCCAGTGGACAGCATCATTCCTTGTACCAGAGTCTGAGAATGAATAGAAAGAAGGGAGCCTGCACCCCACTACCCATCTCTCTCTGCTTCCAGACTGAGCATGCAGTGAGCCTGGCTGCCTGGGATCCTGCTACCATGCCTCCTCTGCCATGACAGACTGTACCTCCAAACTATGAGTTGAAATAAAATAACTCTCTCTCTCTCTCTCTCTCTCTCTCTCTCTCTCTCTCTCTCTCTCCCTCTCCCTCTCCCTCTCTCTCTCTCTCTCTCTCTCTGATTCTTTCTCTGTCTCTCTGTCTGACTCTGTTTCTGTCTCTGTCTCTCTGTCTAACTCTCTCTCTCTCTCTCTCTCTCTCTCTCTCTCTCTCTCTCTCTCTCTCTCCTTTCTTTCTTGGCCATGACAACTAGAACACAGATACAATTAACCTTTTGTGGAATTCTCTCTTCTATGCCTTTTGTCCATTCTCCGGTCCTGGTAACAGGGTTCCTATCCATGTTTTCATCTGACCGCTTTCCCATTGCTATAGCATTTGGCACCTTGTAATGTAACAACTCAAACTTTCCCTGCCTAAGTGTTGGTCTCACCTCGGTCAGCACGTGCCCAACTCACTTCTCTGCTACTTGAGTGGCTCAGGACACCATCGTTGAATTTATTCAGGAGTATTGAACTTGAAAGATAGTTTGATTGAAGTTAGAGGCCTCGTATTTGTTACTAGCTCTTTGAAAATGTTCAGAGAATTTAGCTGACAATAAAAATCAAAGGTAATTTATTCAGTATCGTCTGCTTTACAAACATTTGTCCAACATCTTCTGACAAGGATAAAAATTGTTATTGATGTTACAGTGAGCATTAACAGGTACGTTACATACAGTTTTAACAGAAAGACTATGCTACAGGAACTTGAAGTGCATTGTTATTGCTGCTTTAGTAGCAAAACACTGACTCTTTGATGCTCAAATGCAAGCACAACCACATCCTTTTCTAGAAATATCAATCAAAAGTAGAAGCAACCCTGAGGCTTATGAAAATCTTCTTGCATCATCAACATCTATGCAATTTGAACCCGTATTTAACAAGCAGATCATAACATGATGATTAATCTCTATTCCTAGATATCATATAATAATCCTACCACACTGAACATGTGGCAAACACCATGAACTCTAAATGCATGGATGCATGGCTAGCAAGATTTTCAAAGGATATAGTCAGTAAGACCTTAACAATGGAGGGCCAAACTTATGCACTTGAACACAGCTGCTTCTAATATTTGGTATCCAATTCGATCAATTATTTTGATTCCTGATACAGTCTATTTTGTTAGTTTTTGTTCTTATCCTTAAAATAAGTCGTAGTGAGAGACAAAGTCATTCAGAACCTAAGAGAGACCACAGAGATATCTCAGCTAACAAAATGCCGTTTTTGCAAGCCTGAGGACCTGTGTTTGAGTAAACAGGGCCCACATAAAATTCAAAGCTTAGAAAATTGTGTCCATAACCCCAGAACTGGGGAAGCGGATCCACAATTGATTCACGGAGCTCGCTGGTGTAGCTACAAATAGCAAACTCTGTGAGAGACCATGTCTCAGAAAGGTAGACAGTAAGAAAGGTAGACACTAATAAGTACCTCCGGCCTTGGCATGTGCATACAGGAGAGGGACATCTGTAACTCACACCACACAGAATGAAAAAAGAAGTAAAAGCCCCTAAGAGACAAAATGACATTAGCCATGAATAGAAACAACTCTTGAAGTGTCTTAATACTTAGATCTTACAAAGACCATACTTTGGAAAACTAAACTAGAACATAATCTTAGCTGCAGTCTCTGACCCTGAAATCACAAGATATTACAGAGATTTTATTCGCCTATATGGTAAAATATTTTAGACGTATAAAATGGTTTCCCTAGTGGGATGGGAATGAAATATTCCAAGTTTCCACATCACGAAAATTCCTCTTATTAAGCCACTTTTATGAGAGTCTGGTTGTCTCCCCTAAGTTTATGTTCGGATTGATCCCCTTCTTCCTTCTCGGGGACTTTAGAAAGCCAGTCTCCATCCCATCCACACAGTTGGCTGCCGTGCTCAACGCCAGGAAGTCATTCCTTTCCCTTCATGTGAATCTTTTCATTTATCTAAGAAATAAACTCGCTTCTTTTTATGCATTCATTTATTTTGTGTTTCTTAAGAGGCTATAGAGAGAAAGCAGGACTTAGACTTTCGGCTTTGAAAATTCCCACAAGTAAGTACATCTGGACCGAGCGAACAGACTTTAATAGAGAGTTCAAAAGTTTTATCTCTACTTTTAATATGGGCCGTGTTTGATAATGGGATGGAGCAAAAAGTTCGACATACAGAAAAGTAACTTTAGAAGTTTCCAAATTAAAGGATATTGAAAAAAATTAGAAATGGCAAAGGCTGCTTTCTCTCGTTTGTCCACTTGTTTGGTTACGACTTAACTCTCCTGACACCCTTTCCCCTGGGGAAGCCACTAGACTTCTACAGAAAACGGTGCTCTGTAACCCTAGTCAGCACTGGCTGCAGCGGGTTTTTAAGTCCCTGTCTGAATTTGCTCCACAGGTCATCAGCATTCTCACTGGCATCCTAACGGGAAGGCAAAAAAACCCCTAAAATCAACAAGAGGAAGAAACACTTGGATGACTAGATAAGCATCAGAACTTACTTCATTCTGAGCTCTGATTCGGGTCTCCCTAAATCAGTGTTCTGCAAGCTCTGAGACAGTTCCTGGCATTTTAGGGCCTTTCCCATCACAGCCATGATGTTGCGAAACAAATAAACTTGCCTTTGTGGTAATTAGAGGAAATTATTGTAATTAATTAGATTCCCCTTCTCTGCTAATTCACTCTCTAACAACAGTTAGTAATTAAACCGTAAAAGAACAGCGAGTGGGTTGTCTCTCCTGCGTATGTCCTTCCTCACTGCCTCTTTATCACAGTATGACAGGCCTGTTCTGGTTGAGAACAGCTTTACGACACGTATGTCTACTCACTACATGTCTATTATTCACTCTAAGTCTAGGGGCATGTGCTGTTTGCATCTTATGTCATATAAGTAACCCATGAAAGAATTCATTTCTTAAAATAATTCATCTATTTCTTTCAAGTCTATTATGGTAAAGGAGAATGTTGATGTATCGATATTAGATACAAATTTTGATGTGACATGATAAAGAAATGGTCTAAATATCGTGTGCTCTTCCTTTTTCTACAAAGTCAAGAATCGCCAGTTTTCTATGTGCTCTAAAGTAGCAATTCTTCACTCATTAAATCTTTCAGTAGAAAAAAAAAGTGTTCTGACTCTGTTGAAAAGCTGGTACATTTTGTGGGTTGTGTATTCTGTTAAGTTTTTCGGAGCTGAACAATATTTAATATTTAATTATAGTAACCATGTCTTAACACCATGTTAATTTTTAATCTTATTTAAACTTCTAAAACCTTGACATTTTCACAACGAAATGGTATTATAATTCCAAAAGAGTCGACCAACCATCTGACAATAAATTTTAAAATGTTTTAGATTTATAAATTATTTCAAGTGCTCGCATTTGTAGCTATGAACAGACTGTTCCAAAAAAAAAAAACAAAAAAAAAAAAACAGCAATTGTAAAGAGTCCTGGAATTCTTTTGCAAGCACGGGGTCGTAGGTTTTCCCCTTCTGGTGTTACTGACATTAACAATTCAGTTACAGCCATGCACTGTAGGTCAGCAGAGCGGTGGTTATTATGATTATAACCACATCATGTAAATTCATTGATATTCAAAATATACTTCATATCCTCGTCTACTAAAACTGTGCTCACACAATTCTCTTAGGTGTATCATATGCTGCACAAGTCAGACAAATCCAAGAAACCAGCTCTCAACTGTACAGGGGTAAGACCATCTACCATGCCTTCTTGTCTCTACTTCTTACAGACCTGTGTGGCCTTGAACTAGTTACTGCATCCATTCGGGCATCCCAAAGCCGTACTCAGTGAAGCTTCTTGGAGAGTGAGGTGATGTAATAGATGTGAACTGGTTTAAGCAATGGTCTTTACGAAGCCTGGTGTCAGCTCCTGCAGTTGTTACCACGGCCATGGCACCGGTGAGAAAAGAAACCTGCAGATGACCCTCAGGTCTCAGCTGAGCACAGCAAACCTCAGACCGGTCCTTGATCCAGAGCCTGTGAATCTGCCAGGATGTGACTGACATCTTTATTTTTGCTATCCTCTGGTTCCACAGGTTTGACTAGGGAGGATCCCTCATTCTTAGGTTTGAATATGCAGAACGAGTCACCGCTGTGTTAGAAATATCTGTGAGACCATCGTCAGCATCAAAGACAGTGAGTGTCTGCATCCATCGTATTAAAGATATTTCTGAATCTTTATTTTAGGCTGTCAAATCTTCTATGCATTTAGTTTATATATGCATAATAAAATATTGACAAAGCTTTCTCTATCAATTTAGCCCAGCCCCTATGTGAATCCCTGCATTAATTGTAATGCTTTGGCATTGGACGCACATACATCTAACCTTTTTCTTCCTGAGGATTATTCCTTTTAGCATTTAGGAATGACCTTTCTTTTTTTCACCTCACCGCCATTTCAAGTTGAGTTGTTCATTAGCCCTGCAGCTAGTTTCTTACTGGGTATTTTGCTGCATCAAATCTAATTATACTTTGTTTCCTATAATCCATTATGTCATGCAAATATTATAGCTCACACTGAGTCCCGGCTCCCCACTAGACTGCTGATCCACTGTACTTGACCTACTAACCTCTATTTGCTTTCTTCTCTAATCAATAAGACAACAGTAGACAACTAGGGGAAGAAAAGTTACAGTTATCACCAAGAATTAGAATTTTCTAAACCGTTCTGGCACAGAATTTTAATGAAGACTGTGATTTCAAGGGCCAACTGGGGACAGATCGTTTAAAAGGAAAAAAAATGAGGATTTTTGAGGATTTTCAACCAAAAAGGGTACCAGGGGAACTATCATTTGCTTTCTCTTTCCACATGTTATTGTTCTCACATTCTCATTTTATATCTTGTAAATATGTTTGTTTCATGTTTAAATAGGCCAAAGACTTAGGGGAAAATGAAATACTGTTGTTCTGGTAAAGGGGCATAGCAGTAAAATGACTCCTAAGGACATACTGCTATCCCCATGGATGGGTACCTTGTTCAGTCATCATCAGAGAAGCCTCCTCCTACAGCAGATGGGAACCAATAGAGACCTGAAGACTGATGTGCAGAGAGTGAAAGACCATGGGAAACTCAGTTCTATGCCTCCATGAAATGCCTCCCTCGGGGCTCAGGGACCACTACAGAGGCGGAAGCAGAAAGATAGTTAGAGCCAGCGAGGATGCAAGGCAGCAAGCAATCAAGGCCTTCTAGACACAACAGGGCTGGCACACATATAAACTCACAGAAACTGAGGCAGCATGCTCAAGGCCTCTACAGTTCTGCCCACGTGGGATCTTAGAACTGAAAAAAGTAGACACGTGCCCCTGTCCGTTACCCGGAAGCCATATCCATATAAAGGCCCCTTGCAAGTGAAAAATTAGTTTGCTCCATGGGAGTCTTGCTAGAGAAACAAACTACTCTTAAGGGTAGACTGCATGTCCAGCAATAGATGTCTAACAGAAAACAAACTCAGCTGAATCCTTGGATGTTCTTTGGATCATGATGATCACCCGGGACTTTTCTTTCTTCTTTAAACTCACAGGCACTTTGCATATATTATAGCTTCTGGTTTGGGGGTTTTGTGGTGTTTCTGTTGTTCAAATATATACCTTTGGCTCCACATGACTTTCATACGTTCTTGCTTTGACGATTGTTTGGTTGTTTTATCATATTCCAATTTTTTATTTTATTATATTTATTATTGTTATATAGATGCTTGTTCAAAGGTATAGGGGACAGAAAGTCTTAATCAGAATATATTGTATGAAGAAAATAGTCTATTTTCTTTAAAGGAAAGAGGAAAGGAGCCAATTGCAACACAAGTCTTCTCAATTAAAAGCAGGAGAAATTGTAGCACTCCACCAAACGAAAAATTGAATGCGTATACCCTCGTCAATTGTTTTAACTTTTTATGGGATTTTTCAGTTTTCTTCCTCATTAAGTCATTATGTTGAGACAAAAAAAAAAAAAGCTTTGGTTGTTTTGGTGTCCAGTGAAATCCAAGCATATGTAGTAATATAAGATGCAAAATTAATTTAGGAATCTGTAAAGTATTTTAAGTTCATAATTTCAAATGAAGTTAAGATTTGACTTTCTGCACTACATCCTGGACAATTAATTTACACACACTAGGTGACGGAGATTACTGGACAGTGGCCCAGCAGTAGCCAGTACATGCTTCTAGCAAAAAGTTGCCTTCTGTGAGTTACTATGTCTTCACTAAAGGGCCGACACATGTGTGTCACTTCAGAATCACACTCTGGCATTTAGAGAAAAGCATGCATCTGTGGATATGTTCTTGGACTTTTCACACAGTGAAACTTCTGCAAAGGTAAGCCTGATTAGTTGAGACCTATTTAGTATCCACTCTGGACTCTAATCACACACAAGGCTGCCGTCTGTGATGCAACTTGATCAATTTCCTGAGCATTTTCTCATTAACACAAACTCTCCATCCATTCTCAAATTTTAATAACTGTAATTTTTCCAAGAATGTACTTGTGTTTTTAATTTAAATCTCATCTGTTAGGAAGTGCAGGGATGTCTTGCCCATTGTTTGCAAATAGTCATGTTTGAGAGAGCAGATTGTAAGCCTCTGGGTCCTTCCTTTCTTTAAACAACATGCATCATAGGGCAGAGCCTGGAAATCATCATTCTCTGGAGGCAGCCACGCCTACCAGGCTTCGCAGTCACAGGTCTCTGGTTTATAACACAGTTCAAGCAGAAGGACAGTCACAAGGAACTGCCTTCAGACAGTTATCTTCGTTGTTATCATCTGTGTGTTACAGAAGCGTAATTTTTGGCTATTGTTTTTAAGATTTCAATTCAAAGGGAAGAACTGATTTACTGAAAGCAGCCTAACCACTGACCAGAAAAAGGAGCGAATGACAGCTAAGGTCCTCAGTGGTTCCATCATCCAACCAGTTATGTGTTTATTCACTAGTCAACTGACTGGGTGAGCTATGGACTACACAATACGGAGCAAGCATGTGTGCTTCTAAGGCAATCACTATTGTGATACACTTAGATAAGTGCTCTGGGTAAATCTGACCCTGCGCTGAGCCAGTACAGAGCAAAAGGATCAGCTGTAGGCAGCGTCAGAGAAAAGAAAACCTAAGTTAAACTAAAGCCAAGATCTGAAGGCTGCCTAGTAGTTGACTGGCTGAAGAACAGTGGAAGGAACTGGAAATGACATATGTGACATCCTCATGACTGATGCCCCCCTCCCAAAGAAACAGCAAAGTGATTGGGGGGAGATCAAGGTGTAGTGACTTGCTTGGTCATCATCATCTAGACCGTTACAAAAAGATTGTTTAGAGGACGGTCAGTGATCCTGTCCTGGGTCTGTCTTCTTCACTGGGAGTCTTGTCAAACCTGAAACCTAGCACACAATGTTGGACACAATGATTGATAAATATCTGTCAAAGTGGGGAGAAAGCAAGGAAAGAATGAATAGAGAAAGATGATAGGGAGGGAGGGATGAGGAAGGGAGGGAAGTGGGAGGGAGGGAGGGAAGGAGGGAGGGAGAGAAAAGGGTAAGTGACCTCTTTATTGAGGAGATGAAGAAGGGACCTAAGATCTGAAGAGGTCTTAATCAAATTCAGCTCTATCTCTGGCCTGGATGCGCAGACCTTTTGCAGAACTCCCAAGGTGATTTTATGTAAGTTACTACTGTTCTTTTATGCTTGTGAATAATAAACACAAGATAACTAGGGAGCTTGCTTAAGGTGGCAGTCAGTTCTCCTCCAGCGGACTATGTTGTAAGCACTCAGGAGCACATGCATAACACACACAGATGTCTCTTATCTCTCACTGTGGTTTGTGATTCAGACTTTTAAAGGAGACAAAATAACGAGACCCTGATTCATGCATCCTTAAAATGATCACAAATATTGTTCACTCTCAGCTAAGTTGCTGGGAAAGTGGATCTGAGAGATAGAGATTGTATCGATTCATAAAATGCCTGGCAGGGAAGTAACTGAGTCTTCATTTTCCTTATGGATTTCTGTGTGAATTTCTGTGCTGCTGGGGCTGGCTAAGAAGTGAAGAGCAGCAGATTTTTATGTCAGAAGAAGAAACGGGTCACTATTCCTGACTCCCCACAACAAGATCAAGTGAAAGGACACTGATTCAAGCCTATCATCCTCTTCTTCCTCCCCACGTGCCCCATGTGGATTTCACAGAAGCAATACTGCTCAACTTTGAGAAATGCCCAGATTCTAACAAAGTATTCAAGGAGACCTCTTCAAGTTTGACCTAAGGAAGTCCTGGTTCCTTTCTGGAATTATGTGTGTGGTTCCTGGAAACTGTGGCTGATTTATGTTTCCTCTTCATTTTTAATTTAGGAGTCAGTTGCCTCAACTAAGCAGTTTTATGGTCTCCACTCAGAATCAAACCTGGGATGCCTGCATCGTCTGCTTTTGCTCAAAGTTCAGGCTGAAGCTTGGGACTCTCGTGGTTTGTCCATCTCACGTGGCTTCTTGATCTGTAGCTGTTTTTCTAGGTTTTAAACCCATTGTCTAAAACCATCCCATGGCTGCCCATTGTCCTCTGTCTTCCTTGCTCTGTCACTTGTCATTCCCTCTGACCCTCCACCCAAAAATTCAGTGCCATTTCCACTCCAGAATTACATCGAATATTTTCTTCTGAAGTTATTCGAGCCAGAGGTCATGTTTAGATGGAGGAGATCAGAGCACATATGTGATACAAATAAAAGATCAGTTTTGTCCCTCCATATTCTTTCAGACACTCCCATGCTCCTTTTCTGCTCTCACCAGAGAAGCTTTGAAAGCTTTCATACTCACTTTGAGTGATTGTTTCAGATATGATTTCCCTCCCAGATTTCAGTAGCAGGAAGGAACAGTCATTGTGTAATTAGCTCGTATATGAGATGAAGAGAGCAGCCAAAAGGAAGACGTGGGATCCTCAAGGTGACAGAAAGACCCCAAGATTTACAACTGGTCACGTTCTCCTGTTCGAATACGAGGCTGAAAACCTGAAGAACGAGGTGAGGTGGTCGGAACAAAGGATGACAGAGAGTCTTCCTCTCAGTTTCAAGGCTTGGTGTGAGTCAAATAGACCTTTGTGAAACCCCAACTACTGGCTTTTTAAGATAGGATTTTACTACTCAGCCTTGAAGGGTATGTAAGTCTCTACACTCCTGCCTCAGTCTTCCTCATGCTAGCATTGCAGGCTCAGTTGCATCACTGTTGTTTGAATCAGGCATCTTGATCTTGAGTCAAAGGTAGTGCAATCAAACCAGAGAGCCTCGGTTTAACTCCCAATCCTACCACTTAGGAGATGTGCGATGTTCATCATCTATTAGACTTTGGTTTTCTACTGAAAAAAGACACTGGCCATCTACTTTGCAAGGCTATTGTGAAGGCCAAGTTAATTAATTAATGGGAAGAACTGAAAACATTTTCTAGCAATTATAGGTGATTGTCTAAGTAGAAAGGCAACACACTTTTGTAAGCTTTACGAATGGGTGTGTGTGTGTGTGTGTGTGTGTGTGTGTGTGTGTGTGTGTGTGTGTGAATTACAATCTGTCAATCTGTCCAGAAGTGAGTAACAACAATCTAGTTCCACCATAATTATTTTCCTCTGACTGGATGATGTGTCAGTAGTGACCTTCCCTGTTTGGCATAGAACAGACCTACAACCACAGCTGTAATTTCCAGTGTCATTACTCTGATGATCCTGTGATCCTGCATTCTCTTCATTAATGCCCAAGCATCCCCAACAGATTCCCCAAGTAAATTGCTTTGCTGTTACAGAGCCTCTCAAAGGATTGACCCAAGTGGGGCTCGTGGGCTTTGGTTGAAATCAAATCTTTCTACCACTACAGTGCCCTAGTATGTGAACTCCTCTTAGTGGATACAAATGGTTTATTTGATTCAACTTGTGGAACTGGAAAAATTCCAGTTGTTACTGGAACAATCCTCCAGGCAAGGCAGTTCTAAACTCTAGGTCCATACCTCAGATGTTTTTCTTGTTCCTAAAGAGATAGAGAGAAACCAGAAGCTACCAATCACTTTTATTCTGTTTCTTATGAAATTTTGCTATTAAATGCAATCAAACACATCTTTGAAAAGGACCAGAAGTAAAATTTTCAAATGTCAATGCAATTGTCTGGAAACAGAAAAGGGAATCAGCTGAGTGCTAATGTTTTGTTTTAAACTTCTCAAACACAACAAATTCGATTTTGTTTGTCTCTGTTTTGCTGTACTGATGTAAACATTTATTTGGTGGCCATCTTACAATTGTTCCCAGGACTGATTTTTGCTGTAGCACAGAAATGTTTTGCTGCTTGATGTTCTCTCTGGGAAAATATACAGAGGATGGAATGAATGTATAGGATCTACTTTCAGGATAAACTCGGACACTAAGTTTTTAAGAATGATTTATTTAGTTTTATTTTTTCATGTATGTCTGTGTGGAACTGAAGCTACAAACATTAACTGCCATGTTGGTGCTGGGAATTGAACCTGGGCACTCTGAAAGAACAGCCAGAACTCTCAACTTCTGACCAATTTCTCCAAGACAGTAACTTTCTGAATACTACTGAGTGGTTCCTTCTCAAATGCATATCTTTGTATTACACACTTAAGCTCTCCTAAGAAAAAGAATTGTTATATTCTTCATAGTCCATGTTTCATCAAAGACATGTTAGCCACCTAATTTCACTCAATGCATTTCAAGATGAATTATTGAGCATCTTACGTCTTTCCTCTGCTCATACTGAAAGGGTAGAAAACAACAGGATAAATGGTGCATTGATGTAATAGAACAGTTGAATATGCAGCTCTGAGATCACAAATCAGTGGCATCTACACCACTACCCATAACAGGCCAGACCGCTTAAAGTTCATACATCTGAAAAAACAATGCCTTAAACACACGGCCCTTCTCCGTGCATAGTGTTGCTAATACTAATCCTTTCTACTGTATTCCATCTATTTTTATAGCATTCTTGGATCCGTTCTTTTCATTCTTTTTGTCTGAGAGTAATATTCTTGATATACTTAATGAGAGACCCCCCTCCTGTGTTCCTAGATGCCTTGGCTGCTGATCAACAAAAGCCACGGACACACTCAATCCTCCAAGCTTGGCATCACATCAGTCTGGAAGTAGTTTGCATGCACAGAGCCCTTTGTAGTAAATACTCATTAGAGGTTCCGTTGGCTCACTTGGTCACCCACATTTTGCAGTGGGTGGCCCAGTTGGCATGCTCCTTGTTTTATTTTCCACCACTGCAAGTACTCCAGATGTAGTGACCTGCCCGCCTTTCCCTTGCTCCTCTTAATGTGTGGGTATGGGGAACCCACTTATCTCTAACACTGGTTAGTTAATTACCCCAGGTAAGTAGACACACAGACTATGATCGCTTTCTCTCTAAAGCACCTTTGGGGGGGAAACATATTGAAGTAAAATTGTACTGTTTCAAGGAGCACTCACAACTGATTTTTCACATTTGAAACTAAGAAGCGTTTTCTTCTCCCTTCTGCTTCCTCCATCCCACCCCTGCCCTCCCCACCCACAGCTTCAGCTTCTTACAAACAACTGGACCAATTCACAGAAAAGTTATTCATTTCCAAAGTTATTCAGGAGTGGCAAAGGGAACCGCTTGCCTTGGTTTATTACCTAAACACCAAGTATTGCTGAGTAATTTGATAAGAGTTGAGAAGCATCTACAGAATGCTGTTATTCTTCTAGGATTAGCAAAAAAACCTCAATCAGAGAGAGAGAGAGAGAGAGAGAGAGAGAGAGAGAGAGAGAGAGGAAAGAGAGAGAGAAGAGAGAGAGAGAGAGAGAGAGAGAGAGAGAGAGAGAGAGAGAGAACAAGAGCCCAATATTACTAGGCTGCCTATAAACTGCAAAGTTATCATAAAGTATAAGAACTCCAAGACAGCTCTTGCACAGGGCAAGCATTCTGATTAATGGGTTGTTATCAAGGAAGTACTAGTGAACTAAAACTTACTGACCCTCTTATTAGGCTATGTCTCTGCGAAATGCTTGTAGGAATTGTATTCACCAGTAGAATCCCTGTTAGTGCAAATATTATGATCACAGTATAAATGCACATTTCTTACAACAGTTTTTTTTTCTGTACTTGCTGGTTCATGTGAAGCTGTTGTGTGATGTGAATCACCACTAGTTTCTCATACCTTAGAATGTACATAACTCTAATTTTAATGTTCTTGGCCTCTCCATGCATGAACTGAGAAGAGATGCAGATGGATAGTGACAGAATGCAACCCTGTTATTATATTATATATTTATATTATATATTATATAATTACTTAAATTATATATTTACATCCACTATCTCATTTAATGCTCAAAGTGACCATGCGAGTACATGCTATTGACTTTGCTGAGTAAAACCTAACACATCCGCTTGCAAAAGTTTCAACAAGGAAAGCAGCATCAGAGAGCAGGTTCATCTGCTTCAAAGTGTGCATTCTTTTCGTTCCCCACATTCTGACCAGTCTAGTTAATATCATGTCCTTTTCCGACAGGAAGAGTGTAGGAAGCCCCCTGTCAGCTTGCAGAGAGTCGTTCTGCATCCTGGATTCTAACTGCCGCTAAGATTTAATAGCTGTGGGGGGAAAAACAGCAAGGTATCCTCCAGTGTGCTGTAAATAGGTCACTCCATGGTAAATTACACACTCACAACTCATCCTAAAAGGAGCCCCGCATCATGGCTGGACAGCAATGCTGACCAAGGCCAAAACCATGAGGGCCTGCACGTGCTCGGGATCATTGTCTAAGTGTGCAACCCGCATGCAGATGTCAGCCTCACTACTGACTTCCTCCAACTCACTGCACTCGTGCACAAATCCAACCTCTGTCTTCCCTCATATATCACAGCACCAGGTGTTTGTTCGACCCTGACCTTTAGCCTCATAAGACTTTTGTCAAAAGCCCCATTGATCCGTCAAGAACAATTCATCACAATGGCCATGCATAATGGTTTACTATCATATGTCTTAAATTACTCATCCATAAACCTAGTCATAGAAAGTCCATTTTGGTGGATGGATTATAATTATCGATCCACCAATCTACAATATGGAAAGCGTCTCTCAATGATGCTTTGAAGGATCAGGAGGGGAACTTTCCTTTAAAGAAGGCAGTTTCTGCAGAATTAGCTATGGCTGTCGTTATATTTTGTTTTACTGGCGATGTTATTTGAAGCTCAACACCTTCTGAAGCCTATTAATATCAAATTAGTGTCTTAATTACAGCTGAAAATATGCAACTGCTTGTTCATCAGAAATGGACAGCTCTTCTCTTAGCCTTCCAACAGCGTTATGAAGTAATACCATTATTGTCTGCCAGGTAAAGGGGGCTTGTGACATGATCAAGCTAGAAGGACAGATATAAGGACACCAACAGCTGCACTGCAGGCTGGCTTACAAAAAAAGAACTTTCTCTTAAATCCATCCACTTGGCATTTGTGATGGTTCTAGCTTAAGCTGATCTGACTTGCCCCCATTCCATTTTACAATGTCACGAAGCATTCATGGCACTGTGGCACATTTGGAAGGGAGCAAACTGAGAAGGGCGATGCTTTTCTGGATCAATCATCCAGTGTGTAGGATAGAACCTTCTAGGGCTCGGCACCAGGAGTAAACAGCCACACTGCATTAGCTGTGCGATTCCCTCAAGGAAACAGAGGGTACTATGGGGGCACTGTGCAGTCATGCTATGCTGTTCAGGAAGTGAGCTGCAAGGTACACATTTTCTGCTCTCATAGTCTCAATGAACAGCGGACTAACAAGGGTGTAGCTATAATACAACTACAGGGATATCTGCTAAAATTAAAAAAAAATAAACCTTAAAACTTATTTGAAATACTGATTGTCTCCACTTGGTTAGCAGGGGCCATGCTATATGAAAAGAACAAAGGCAAAACTGTGACAAGGGACTCTTGAAGAAACCCATCTAAATTCAAAAAGAAAATAAATTTCAATAAATTCTTTGTGGTCATGCTGACATCTAATGGAAATAAGGTGTTTGGGGGAAATGATCTTACCAAAACGTGACATTTTATCTATTCTGCAGGCTAAGATTTTGGAAAGCAAGTACACACGGAGAAGTAGACATGAGGTTCCATGCCTAATGATGAAGCTACCTCCAAATGACAGCCACAGAGGAAAAAATAGCTTTCTCTCAGAGTTTGGTTTGTTCTATTATGGCTTGTTTGTTTATTTAGTTTTTTTTTCATTTGTCTCCTGTTTGCTTTCTAAAAAGACAGAGAAAGAAGGTATGGGATTGGGTGGGTGGGGAGATTCAGGGATCTGGGAGGAGATGAGGAAGAAGAAACTATGATCAAAATAGACTGTGTGAAAAATCTAGTTTGAGTAACAAAGAAGAAATCAAAGACACACCTACACCTGCACACGCACATGCACGTGCACACACATCCACGTCAACAGTGTATGGGACAGAAGTATTGCCTTCTCCTCTGTGAAGCCTGTGCTTTTGCTGACATGCTTTGGCAGGGTCAAGAAGAAATAAGGCTTCCCACGTGCCTTCCTTATCTCTGTCCATGAGAATTTCAGCCCATCCTTTTCACTCTCATGGCTGGTCATTATTCTTTCTCTCTCCCTGTACTCAGCACCACAGAACTCTCTTTCCCATCACTGTGATTTGCTTCCTCGGTAGCCTCTGCTTCCTTGAAATCCTCCCTTCTTTTGTAAGTTTGCTGAGAAGCACGTCTTTCAGATTTTGCTTAATTGTGACTTCGTTGATCACCTCACCAGGGAGATATTTTAATCCTCGTTAGTGATTAATTCTAATTTTGCCATTTTTACCCTCAGATTCTAATGTGTTGCTTATATAATAAATATTTATTTGAGCATGATCTCTCTAGATAAATTCTAAATTCCTGAAGATGAAAAATTGCAAAACTGAAGATCCTGATGCTACATTTTATCATATTGAGTAATCATTAGAGAAATCTTTAAAAGAATTTCACTGGCTCCAATCAATATCACTCTAATAATCTGTTTTGTAATTCTGTTTTAATATATGTCCCCAACTAAGCAACACTTCCATGTATGCAACAATAAAACCATGCAAAACATGCTTACTCCACTCGGTGCTTGCTTCATTTGTATTTGTCTATTTTCTTTTTCTTTCATTAGCCTAATGTTTCTCTATTTTGCTTGATGTTTTATTCTCAGGTATTTATTTTTTTTTCATTTGGGAGAATGAAAGATGAAGACAGAGAGAGAAAGAATAATATAAGGGAAGGAAGAAAGAAACGAAGCGAGAAAGAAAGAAAAAAGAAAGAAACAAAGAAAGAAAACACAGCATTTGATTGCACAACTTACTCTCTCATCAACAGCTTTGCTAACTGCACTGTCACTCATGGTTTTAATCTCTAATTGCCAGGATTCTAGGAACAGAGAATGCAATTAAATTCTGGTGAACCAGGCTGCTGATCCCAAGTATATTTGTACAACAAAAAGAGGATAGAAAATATTTTATTTATTTCAATTTCTCTATTATCCGTCAATTAATGTGACAACCATGAAACTATGCAACTTGACCACCGAGATTCCAATTTAGTTGTTTTGAAAGCATAAGCAAAATTAATCAACAGCGCATATGGATACTAAGCACCAAGTCCCAGCATCAAGTATCTGAAACTGAACCATAGAAAGATAAAAGTAGGCTTGGTGTCTTAACTAAGGTTTTACTGCTGTGAACTGACACCATGGCCAAGGCAATTCTCATAAAGGACAGCACTTAATTAGGGCTGGCTTACAGGTTCAGAGGTTCAGTCCATTATCATCTAGGCCAGAGTACACTAGCTTCTGGGAAGGTCTGGTTCAAGAAGCTGGGAGTTCTACATCTTCACCTGAAGGCGACTAGAAGACTGGCTCCCACATGGTTAGGAGAAGCGTCACATTGCCCACTCCCACAGAGACACACTTCCTCCAGTAAGGCCACACCTACTCCAACAAGGCCACACCTCTTAATAATGTCACTCCCTGGGCCAATCATATTCAAACCAACACACTTAGTGAAGATAGTTTAGGATATGTAAAGCAATGAACAGAGAGAATGTTTACACAGAAGAAAGGATAATACTTTAGTATTATTTCCTTCAACTAAGTAGAAGCACAGTGTTTTCAATAAATTGATGTATATTAACAAAAATAATTTGATATAAAACTTAACTCAAATTTAGTAAGTGAATCATAGGCTATTAGGAATGTAAATATTCTGTCTCTTCAATGTAAATACCCTACTTGTTTATTGTTCTGTTGTTTTAGAAGGAGAAAACCAATAAAGGGTACATTGGTTTCTCCGTATTATTTATTGTAACTTCACACCAACTTTAAATCAAAATAAAATTTAAACAAGAAATAAAGAAGGAAGGAGGGAATGAATGAATGAATGGTAACTCTCATCAGATGTCTGTTTAGATCCCCAAACTGGTACGCAGCTTGTATATGTTCCTCTCATGGTGGCTCACATGGTTTTAATCTCTAATTGCCGGTATTCTAGGAACAGAGAACGCAATTAAATTCTGGTGAACCAGGGTGCTGATCCTGAGTACATTGTACAACAGTGCACCGTGTGCACAGTAAGCTGGTCACAGAATGGAAGGGGTGTTAGCTCACATTGACTTGAAGACCTACTGGGTACCATGTGAAGTGTGATTTCAGAACAGCACGGTATTCAGCTTCCTCACATTTATTGACAGAACTCCCTAGAGTTTGGACATTTACCCAATCTCTTTTGAAATACCATCTAGTGCTGGGAATCTCTCTGAGCTGAGATGAACTATGGAATCCAATTCTTGTTCCTAATTTTTATGGTGTATAAATAGTTTCTGTTTCATAAAAAAAAAAGATCTCTGGGAGAAAGGATGACTTTGAGACTCAATTTGTCGGTTCGAAACTCGCTTTGGCAGTGTACATTGTTCAGTTTTGATGAAGACATGTTGATTGTGGACTGAAAGAAGAACACTTGGCGTTGTAGTCAGCCCCAAAGCGATTTCTGACAAAGCACTTGGTAGAATCTTTCTTTCCATCATTTGTTTGACATATGATGGTTTTCAGGATAAGTTGGAACTCTTCCTGTGGAATAAGTCTACCAAAGAACGAACTCCTCTATCAGCTAATGGCTTGGGAAACTAGACTAGGTTTTCTATTTACACACAACTCAGATAATTGCTCGCACACACACATCATTGTCATTGCCGTCAATTGACTCATGTCAGAAGCGTCTACAGTCTTCCTAATTGAAAGCAGCTGGCGCATTCTAAGTATGGAGAAACCCGCCTTTAAAACCATCATTGCACATCAGAATCCATGATTTAAAGGTTCCTTATCATTCTCCCCATAAAGGGAGTCAATTATTACATAGCTGTTAGCTCTCCCCCTATTATTCCCAGACAATTATGGATAAAGTCAAGAATACATTTCATTCATGCTCTAAAATTAAATCTGTTATCCCACAATTAGACATAATCATGACCACATATGACTGTGATTTACCATAACTAAAATAGATGGTGTGAGATTTACTGCTGGCTTATGTTTGAAATAGCAAAGGCAGATTTTTGAATTAAATAATTGCATGCTAACTGTATGGAACGTAATCACTGCTCGTTCTCCTTCTCAGACACTCTCCCCTCGCAGTCGAATGGTTAAAAATGCTCCGTTAGGAACGTTTTAAGTTATATGTAAGATCACTCTCTGAAAATTAAAACTTTTCATGTCCATCCACACACGTGTGTGGATTAAGCTCTTTGAAAGTATGGTCAGTGTTAGAGAAGAGGAGACGGAATGGGAGCTTTCTAATGTATTCTAAGTTATCTTTGTTGGCAGCTTCGTCTTGTCACTGTGTGTGTCTAAGTCAATTATCCCATCTGAACATCTTAATAGCTCCAAGTCAGGAGTCTGGCAAACACTTCTGCTTCGCTCGTCCAGAGCTCCTTTTCTTGCTTATGTCACCTGATATTTTCTTTGAAAACTTGTCCCCAGCCCTGACTGAAATCTTGAATCATTATGGGTGGAGCATCCTATCTTTCCTTGCCATGAGCAAGGTGGCGCACAAAACCCCCCACTAGCCACTAGGACTCCAGAGAATTTGTGGGTTGAATAAATATGCAAGGGCTGTAACTGCACCCTAATGTCAATATATTTTTGGTGTCTCCTAAAGCTCCATGAATCGATGGACTTTCAAGGTGAAAATCTTGCTTACCCTCAATCCTTCTTGAAAAGAAAATATTGATCACTTAAGAGTTGACATCTCTTTCCTATATCTCAAAACATAATTGACGTGAAGCTACTACCTGCTTCTTGAAGGTAATTTACCCAATGTGTGGTACAGTCAAGAAAGTAGACCACAGTCACTGAGCTGAACTTAGATCAGTCTGACTTGAAGCTTTGACTTTGAACTTAGTGTGGCATTTTCTATTTCAGAGGAGTTCCAAAGTGAGCAGACCTAGGTTACTACGGAGGACACATTAGACTAGATGGGAAACCTAAAGTGTACACACTAAAAAGTATACCTTGCCTTGTGATAATGACACAGTCAGCATTTATTATATACATAAAGGATTCTTTGCAATAAATAAAGACTGCTAAACCATGACAAATTTTGCAATGACCCTGGAGGTTCCTGTCGCCCTTCTTTCACTGTTTAATGTCACACAGCTGCACATAGTTCCAGAATTAGCATGGGTTCAAGCGCAGAACCTACCTGCATTTTAAAATATTTTATCACCCACTCATCTAGCAAGGGATACACAAAGTCTAGGGTAAAGAATGTTAACACGTGTGTAAACATTTTTAAACTCCCATGAAAAGCCACACTGGTGGCAAGTCAGAGCCAAATGCAGGAGGATCAAATTATGTCTAGATTGAAAATAAGCATAGAAGCCACACTGGAGTCTTTAACTCCAGAGTCTAGGACCTCCATCCCACTTGTCACTTGGGTACTATTTTTATGCTTCAGCCGCCATTTTTATCCTTGACCAGTGACTTACAAGGAAAACAGTACTATCCAGTGGGATCAAAGGTAGAAGATGAGGTTGACTAAGATTTCAGTTGTGTTTGGGCCTAGCTCAGTTGCAGGCAGCATACTGCAGCTGTTGGATGGATTTCTGTCAGCTTTTGCCTCTCCCTTCCTGGAGGTGACCTGACGAGCCACCCTGGAATAACTTCTGATGGGAGTGTGGTGAGCTCTGGTCTTTTCTAGGTCTGTTTCAAAGTGGTTATGCCTGGAGCCAAAGAAGAAATAGAATGTGGTCTGAGGCACAGTGTAGAAGGGAGAAGCCAGGATGAAGACCACCTACTCTTCAAAATAGTTTTAGAATCAAAATCCAATAAATTCAACAAGTTTCCCCATAAATTTTGTGTAAAATGCCTTGGAGTAGAGATATTTATTGTGTAGTGTGCTAGAACGATCGTGGGCAATGAGGACAAGCAAGCCTGGTTTTGATTTGATTTTCTATGCTTACCAGCTGTGTGACTTCAGTCAGGCAGTTTCTCTCTGCCTCAGTTTCCTGGTTTGTAAAATGAAAAGTGTATCAAAACATTGGCCTCCTTCGGGACTATAGAGAAAGTTGACTCCAATAGTCAAAATTTATCTGATGTATGATAACTAATTTATTATACTAATATTTCCTGGCTAGTCTGAAAATATCTGAAAATATTCCATTATATCACACTGTAAAAATCCCACCAATTGTTTTTGAAATAGCACCAGAAACTAAGTGTTCCTGAGGTAATAGTACCCATTGAATAAGTCTCCTGGAGAATAAACACCCTTTTCTGTAAGAACACAGTGATGATTTAATTTAGTTCACAAAGAATAAAATGGCCTTGTTAAAGGAGATTGGTTTGTTTGGAGAGGATCTTTTGGTTGCTATTCCCTCCCCTGTCCTGTGTGTGTGTGTGTGTGTGTGTGTGTGTGTGTGTGTGTGTGTGTGTGTGTGTGCGCGCGCGCGCACGTGTGTGTGCACATGTCTGTCTGCTGTCTGTCTATCTGTCTGACACTAGGTCCTCAGAACAATACTGATAGCATGATCCAGCTATGTATCAGAGGGACACAGTAAAGTTAGCACACTTTGCAAGGAGTTAGTTACAGAGTTTAGGCAAAACTTAAAGCTAGGCTATTCCATAGTGGAAACACACACAGTAATTGGCGATTTTTCTAGTTTAAAGAAACAAGTTATTTTGATTTTAATAATAGATCTAGCTTAATCCAATATAACCCAAATATCAGTTAAATGGTAAGTGAACATGAAACATTTTTAGTAAGATGTTTTTCATTTTTTTCGCATTAACTTTTAGAAATCTGGTATGCATTTTGCATTTATAGTCCTCTTCAATTCAAATAATAAATCTTGAATACAAGGTTGTCCCGCCAATGAATTTTGTTAAATAAAATGAAGCCGTATCAAACAGAAAAATACTGTACGCATTTTGTAAAAGAAAATTGTGTTTGTTTTTATTTAAAAGTTGATTAGTGTAAATTAATTAATCTTAACTAAATCAAAGACAGAACTCAGCTCCTGATTCTACCGTGACGGCAGTCAACAGCCACATGCACTTCATAATTCCCCCATCAGCAGAGTCAGGGTTACAGGTACAACCCAGTTGGTACAGCAGTCCAAGGTAGGCAGGGCACAAACCCCTTTGTTTTTTCTGTAAACCCAAGCATTTGTGTGCAGTATCCTTACAGAATCTTGAAGAGTACAGCCTCAGTGCTAATGCCTTTGCCACTCACCTGTAGATCAGAAATTCATCTTAGACATCCAAAGAGAAGAAAACAAAGGGATAGGTGTCTACAACCAAGTCCCAAGTAGCATCTCACAATGTGAACTCATCCACCGTGGCTGGTTGGAAACTAGCAGCCTAGGAGAAGGCAGGAGATAGGAGTATACTGCTAGAAACTTGTCATTCCCTCAATGACTCTAGAAGGCTGGACTCCCAGAGCACTCACCTTGGCAGAGAAGGATCAAGGGAGAGAGATATTTGTGTTCTAAAGAATATCCATTTCTTTTTTGCTTTCTGCCCACTTTGAAGAAAATGTCTGCCAACAGGAAGCTGAAATTGGTGACACCCACTACAAAGGCGAGATTTTAACTGAAGCAGACATCAGACTTTTTACTTCCTTGATGAAAAGGGTTTTCTGTGTCCGCATAGAATGTACATAAAAGAAGGAACTTACTCCACCTCAGAATATTTGTGAAAAGAATTCTTTTTTTTTTTTTTGGTTCTTTTTTTCGGAGCTTGGGACCGAACCCAGGGCCTTGCGCTTCCTAGGCAAGCGCTCTACCACTGAGCTAAATCCCCAACCCCGTGAAAAGAATTCTTGAAAGTATTGAACTTTACATGTATGAAACAAGGTCACTTATAGGAAGTGTCTGTATTTGGCACGGTGACAGAATTAAGAAACTACACATATAAAATCACATTTGTTTATCAAGCCCAACTCTGATTCTGGCTGTTTGAACACCTGAGTCCAAAAGCTGTCTCCCCTTCCAAACCATAGTCCTTCTGAAACTTCTTTTTTGTTCTATTTTACTACTGTAAGGGCCAAGCTTTTCACAAGCTGCCCAGCATGCTCATCCCCACCATGGAGTCCGCCATTTCCCCTGCCCTGTGGAATGTTCCCCTCAGTGTTTCTCTAAGACACTGTTTGTTATGTCATCTCACTCTCGTGAATCTTCCAGGACTCCCCTTCCTAATCCAAAACCAGTTAAGCTCTTAACCTGGCCTTCAGAAAATTCTGTGATTTGAGTTTAACTTATTTTTTTCTGAAAGATCAAATAAGTAACAGCCATGTAGTGAAGCCAGATTACAGCCACTTGCAGACCTCAGGCTCGGTTTGCTGTAAGACTTCATTTTATTTGTGGCCTTTCACACCCACACTTTTATGGGCACATATACAAAACATACTAACACACACAGAGAGAGAGAGAGAGAGAGAGACAGAGACAGAGACAGACAGAGACAGACAGAGACAGAGACAGAGAGACAGAGACAGAGAGAGATGCATGTGTACGTGCATACATGTATGCAAGATATAATTCTTACCTGTGATTTTCTAAACCCCCAAGATTATTGAGATTCAAACTCCTGCTCTCTGAATCTCATAAGCACAGGGCAACACGAAGCACCAAGTACACACTCAGATCAACAGGAAAAGCCAACCCCAGCTCACATTGCCAGTCAGAGTCTTTCTTGTTCTGTTTGTTTCTCGGTCTTCCCTGCCTCATTCTCTGGTTTCCATTCTGTCATGATGGTCTGTGTTATCTTAACATATTTAGAGTTTTGAAGGACAGTCACTTGCTTACGCCCTAAGGGAAGCATCAGGGCAGGAAATGGCATCACTTTAAAAGCTAACATACATGCTTCTGCCTGAATAGATTTATCCTGTCCTTAGAGGCCACATGTGTGGGTGGAGCTTCCATTCATATCTTCCGGAATCACCACATTAGAAGATGTTAAGTCTCTGAGTTTAGAAGGCTCAACCTATGCTAACATATTTCTCCCCCAATGCCTTTCGCCCTCCCCATCTCCTGACCATTGAAATTCAGCTTCTGGATTCAAGCTATTCATGAAGGTCTAGACTTCAGTGTGTGTTCTTGGAGATGCGGACAAGTCCTAAGTAAAATAGATGCATATTGAAATACAAATAGTGGTTAGCATAAAGATAAGCTTATGTACTGCAGAACTTCTCAGAGCCTTTACTATGCTAATAAATGCAAATCATAAAAAGACAGTGTAGTCGGTAGCATTGCTTATCTGATAGATAAAGTTCCCTGCAGTATACCTAGTGCCCAGAACATTAAACCGGATCCTGGAGGGATCTATAACGTCCGGTCCAGGTGAGTGATCAGACAGAGTGCACTGCAGGTCTAGAAGAAGGATGCTCTTTGGGCTATCATTATCACTAAGCAGATCTAACTGGTACACAGCATGTGTGTCCCTGTGTCCCCAGGGAGAGGACACACCCCTGTGTGAATTCAACGAGGATCTTTGAAGAGTGCACAGAGTGAGAATAAACCTTTCTAGAGTCATTTGTATCAGAATGTCGGTCAAGTGCCAACTGGGAAAAGGGTTCAGAGCATGACCTCTACTCTCTAGCGTGAGTCTTGGGGTTCCATGAATGGTCATACATCTTGGAGAAGAAGTCCCTAACTCTTTCAAATCTGAATACTTTTCTTAGCTCTCTGAGTTGCTCTCGGGAATTAAAGAGACCCTACATATTAAGGATTTATCTTCGTAGCTGGTGTGTGGTGAATGCTGAATGCTTCTGACAACCTCTCATTTATTTCTATGAAACGGTTGACTTTACCTAGGAAGGTCCTGTCACTCTCTCCTGGAAGACCAATCAACTTCAAAACTAATAAAAATTAATAACTATATTGGCCACATGGATGACTGAGTTAGGCCCTGGAGGGATGACATTCTGTGTAGCACTTATTCATAAGAAGAAGGATGTCATACACTCTCAGAGGGCACTCTTCTGGAAAGCCAAAATGAAAATTCGCAATTCTCACGAGGTGATCTCTAAAGGAACTTATATTCCTCTTTTTTTGAAACCTTTTAAAGATTTCTAATATTCTAATATACCACCTAAAACACGGGCTCCTGTTTAAAGTTAAAAGTCTTTCTGAGTTCATTGCCTTGTACATAAATGTTATTAATAATGCTGAAGTTATTTTCCATCCCAGGGTCGGATGCCGTGGGAAAGTAATCTAAGGTTTTGATGTTTCACACAACACTTCTGATGTTATCTATCTTGCTTGTGCAAGAAGAAAACGAACAGGAGCAATGAGATGGGGAATTTTTGTGAGTTAATGGAAATGTTGTGGCTGACCAACAAAGAAACTTCCCCAGCCAGAATCAAAACAATGATATTAACTGGGAGGGAGAGAAGCCGGCAGCATAATAATGTCACGCATTATAACCTTATCTAGTGGTTGAAGTAATTTAGTTTGAAGGACTTAAAAAGCATTTTGTGGTTTCTGTAAACTGCCAACAGAGAGTGTGTTTAGCAGGCCCTCCTTTGGCTAAGTCCTTTCCTCATTTCACTGGGGAGAGCATGATCTGTCTGTCTGTCTCTATTTCTCTGTGTCTCTATCATTTCTGTGTTTCTTTGTCTCTCTGTGTCTCTGTCTCTGTCTCTCTCTGTCTCTCTCTGTCTCTCTCTGTCTCTCTCTGTCTCTCTCTGTCTCTCTCTCTCTCTCTCTCTCTCTCTCTCTCTCTCTCTCTCAGCTGCTACCAACATTCAGAAGAGAAAATCCATGCTCCCAATATTTCCTCAGAATAGCCTCACACATTGATCTTAGACCCATCCCTTTCTCTACCAGGAAAGTCCATCAAAACCGATCACACACGGGCACAGCAGTACTCAAAACCAGCTCACAGCTTAAGTTTACAATTAAGGTCCATTAAAAACACCGAGCATGGTTACAAGTCGATTTCCTATTGAAGAAGACAGAAGTGAAGGGCTAATCCATGTTTAGGATTCAGTGCCATGACTTTGACCAAGACAGTGACCAGGGAAGAACAGCTGCTGCTGGCCCCTCCTACTCTCTCAGAACCCTGAGGCTCAGGGAGGTGTCCCCTGTACAGCTGTACTATAGGAGAACTGACACACACCTACACAGGATGCGCCTACACCAACACCTTCTAGAACTCAGTGGAACTTACATCCTCACTCAATTTTCTACTAAGATCAACTGTCATCTACTTTCTTACTACAACACATGCTCTGTCAAATCTGTGTAGTGCTCTGTAAACATATAGTTCACAGCTTCTAGACAGCATCATAACCATGTCAATTTTATATATGTTATCAATTATATATATATATGTGTGTGAACATATGTTAAAACTATTACTAAAAAGATTAACTTCCTATCATGAATACGCAGTTTTTAAATACTGTACCAGAGAAAACAAACCAGTCTTGTGTGCAGAATGAGGGGCATAGTTTAATTTTATTGAACACGTAAATAATAATCCTAAATTTTAATTCTGTGATACTAAGAGAGTTTATGGGGTGAAATTGTTACAAATTTTTTTATAAGACTTTTATTTTCAAGTGTGTCTGGGAGGAGTCAGTGTGCACATGACTCAGGTGCAGAAGCTGGGGCACTGGTTTCTCCCAAAGCTATAGTTTCAGGGTGTAGGGTGATGGCTGATAGGGGTTCTGAGCTTCAAACTTGGATCCACTGCAAAATCAATAACCTGTCCATAGCTCCAACCCAAGAATTTCTTTAAGTCTATTTTGGAAGGGTTTTATTTGTCATAAAAACCAAGGACAGTGCATATGTACTGATGTCTATTTGCCAGTTTTTGCTTCTTTGGAGTCATGGGCTGTCCCATACGTGCAATATGTGTAATTCAGTTTCTAATGGTATAAGGTTTAATCTATGTAAAAATATACGGCTCAAAGGGGAAATGGTACACACTGTGAGATTCCTAGTACTGATTGTTCTGTTCAGGATCCCTTCTCTTTCCAGGAAGGTAGCCAAAGACTTCTAGTAGACAGAAGATTGTGAGATCACAAGGAATGGTTGTTGTATGAAACCCCTTTGATCCTGTAGTTCTAAGGTAAACCTTATGACATCACATAGATATTTTTTCAGTTTGACAGACCTTGGAAGTTACAGCCACTCTGGGCCCTAGACATCAAAGAAAGGGTGAAACCTGGTGACTAACCTCATGTACAAAAACACAGGGTCAGGCCACAGAGAGCTTTCCACAGTTCCTTTGGTGCTCCGTTTTCTTGCTTAAACTGGAAGAGGCAATAGCTGCATGAGATTGACTTTCTCCCTTTTCGGGTTTGGTTTCAGACACTGCAAAGTGTCTGTCCTTTACCTGGCTTACCCCGTATCTGCAGTGTAAAGGTAACTCAGAAAATCTAACTTTCATTTTGCCCAAAATAAATGATTGAAAATAATTGTTGAAATGAGTGGAAGCAATGACTTTTTGCCCCAGCATTTTAACACACTACCGGAGCTCTCTGGGGATATAAAATAGTCCAGTTGTTTTTTGTGGAATCCGTGATATTTACAAATTTTATGCAAATACAAAGTTGAGTGTTGAATTTCTATAATGCTGACCACTGGTCATGGTTCTAGCTGTAGAGATTATTCTGCAGATTGTTTTATAACAATTCCAATCATCCTTATAAAGCAAAGCAAGGCCCTTTCTACAGCTTTAGCACCCAACAGATAACAGACTCTCGGTAAACGTTTATTCAGTAAGTTCTGGGTGACTAGTGACTTCCCATCAAGACTTTATTACTGCCAGACATTCTTTCCTGTTTCTAAGGTTTAATTGTTTGTACATCCTGTGAAATGAGTTTTTGACTCCTTATTAACTGAGTTCTGTGCGTAACTATAAAATAAAGACCAATTAGATATATGAATAGATCAAATCTCTCCCCAAATGTAGAAGCCTATCAACAAGATTGTTGTAGGCCACGCTGCTATATGGATGCCTAAGAGATGCATTTACACATTTCCTTACAGTTCAATGCTTCTTTTAACCAAAGCAGATGAAACCTTCTTTATAGTCTCATCTGAAAAAGAAATTAATAGGGATGGGAACCATAGAAAGTCCACAGCCAACAACACCCATGATAAAATTTGTGGTAACCCAAATCTAAGTTTTATTCCCAAAAACCTCCAAGACTCCAGGTATACTAAAATAAATACTTGGGTCCACAATTATGAATGAAATAAGTCAGTCCAAAATGTTTTAATTGGGCTTCCACTTGCATTTCTTGCTTTAAATAGCTTCTTCCTTTTCTCTTTTATGGTCTACCAAATTGCAACTGACTAAATGTACCTATTTAATGAAAGTTGATTCCATTAGAGTGTAATCTTACCCAACTATTGTTTTCTTCTGGAGGTTGTAATGGAGAACACGTGCGGATGTTTAGCAGGAGGCTCCTGTTTCTGGAGTTACAGTCTTAAAGCTGTCAGAACCGCTCAGGAACAAGAACGAGTCAGAGCTCGCCAGGCTTAGGAAACGCCCACTTGGTGAACATCTAAAGTGGAGGCTGGAGAATGGTGACCAACCAGCAGGGAGGGCAGAAAACTATCTAAGCAAAGAAACTTTCTCTTCTCTTCTCTGGTGACCCAACACTTTGTCCACAAATTAAGTGGTTCATGTCCTAATACATTTTTGAAGGCATTGGATTTGAAATTCGTTTGGTTGCAACTTCAAAAAGAATGGCATCGCTTGGTGTATTCTGGGTAACATGGTGGGGTAGAAGCTGCCTTAATGTGAGCTGATTTAATAAATAAAAATGAGTGAGTGTATATGCCATGTAAGTGTGCCAGGACCTGTGTCCATAATAAGAAGAGAAAGGAAAGGCCAGGAGAGCAAGGAAAGAGACATTTCAAGAGGGGGAAAGGGAGAAAGATAGGGTTATGGAATTTATGGTGTATGAGGAAAAGATAAAAAAGAACCATTTGGGTAGAGAAAGGAACTCAGCAAGACAGCAACAGATGATGGGAGACCAACAAAGAGGGAGACACGTAAGAGCAACCCATGAAGGCACGGACGGAGGAGAAGGACCCACAGAGCTCATCACCTTGCACACCCCCTTAAACATTGTGGTGTCCCCAGATTCTGTCCCCCAAACAAGCAAGTTTACTTTAAATTCTTCTGGAGAGAAGAAAAAGAATATTTAACCTGAACTCTGACAATACCAGTTAATAGGCCAACAGGGATGGGTAAATCTCAAAAAATTCTTGCCCTAGGTGAAGAACTACAGGTAAATAATGGACGAGGTGTGTGTGTGTGTGTGTGTGTGTGTGTGTGTGTGTGTGTGTGTGTCTGTGTGTCTGTGTGTGTGTGTGTGTGTGTGTGTGTGTGTGTGTGTGTAAGAGAAGGAAGGAGGTAGAGAGGGAAGGAGGGAGGGAGGGACACAGAAAAAGACAGACACATAGACAGACTGACAGACACACAGAGACTGAGAGTCAGTCTTCAGGGACAAGTTTCCTCAGGTCTTAGCTTATTCAGTGTCATTCAGTCAGCACATACATATAAGTAACATACATATAAATAACAGTGTTTTTCAGTAAACACATATAAAAAGTGGTAAATGAATTCAGCAGGTTGTGTGTGTGTGTGTGTTTATCTGTGTGTGTCTGTGTGTATGTGTCTGTGGGGTGTGTGACAATAATAATTAAAGAAGAAAAAGTCATTAATTTGAGAGGTGTGTGGGGACAGGGAGGAATTAGATGACAGAGAAAGGGTGTAAATGATAGACAGTACTCATATATAGAAATTTTAAAAGATTGATAAGATTTAACCAAAAAGTGTATCATGCCAGATGAGGTAGTACATGTCCTTTATCCCAGCATTTCAGAGGCAGAGGCAGGTAGATGTCTGTCTTTGAGGTGGTCTACGTAGAGTTTTGAGTCACCCATTGCTATATAGCGAGACCTCATTTAAAAAAGTGTATTCAAATTTTCTCAAAGTATTTATGACACCTCCCAAAAGTACATGGTCAAACAATGTGTTGTCACAGTTTCTTAAGAAAGCCTATATTAGAATATATACAGATAGGCAGAAAAGAAAAGCACCTGGTATTTCTTTTTCCTTTTGGAAAAAAAAGATACCTGTTTATTTGTTCAAATCCAGGAGACTATACTAAAAACTTCATATTTGAGGCAATGAACTTCCAACAATTTTATATATTCACAGATTGATCCTTTTATATGACTTTTATAACTGATAGAAATAATTTTCTGAGAATTCTTCAAAGTTTCTCTAAAGAACATCAGAAGCACTAAAAAAACGAGAGCCGCAAAGTCGTGTTTTATCCTCAGCTCTCAGAAGCAGAAGTAGGAAAGGCTATGAGTTTGAGGACAGCCTGTGCTACATAATAATTCACTCTCAAAAAAACAGGGAAAACAGCAACTCCAAAAATATACATACTTATATTAGTACATACATTCATATACATATATATATAATATATATACACACATACATACATTCATATATACACACATACATATATATGTATATATATATACACACACATACATATATACATACATTCGTATATATATATATATATATATATATATATATACACACACACACACATACATACATAGCATCACTGACTCAACCACTGCAACATGATAGGCATCTTCTTGGAATCATGTGCCCTAAGTTTCTTTCGGAAACTGAGCAAAAGTGATTGCTTACAGGAAAGTACATAGATCCTTGAATCTGGAACCCCTGGAGTCCTAGCCTAACTCTGCATCTTGGCTTTTGTGTTTGTTGACCATTGCTCCATCCCCTCATATCTCTATGCCCACCTTCTAAGACTCTACTGAACCTATCAAAGCATGAAGATAACCCAGAAAGTTCTGGATCATTATGTAATATACACATGATTCAGAATACAATACCAGTGCCATACTTCATAAAGGAAATTTTATATAAAATTATATAAATGTGTGTGCATGAGTCTATCATTTTAAGTAAAGTTTATTTTTTATTTAATTTCGTTTTTAATTAAAAATTATAGTACTGTAAAAATAAGCAAATAGCTAATTAAAATATTCCAAGTCCATTTCTGCCCTCATCTTTTTAGACTGTTAGAATCTACAAACTCTGTTGTAATTTTTAGTACCCACTAGGCTACTTAAAATCTGTTAAAATTTCAACCCTTCAAGCAATCAGGGCGGGAATGATTGTGCTGTGTGAATGGAAGGAGGTTTTGTTTTGAGATCGTATCCTTATAGAAACGAATAAATGTGATAAGGCGATGTGTAGTGTGAAAAGAAATACAGAGATGATAAGAGTCCATTCAACTGGAGGAAAGTGTGTCCCAGTGATAAAAGCAGAGAGAGTGCCCACCCCAACACATCAAACAATGCAGTTTCACAGAGCCAGAATGAAAAGCCATTTTACACTACTTATTGACCTCAAGATTGGCCATACACCTAATACATTCCTACTTTAAAGAAACACAGGCACTGACTAATGGCAACTTTTTGGCTTTACTGTGGATTCTTCTCTGCTGGTATTATGGATTTAAAAACAAAGCTACTCGTTTTATATGATATTAATGATATTTTATAGGATATCAATGACTGGAGATTAAATTACAGTGTTTCTGTTTAATTCATTAATAGCGTGTCCTTTATTTAAATTAGAATAAAGAGTGTTGTTTGCAACAGTTGGGCAGAATGATTGTGAGTTTATAAACTAAACAAAACATGCCACCAGGCTCTGTTCACTAGACCCTAAAGCACTCAGACCACGTGAAGTGTTAGTCATACTGGAACAATTACAGGGCAAAGCACAACTTAACCAGCATGGGTGAACTTGCCAGAGAACCTTAGTAACTGTTCGATACCTTTTTGGTCTGCTATATGCTTACTCTTTTCCATTTTCCTGCTTTTCCTGTCCTGTCTTTGTCTCGGGATTCCTAAATGGTGACCTCTTTGCAATGCAGCGCACCCTTCTAAACCAAAACACCAAGGAGACAGATTTCTAGGGCCCATGGTGTGCCAGGGATGACATCAGACCGTACACATCGTCTCATAAAAATTCACACAAGGTTTATATCTCAATTTTACACATGGGACTGAAATGCGAATAATGCTTCCCCGTAGCCACACAGCTGGGAAGTTTAGATCTCACTCCCTTCAAACCCTTGGGATGAGGTAAATATTCTCAACTCCATAGCTACAAGAACCATCCTAATGGTAACCAGCTATAATGTCATAGAAATGATACTTCCTGGGAAAATTAGGTGTAACTAGTTTCCAGCTCACTTGTGCGCTCTCTCTCTCTCTCTCCCTCTCTCTCTCTCTCTCTCTCTCTCCTTCATCTCTTTTCCTCCCTATCTGTCTCTCTTTCTTTCTCTCTTCCTCCGTCCTCTCTTTTCCTCCCTACCTGTCTCTCTCTCTTTCTCTTTTCTCTCTCTCTCTCTCTCTCTCTCTCTCTCTCTCTCTCTCCTTCATCTCTTTTCCTCCCTATCTGTCTCTCTTTCTTTCTCTCTCCCTCCTTCCTCTCTTTTCCTCCCTACCTGTCTCTCTCTCTTTCTCTTTTCTCTCTCTCTCTCTCTCTCTCTCTCTCTCTCTCTCTCTCTCTCTCTCCTCTCTCTCTCCTCTTCTCTCCCTCCATCTCCTCTTCTCTCTTCTGTCTCCTTTCTTGCCTCCCATTCTCTCTCTTCCTCCTCCCTTCCCCTCACCCCTCTCTTTCTGGAATATTAAACCTCACTTAGGCCAGGCACCATGACTTCCTGCATCACAAACACACACAGCAGGAAAAAAAAACATCAAACACCTACAGCTGTGAGAAGGTGGGCAGAGTCAAGCAAGGCTCATGTCCCATTACTTGAAGGGAGTACACGGTTCTGATGCCACGTTGCTGATGCCAGGTCTTTCTGCTCCGGACCAATAGGAGAATCCACACATTGGTTAATGAAACCACAAGTAATTTGTAGGAACTTGACTAATCCACAAGCTTCTTTTCTACAAGAGTTTCTTAATTGTTTTTCAGATTCATTTCTTTCCTTGTATATGTATGAATGTATAGCCTTCAGGCAAATGCCTCTTAGAGCCAGCTAGGTTGATTCCAAAACCTCTCAGAAAGTACCAGGACCTGGAGACCAAGGCTTCCAACAGAGACACCTGTGAAGTTGGACACTTTACACACAAACCACAGCCATGTTTATATCAATTAAACACTGACTGTTGGGCTATATAGGAAAGCATCTTTAATGCTCCTAGTAGTGATTCTGTCTGGGGTATAGTACAGAGCATACCATTTGTGCTTTCTGCCCATTGTGTCCTAGTTACAAGTTTTCCATTCACAAAAGACTAGACCATCAGTTACCATCCCCACACCATATAATATGCTACCTTATTTGCAGAAGATAATGGACATGGAATAGTTTCTATGGGGAAAAATTGCATATAATAATGCCCTAAAAACATTTCTGAGATAATTAGGGGGAAAACAGTTATTCCAGAAGTAAAATATACATTAATCACGTCCCTTTAAAGGGAGATCTTCATCATTCCAGCTCCTCCATCCATCCAACTACTCTCTACTTCGGTCTTGGAAAACTCACTTGTCTTCATTGACAAGAAATACAGTCACTCCGTCAAAGTTAAGCAGGATGCAAAATATTGCATTCCATGAAAATCTTAGCCTGAATTTAATTTTTTGCACTTGGTACATAATGACTTTTCCATCTTTCTTCAAAGAAAAGAAATCTTCGATTTCAAAACCATGTGTTTGGGGGGTAGGGTGGGGGGGAATCTGTCCTGAATTAGATCTTTCTGAACTAGTTGCAAGACATTCCCTTCACAGCACCCAGTTTCTCAGTGTGGAGATACGTGATCAAATTGCTCAACCCCGCTAAGTCCTCATTTTAGCGTTGCTGGACTCTTTAGTTCCATCCCATGGCTCTGCATTTAGCAAGCCTGCTGGTTGTCTCAACCACTTACTTGCTTTTTCCCATAAGCGGAAGCTGGATCTAATTTCCAAATGAAAGGCCTCTTGACTGAACATTTATTTTTACGAAGGAAGGAATGGCTTTACAGTGTTTGCCATTTAGGCTTTTTTTTTTAATTTGGCTTTTTTATTCTCTGAAAAATGTGAATGGAAAAATGTTTATCTGCTGGAGGGCTTCACATGCTTCTGCTTTACTGCCTTCATAAGTTCTCATGACAAAAAGAGAGAGGGGGAAGAAAAGGAGGGAAGGAGAGGAGAGAGACATAGGGAGAGAGGGAAAGAGAGAGAGAGAGGGAGAGAGAGAGAGGTAAACAACTAGTTTCTGAAGAAATGTTGAGTCAAGGCTAAATCGGTATAGCCTATGAAGAGCATAACAAATATTAAAACCATCTTATCATTCTACTCTACCTACTTTCCCATGGTTCTGGTTATACTTCCCATCTAAGTAACTAGCATCACCCAGTGATTAATGGTATAGATCCTGAAATACATAGTCATGTCCATACAGTCACGTCCATTCAGTTAGCACTTAATAAGTGTGTGATCTTAGATCATTGGGTTTCACCTTCACCTCCTTGTCTGGAAAACAGGAACAATGCTCACCCTTTGCTGCTACAATTGGACATTAAATTAGATAACATGCACAAAACATGTCAAAGAGCACCAGATAATCACATTCAATAGGGGTTGAGGACACCTAATTTGTGACCCTTATTTCATGATTATGAGTATACAAAAAGTCAGTGCATGCCCGCTATCTCAAGGGGTAAGAGAGAACTAGCTATAAAAGGCTCGGTTCTTAATCCAATACTCAGCTTCAATAACTGATCTTTCCATTAGGAGCATGAGAGATCTCTATCAGTTTCTTCCTGGTCCCACCACTCCCACCCCTGTCCAGGAGCAACTCACCATCTTTTTGGCTCTGATAGGTGCTTATACAATTACGTGTTTCTGTCTGAATTCCAATGTTTACTGTAAATCAACTTGTCTACTGCTCACACATTCACTGTACAGGCTAATTATTGTTCTGGTGATCTCCCCTGGATGATTATGCTGGTTATTAGTGATAAACAATAATGCTTTCCCAAGAAATGTTCAATGGTGATTTTGAATTCCAGCTAAGAGTGTTCACCACCTAAATGGCACACATAGTAGGCAGAATACTCCAAAGATGTTCATAACCTGATTTCTGAATATAAAGTATGGGTTGCCTTCAACAGCAAAATGAATTTTTGCTGGTCTGATTTGGTGACTTTCAAATGGGATAGATGTTCTGGAATGTTCGAATGGGTCTCATCTGATCACGATAGTCTTTAAAACTGGAAGAACTTTCCAAGCTAGAACCAAAAGGAGGTTTTATTAAGAAATAAAGTTGCAAAAATGGAGTTTGAAGAGACCTCAACCTGCTATTGCTGGCTTTGATGGTGAAGAGGTCCCCAAGGCCATCACTTCGAGAAGCCTTTTCCATTGAATAAGGCAATAAACTGGAGCACAGTCGTCCACATAACAGAAGAGTTCTAAGAAAGTTTATCCCTCACAGATTGTGCCCTGGTGGAAGGATTGTACTCAACCCCTCCTAAAACAATACTGTTTCTCTAGAGCAGTGGGTCCATGCCTGTCAAAAAATTCTCAAGAGAAGGCTAAAGCCTTATTTCAATACAATTTGTATTCAAAAGCAAGAATTGAGATGACATTGACAACAAAATCGATAGCGTCCTTGACTTCCACAATCAACAGCAACATTTTAAAAACGCATCAAAAATAAAAATTAAAGTCCTCGTGGGTATCCAAAGCCCCAAAGGGTAGATAATGAGTTAAAAGGTAACTGTTAGAAATCAGAATGAAAGCATCAGGAAATTGTAGTTTGAACCAGATTTATACTAAAATGGATTTTACTAAGACAAATAGGCTTTCCGGTATCATTAATGGTAATTGTAGTTTCATGGAGGGTTTTTGTAATACGGGCAGGCAGTGTGATTCAGAAGGAAGAATTTCAACATCGCAAAGAAAGTTCAAAACAGTTGGTTTTTCTGAGTGTTTGACAAAGGTCTGGAGAGGAAGCCCTCCCTGGCCTCTGGTCCTCTCTGTGTGCTTTGATATCCATAAAAGTTTATTTGTCTGCGTCAAATTTCGAGGAGCTGTTTGAAATCTTTGGTGACTCCAAGATCATGTTAATTGCATTCACTGGTCAACTTCAAATTCCATGAGTCACACAGTGGCTGAACGGAGTGCAGATGGGTTCCTGTATGCAACCCACAGACCTTGAGAAGTGTGACAAGTAGAAAGGCCCAAGTGAGGATGTTTTAATTCCACTTAGAAGGGGGAAGGAAATAATCACAGGAGGCAAAGGGAGGAGGGACCTGGGTGGAAGAAAGGAGGGGGAGGGAAAAGGGGAACAGGATCAGGTATGGGGGTGGGGAAACAAGAGAGAAGCCCAAAGGGCCAAGACAATGACTGGAGATAAGCCCCCTCACATTAGGGGTTGGATGGCAGGTGAAGGGACCTCTAGAAAGTACTATAGTCTCTGGGGATAAGAGACTCTAAGGACTCAGAGGGGGTGACCTTAGCCAAAATACCCAACACTGGGGAGAGGGAACTTCAGTAGACAGACAGGGCCTCAAGTGGAGGGACAGGGTTACTAACTCACAGTCAAAATTCCTGACCTAGACCTGTTCCTGTCTAAAAGATCTACAGGGACAAAAATGGAGAGGAGACTGAAGGAAAGGCTGTCCAGTGACTGGCCCAACTTGGGATCCATCTCCTGGGAGCTCACCAAGGCCTGACACTATTACTGATGCTAAGATGTGCTTACAGATGTGAGACTGGCATGGCTGTCCACTGAGAGATCAGCTGGCTGATACAGAAGCAGATACTTACACCCAACCAGTGAAGTGAAGTCAGGGACCCCCTATGCTTGAATTGGGGGAAGGATTGAAGAAGCTTAAAGGAAGAGCAATCCCATAGGAACATCAGCAGTCTCAACCAACCCAGACCCCAGGGAGCTCCCAGGGACTGAGCCACCAACCAGGCAGCATTCATGGTCTGCTCTGAGGCCTCCGACACATATGTAGCAGAGGTCTGCCTGCTCTGGCCTGAGTGGGAGAAGATGAGCTTAATCCTGGAGAGACTCCAAGGAAGGCAAGGTCTGGTGGGGAGAGCACCTTCTCGAAGGCAAGGGGAAGGAGAAATGAGATGAAGAACTGTGGGGGAGAAACTAAGGAGAGCGGCAGTGACAGGAAAGTAAATAAATAAAAAAATAAAAATTGAAAAAAATCACTATATATGTATATATATGCATCTACATGTGTACATATGAACATGTTCTTGACATATATATTGGTATGTATATGATTATATGTCTATAAATTTAATTTTTTTTCTTCTCTCTCCTTGTCCACTACATTTCTCAATCATACTCAAGTGGCAGATAAAGGCAGCTGATAATTTTTGGCTAATGTCCTGTTTTGGTGCAAGACAATGCAATTCAAGGTTGAGGAAATTCAAACTATTAAGTGAGAATCAAAATTCTGTTACCAAATTTTGATTAGAGAGCACATCACCTTGCCTAAATACTGCTTATTTAAAAGCTTGCATTGCCTGGATGAGAAAATGCAGCGATTTTTAAGTGGGGTGGTCAAGTGAATTAGGGAATATTAATATGACAGTTATCAGGATTTCTATTCCTGCACAAAATATCATGACCAAGAAGCAAGGTGGGAAGGAAAAGGTTTCTTCAGCTTACACTTCCACATTGCTGTTCACCACCAAAGGAAGTCAGGACTGGAACTCAAGCAGGTCAGGAAGCAGGAGCTGATGCAGAGGCCATGGAGGGATGTTAGTTACTGGCTTGCTTCCCCTGGCTTGTTCAGCTTACTCTCTTATAGAACCCAAGACCGCCAGCCCAGGGACGGCACCACCCACAATGGGCTGGGCCCTCCCCGCCTTGATCACTAACTGAGAAAATGCCTTACAGCTGGGTCTCATGGAGGCATTTCCTCAAATGAGGCTCCTTTCTCTGTGATAACTCCAGCTTGTGTCAAGTTGACACACAAAACCAGCCAATACATATGTCAAACATGGATTAGTTGAGCAACCTTGGGGGCAGTTCAGTGTTTCAAATGTTCAAGAAGATGTTCTTTAAAATAGGGTTTTATTTTCCTCAGGACTTAGAGGTGGAATAGATAGATGTCTGCCTGTACCTTGAAGGAACAATTACCATAGCAACTTTGCTTTTCTTACATAAACTATATTTTTCTCCAATAAGTGATCGGGAATTTATTAAAAGAATTAGATGAAGGTCTGTGTCGGCTTTTAAGCTTTTGCTTAAGCTGAGACTTCTGCCAGAATATGTATGCCCTTCCGAGCCAAGGGACTTGGAAGCCACAGAAGCTGCGTTCTTTCTTGCTTCGATCATGAAAAATCTTAAATTATTTACAATAGCTTTTAAAATGTGGCATGAACGAAGTGGATTGCTTTAAAAATACAGATAATTTCTCTGTTGTTATGCTAAACTATGGAATGTTCTGAGATATGATACCTGCGATTTCAAACCAGCGGCTCTGCAGTCATCCTCATCTCATGGCAATGAAGTCTGGATCTGGTACAGAGACCTGGCCTTAAGCTCAACGTTAGGTTTGCAGGAGACGCCGTGTGATGCTTAGGTCTAGGAGCTGGTGCTGTGCAGTGAATGAATCCATGTTATGTGGTGGACATTCACATCGGATAGCACATGTGGTATTGCTAGGACTGGAGGCTAAGAGCCAGGACCAGAGGCTAAGAGCCACAGGTGATTCCCGGAGCTCCCTGTTGTGCGGGCGTGCTGGTTCTCTGGGACACATCAACTATCAGAAGAAGAAAGCTTCCCAAACCCGAGTCTGTAACTTCCCAACCAGCACTCCATTTCGCATAGCACGAGTCAACTCCAGTGCTCTACAAGTTATGCCCCTACTGATCTGGAAAACAAGGTCACAGTGAAAATAGTTAATGACAACCACTAATCAATCCTGAAGTAGAGTACGCCATTTAGGCTTCATAAATTCCACTTTCTGGTGCGTGAAAAGGGATTTGGGATTTGTAATTCAAAGTCCAGACATTTGCTATAGGGCTGCCACTGTGTGTACATGTGGGTGTACATGTAACATTGTGTCTGCTATGGTGCAAAAGATGGATGCGGTGTTATACCAAGGCCAAATGTTCAGGGTGGATACAAGGTAATGTTTGTACACCTAGAAGGGGATCTTGAAGCAAGACGGTAAGAAAGGCTTCTTAGGGCAAGTGTCACAGATTGTCAGACTGTAGGATAAGAAAGATTAACAATAATCAAGAAATCCGTAATGGGAAAAAGTAACCAGTATTTTTCTTAGTAAAGATAAGAAGTCTTGTAAATTATGGAGTTGGAACTAATCACACTAGGAGGCTATATCTGTATCTTAAAGGAAAGAGAAACAATAAATTTGAAATTTGAGTGTACTACCATAGCTACAATATGGAGGGTTGAAGGGAGAGGGCCTAGGCATCTTGAATGTTTTACACACACACACACACACACACACACACACACACAGTTCCTGTCATTCCACGGAAGGTTTTAATGTGCCCCTCTTTGGCTAGTGCTTATTTTGCCATGCTTGGGGGTCTGAAATGTCTAAAATTAAACAAAGGTGGGGTTCAGATGTAATACTGCCACTGAGGAGGGGCCTGAGTCTATTGTCACTGGCAGCTTTCTGTCAGGGACACTGAGAATTGGCGCCACGGTGTGGCCTTGGAAAGAGGGAAGGGAGAATCTGGACTGTTTGTGTGTTTTTGAAATATTATTGAAAAAAATCATTTTTTAAAAAAAAATTCCATTAAGAGCACTAGAAATGTGCAGCTGGGCGGAGAGAGGGGGAAAGCTGTGCTCTTATTTTAAGCATGTGTATTAATTATTGAACAAAGCTGAGTGGGAGCCTGCAGCTGGAAAGTGCAGGAAACTGAAATTCTAGTTCAGAGTAAATTCATGAAATTACACTTCAGCAAGGGAACTCGCAGCTGGGGGAGGGCAAAGGGGACAGTGATATTTTTTAACTGAAATAAAGCATGGAGCCCTCGCTTTGACACAGTATTGGAAGGGAAGTCCTGGGAGTTCGGATCAGAGTAGAATCAGGCGTCACTCTGTACAGCACGAAGGAATCTTTGGCTTCTTGGCTAAGTAGAGATAATTTTTTAAAAGATGATTCTTTGGTATCCATTTTGTAGATCTCTGTAATCTGCGAGACTTCTTCCAGAACTCCAGAGTAATAACATTTTACCCCATGAAGACTATTCCTTTATTCCTTAAATTTGTACTTCAGTGAGATTTATTTTTCTTGGGATTCCTAAAACAGCTTGCCACCTGTGAAATTTGCCATCAATTTACAAATCAAGTCATGTATATGTGCATATATATATAGTCATTTTTATTTAAATTACCTAATTTACCTACCATGAACCTGCTTTTTTAAAAGAGAGGACACAGTAATATTTAAATGTATATACCCAATGGATTAACTTTTTATCTAATTTACAATCATGATTCTTTAGTAAATCCCTGTCTAGCAAAGAAATATATATATATATATATATATTATAGTGTCCCATGGTTCCTTTTCAAGGTACAGGTTAACCTTTAACAAAACAGTAAAGTATGAGAACCCTGATGCAATAAATTATTTTCGATGTTATTCTTCTAGATCAAAATACTCTCCTAAGTATAGACCAGTGTTTAGTTTTCTTATCTTTTAGACAGGGTCTCACAGTGTGATCCTAGCTGACCTGAGACTTGTGATGTCGTCCTCCCTGGCCTCAGATTTTCACAGAAATTCATCTGCTTCTTCTGCTCCCGAGTGCCGAGGCTCTACCACTGTTTGCATAAAAGCTTTCAATGTTATAAACTTAGAAAAGCACCATGTTCTGTTTGAACTTATTCAAGGAAATTTTGTTTATTTCTGTTACTGGTTCCTGGACAACCCTCATCCTGTCAGAAATTCTAAATAAATACTAAGAGTATAGATGAGAGGAAAATCTTATTTTTCACATTTCAGTATGATTTTTTTTGACGTCTGCCGATCACTCACAAATATTGGTTCATATAATTGTATAGACCCCAAAAGCCCAAATCAAGCAACCAGTACTACAAATTGTTTTCTTTAAAGTGGCAGACTTACTTTACTCATTTTTGAGAAACTATCCACTGAATATTCAGGTCTAGACATCCATAATGCACTTGACTGCCATTCTTTCAGGTAACATTCGCTGGCCACAAAGAAAGTATCAGTTCAGATGACCAATACTTTCTCCTGAGATACCTCATATGCTGTAGTGTAATGTTATATTTAAAATGTTTTAACTTCTTTTACTGCAACTTAAAAATTACTAGCCTTTATTAAAAAAAGAAAGGAAAGAAGGAAGGGGGAGGGAGAGAGAGACAGGTTTAGTAACATTTGCAGAAAAATAATTCAGGAGCATTACTTGTAGACGCATTTAATAGACTTCACATGTATTCAGTGTTGTGAGCTCAGAACTCCTCACTGCCTTCACTCCTTATAAGTAATTCCGTGTTTATATTGTTTCCTGGGAAACACTAGCAAAAGGGTAGTGATATGCCTTACAGAGACGTTGCTTCTGGGAACCATGAATGCTTTTCTGAAAAAAAGAGAAAAAAAAGGCTGTTTCCAGGGTAGGTGGGAAATAGTCAGAGCATAATCTTGACCTGAGATGGTAGAGAATCAGGGGAAACGGGATTTATATGTTAGGGGGACGTCCCGGAGGGTGGTGTGTGGGAGAGTGGGACAGAGATTCATCACTAGCCAGGGAGGAGGCTTCTAAAAGCTCTAAGACCTGAGTTCTTTCATCCAACTTTCCCTAACAACGTTCAACATGATGCTTTCAACATATGGCCTCTAAAAATGCTTTTACAGCCATCTCACTTTTTAAAGGATGTGCTCAAAGATGTTTGTCTCTCTCTCTCTCACACTCATCCACGCTTACCTCACCTGAGTGGAAGGTGCCCATGTTGCCTAGTAATTCCCAATGGGGTTGCTCTGTCTCTGTCTGTCTCTGTCTCTCTCTCTGTCTGTCTCTGTCTCTCTCTCTCTCTCTGTCTCTGTCTCTGTGTGTGTGTGTGTGTCTGTGTGTCTGTCTCTCTCTGTCTCTGTCTCTGTCTCTGTCTCTCTCTGTGTGTGTGTGTCTGTGTGTGTCTCTCTCTCTGTCTCTTTCTGTCTCTCTGTCTGTGTGTGTGTCTGTCTGTCTGTCTCTCTGTGTGTGTATGTGTGTGTGTCTGTGTGTATGTGTATGTGTGTCTGTGTGTGTATGTGTGTGTGTCTGTGTGTGTCTGTAGAAGCATGCTTAAGTGTTTTGGTCAAATGTGACCATGAGCCTGACATTCAACCCAAGACCTAGAACATACTAATACTTGTTTCTATGTAGAAATATATTTCTACATAGAAATCCTCATTCAAACTCCCTTCACTCCTTCCAAAATTAGCACTATTCTCCATATTAACTATTTTTTAAAATAATTTGAAATATATACTATATATAATGCTTTAACCATTGTGCTTCTGATCCTCATTATAGTCCTTTCTCCCTGGAATTGACTGCTACGTCTTCACTCCGCCCTAACACAGCATGGTGAGACTCTACCATGACCTGTGCAGACATGCTCTCCCTGTAGGCAATGCTCTCCCTGTAGGCAATGCTCTCCCTGTAGGCAATGGACGTTTAGGCTGCTTCCTGCCTCGATAGTACAAGTCATGGCTTCTTGGCTTCTAAACATGTTTGGTCCTGGCTTCTAAACATGCTTAAGTTTTTCTCTGGGTTATTCCTAGAAGACCCCTGCCTAGATCACCAATATGCAGATAAGTACTTCAGTATTTAGAGTTACAAGGGGTGACCAAGTGATTGAAGAGATTTCATATTGAAGATTCACATGCACACACCCATGTACTTCACAGTGCCCAGCTTAGTTATTGAAAATGTTATAAGTTGAAGGATCTATATCTCAACTCCCATTTACTTTCTACACTAATAAGATGAGGACTCTATTCAAATCCTTACTAGTGACGTTTACTGGTTTGATGAATGCTTTTCCATGGGTTTCTTACTTTTGCTTTATTGACTTACAGAGGCTTGCTGTATACTCTGGACATGAATTTCTAGTCATGGAAAAGTCTAATAAACTGCGCTAAATACAACTCCAAGGCACTGCTTCTTTCTGGTTTTCTTCATGGTGCATTCTTATTTTTTAAAGGGAGCTAGGCTTAATTTTTATATGCAGTAAAATTATGGATAGTGTTCAAATGCAGTTTTTCTCACAAGGCTAGCCAATGTTTGCAAGATCATTTTTAAAATGGCGCCATACCATACTCCATTGGTGATTTATGTGTCAGTTTATGCAGAAGTCTGTTTTATTGGTCGGTGTTAATGATACAGTGCCCCCTGGTAAGCTGTGCTTTTTCTCACATGAGCCACACATCCTGGTTCCCTTAATTCAGATTGGAGACTGACTTGAGACTGAGATAAAAGGAGATGGTTTTAATCGTTCAAATGAGATACAATTTTCTTAAATATCTGTGAACTACTATAGTAGTTAAATTTTGGCAATATGAGCAAAATGAAAAGAGAGACAATACTTATAATGATGACTATCTATAATAGGGAATATAATAATGATGCCCTGACCCTTCTTAAGTGATACAATTTTCCTTTAGCCTAAACAAGGCTTGCTCACTAAATGAGTCAAACCAGAGCAAAGACAATTGAAAACTCTTGGTTAGGATCTGAGTCCTATATTACCTCCACACTGCATTCTGTTACTCTACCAATCTGCAACTAGCATTGTTTAGCTGTTAACATTACTGCATGCATGCCCTGGGTAGAGAGAAACTAAAACATATAAACACAAAAAAACTAAAGAATAATTTAGGGAAATGTCAAGAAAATGGTTGGGTATGAGTCTTGATATCGGTTTGCCTCTCGGGCAATGTTTCACACACTCCTTTCACAGTACCGCAAAGCACATGCCTTTCTTTTTATAGGGTATGGTTAACAAATGATATTTCAGTAATTTTTTTCTCCTTTGCAGTGGTAGAGTTGATGATTTAATTGGTTTCTAGAATATCCATTTTTAAATGTTATAAATGTAAACAGAGAGAACAGATGCAGGACTGTAAAGTAAAGATGTTTCTCACATTTATACGCAGCTATTTTCTTAGAAAGATCTGCTTTGTCCTGGGTGCATCTCGTTGAGCCTAATTGAAGTCCCCGGGATATCTTCCTATGGCCTATTGCGAGTCGTTTGTTAGCAGATAGTGGCCTTTTAAAATCTAAGAATGCATTTTGACGTTACAGATAAGAGACTCAATTAACTCTTAGTAAAGGACTTTCCTAATGGGCTGACTATGAACGATGGGTACAGATGAATCTACAGCTTCATAGAACAGTTACCAATGTAGATGTTGAGACAGAGAGAACCGTGGGCACAGGACTGAAAAGGAGAAAGATGGATTTTGGATGTACTCAGAAGAATTATCTATTCCTGTAGCTGTTGTGTGGCTACTCGAACATAAGAAAGAGGAGCTATGCCCACGGACACAAGAGACACCAACAGGCATTTAAATCCAAATCATCACTAAGGCACAAGAATGTTGCCAACGAGTAAGTTTGTCCTCGTTTATTCTGAGCAAACCTGTGTTGTTTTGTGAGGCATCCCTTCCCCTTAGTATTCAAGTTTCTTCAATTTTTTATTGGTTATTTTATTTATTTCCATTTTAAATGTTATCCCCCTTCCCAGTTACCCCTCTGCAAACCTCCTATCCCATCCCTCCCTGCCCCCTGCTTCCATAAGGGTGCTCCCCACCCAAACACCCACTCCTACTCCCATTCCCCCACCATGGGGCATTCCCCCACCATGGGGCATTGAGCTTCCACATGACCAAGGGCCCCCCTCCCATTGATGTCAGATAAGGCCATCCTCTGCTACATATGTGGCTGGGGTCATGGGTCCCTTCATGTAAAGCTGTGCTCTGTACTGTGGTTCACAATGAATGCCAAGCTCATGTTCTATCCAATAGTCCATGCTTTTTGAGGAACAGGCTCACTCCTCAGCAGGAAATGATCCTTACAGCATGATGGCAAGAGTAGGAAGCAAGCGCTTAATAGATGATAACCTTTCTGTTCCTGTGCAGCTGATTATCTGCCTCTGTTAGTTTAAGGAGGATCGCTTGACTCTGTGTGGCAGACCTGAATGAAAAATAGGTAGGTTTAAGTGTATTTTTGAAATTTGTGATTTTGTGAAAGAGGAAGAAACAGAGGTAGGACATAAACACGGTCTGCACACCTGGGTTGTGGTCCACTGCCCCCAACTCCCTGTGCATCTCCAGAGTGTTTTGTCTTACTTGGCCATACTCCCTTTGAAAGAAAGAAAGAAAGAAAGAAAGAAAGAAAGAAAGAAAGAAAGAAAGAAAGAAAGAGAGAGAGAAAGAAAGAAAGAAAAAAAGAAGGAAGGAAGGAAAGAAAGAAAGAAAGAGAGAGAGAGAAAGACAAAGAGAGACAAAGAAAGAAAGAAAGAAAGAAAGAAAGAAAGAAAGAAAGGGAGAAAGAGAGAAAGAGAAAGAAAGACAAAGAAAGAAAGAAAGAAAGAAAGAAAGAAAGAAAGAAAGAAAGAGAAAGAAAGAAAGAAAGAAAGAAAGAAAGAAAGAAAGAAAGAAAGAAGGAAGGAAGGAAGGAGCCAAAGTTTAAAAACATCTGGGCTCTGCACTGGGAAATAGTTTTGGTGAGACTGAAGTGATTATGCAAAAGATTATGCAGAAGGAGCAGAGACTGTCTCTTTGTTGTCTTATTTATGAAACCTTTTACTTTCACAGTAGCTTTGGTCAAATGCTATGAAGTGTTTACCAAACCTGTCCTGTTTTCCACGTTTGAAAATGAGCCTTATTTGAAACCACTGAAGGCTTCCCATCTTGGGCATGCATTTGTTCAATCGTCACCCATGATTACAAAAGCCACCCACTCCAGTGCAATTTTTAGCTTTGTCTGTTGGCTGGCTTGTTTGTTTGAGTCCTGCAGTATTGTTCCTCTCAGCTGGACGGCACCACCCTTCTGAGAAGCACCCTAAATTCTGAGAGGTGAAAGGGTTAGCCAGCCACGAAGGACAAGACAGAATATAAACTAGGAAATCAAAACCAAACACTTGGCCCCGAGTCTTAAGACCAAACCATCTAAACCCTCTGTCCACGCTACATCTAAGTCAGAGAGGCTACATCATCACCTAGGTCTGTCCAAGTTGTTCTGGTGAGGGAGGTGAAGCTGTTGTCCCAGGAAAATAGCATCATCAGGCCATACTTCCCCATGGAAGTGTGGTGTCAGAATCGCAAGAAGGTCCAACTCAGGACACCTGTGTGCCAGATCCGCCCAGCTGCGCCCCAGGGCCGGCCAGCGCTGCCTGACGCCATCTGCCGAGCACATGAAATGCCAGTTCCTTGCTGAAGATGGGTTTGAAGGATGAGAGCCTTTAAAGAGAAAGCTCACAGCTCGGCTGTGACATCCCTTAAACTTTCTCACATTTTAAAATAAACAATTTTAGGAAGAGAGGATTAAAGGCTTATGTCTGAGAGATGACAAGGAGGGTATATTGTGAGCTCCAGCAAACACTGCCTCAGAAGTCCTCGTTCAGATCGGCATTTGGCTTTTCACTCTGGTGACGGATGAAGCATGACCCTACTCTTGGAAAATTCCAGGTGTTAAGCATGTGCACATTCCAGACGTGCTCTGTGTTCCTGGGGCTGGGTTTGCAACAATCAGACCAGCAAGGGAATCGCTTTTTTTCTCTAGTTCTTCAGACATTTAACAAGACTTTTGGCCCACACCTTCACTTCCTGTGCGGACAAGCCGGACTCTAGAATCCTTATACTTATTACCATTCTCACCACACATGACACTAACACCTAGGACAGTGTATTTCTTTGAATTTGAGGGTTAATTTCCTACAAACCATCAGCATATCCCTATTTGATAATCTGCCTTCCAGTAACTATGAGTAATTATACTGTGCTTAAAATATTGTATTTTCCCCTTAGTCTTTGTGGCCAGTTTTGTCCTGTTTATTCTAATTTTAATGGCGACTTAGAACACAAATACATTTTAGAATTGTCTGCAGGAAGACAAGACAGGAGCTTCAGTAATTTCTAATGTTTACAGGCAAAATTCTGTGAAGCTCTTGAAATTTCTAAATCAAATGAAAGCTCCAATATGTTGAAAATAACAGTTCTCATTTTTACAAAAATGAGAAACAAAGTGGTCTCCCCACTTAAGCCAAGAAGGCAAAGTTGTTATATTTTAACAGAAAAAAAATAGTAATTCCGTCCGGAAAGTTGAGTCTCCAGGAAAGCAAGGACAGCAAACCCTAAGCTTTTGTGTCACCTACAAGGTCCCTTTTTAATATACCTTTCACTCCTCCTCGGTCAGATCTACACTGAGTGCTTTGCAGGACCCCCAGAAGCTGATAAATACAGAGAGATTAATGCATATTTAAAGAAAAATCCTGGGAGAATGTAGGTACCCCACCAATATTAATCACGGATAACATCTAGACAAAGACACCACATACATCTCAGCTATCTGACAATGCTGGTGCTCAATGAAGGGTGTTGCTAAAAATATACGGGGTCTTTCTAGTGAAACCACATTTGATGCCAGGCTGCGTTATGCATGGATAAACAATTACTATGGTTCGCATTTATTCTATTTGATTTGTGTGTGCTTGAGTCACAAGCAGCTGTCCGTGGTTTCTTCCTTCTCCTTTCATGTATGCTAGCTGCAGACTATCACTCCTTCAGATCCCTGGGCTTGGCCCACTGTAATGATTACTATTGGCACTTTAGGGAACCTGATAACCGGGATTTGAAGTCAATCCTCTGCTCACAGCTTTGGCCGTGCACTTTCTTAAGATATTTAAAGCAACCTTCACATGTCCAGAATTTCCTCTTCCCACCATCAAAGCATCCTCTCCAGCCAGGCCTTTGGCTTTCCCAGAAATGAACTTTTGTTTTTTCCTAAATAGAATTACTGGCGTGGCTAAGCTACATTATTTTTTATTTTTTATTTTCTTCTTCTTTTTTCTTTTGTCCTTCATTTTTGTAAGCCCTGGACCATCAAATATAGTTGCTCTTTGGTGTTGAAAGCTCATATTTCCTAACAAGAAAAAGCTCAGTGTGTACGCCAATTTAATTTGTAATCAATCAGTGGGTGATTGTGCCCTAAGACCTGCACATGTACCGATTTAGCATTTAACGACCCACAGACACTGACATACCCTGGAGCTGCGGCGGCTAGGACTCCTCGGAAGTGTCACTTCAGGAAGATTTTTCTCCTTAAAAGACATTTCTTTCTAAAAACACATTGGAGCCAACAGGCAGGCAAGGAAGTGTCTGAGGTTCCCCAAAGTATGTTGGAAGCTGTGTATTAGTTTGAGCATTGCAAAGACATTTTTACAGTGTTAACAATTTTAGATTTTCTCTGAAATTTTAACTTGTTTGCATAAAAATAAGCCTTCGTATAGGCATTGTTTTCTTGTCGGAAGGCATGTGTTTTAACTAACAAGTTACACATGAAGTGGCCTGTGTATCCAGATTGGACTCCAGGGAGTTGGACTGGGTGTGGCCTATGCATGACATTTCTTTCAGGAAGAGTGGGCTTTGGGTGGAGAGTGCATTTCTAGCCTACACTGGACCATCGTGACTCTCTCAGAACTCTCTTAGAAGTAGGAAGCATCTTATAAAAACTCTCCCCAGGATTTCTAACAGAGACCGGTTCACAAGATAATACTAGAGATTCTTCTTTTTTTAATTTAAGATTTTATAAATCCAAGTGAGGTTTCCATGCTAAAACAAACTGTCATTGAAAGGATTACAGGATGCTAATGCCTTGACCCAGAATAACTTATGGGTCGTATTGGAATTGTTTTAGGAAACAATACTAATTTTTGTTTGTCTGTCTGCTTTTGTTTGGGGCTTTTTTTTCCCTGCATCCTCACTGCACATGGTCACTGAGTTTGTGAAAACAGCAAAAGCCACCAGGTGCCCAGTATTTTGAATGTGACACACTAATCAATACGCAAGGCATTGGTTATAGTCACAGGTTAGGGCCAAGGAGAAATAGACATAAGGGTCACTTCTGAAGCCAGTCTCAGAGCAAGGGTCTACTACATTCTAACCTCAAAAGAAGGAAATTTCACAGTGATTGATTTAGGGATGTGTGAATATGCCTTTTAAAGTCTGTGGCAGAGCTTTAAAGATGTCTCTGATCGAGTTGAGTTCTCTACTGTGTTTCCGCCATGTTCTGCCCCACTGCTTCGCGGTGCTGAGATCTCAGGCCCTTTGCTCTCCGTGGCTCCCATGACTCCATGCTGAGGTCCCAGCCAATCCCGCACCCCATCTTTGTCATTTCCTCCCACATTTCTAATTCCTTGTAAGCTGCCTCCTCCCGCTGATGTTTCTTTGGTGTTTTGTAAATTATAAAATTAGAATCAGACTTTCTGGGGAAGCAGCAAGAGATTTACAAAGAGGAAAATAATCAAAACTTTAACCCCTGCTGGAATACTAGGGAAATAGGAAGGTCTCCTTTCTTTACATTATTCAGATGTTTTAGTGGCTGTTTTTAGATACAGCCTTATTCCTACAGGTCATTCCGACTGTCCATCTATGTATCCATAACGCAGTCTGTCAAGACGTAAATGGCTTCATTGTCTGTTAAGATAGGGTGTTTTTACACAGTGGTTAATATCTAGACTTGTGCCATTCATGTATAATAGGAAAGATAATAGCTTTTGTTTTATATAATTGAAGTGAGCAAGATGACTAAAAGATTCAGTGTAAGTGTTCCTCCTTAGAAATCTTGATGAAAACTTATCAAGTCCTCCCGTCCCACTGCTATAGTACATGGACCTATGAGCCTCTGCTCAAACTCAACATTTCAACAGATTGTCTAGAACACTACACTGGCTACATTACTACATATACAAAGGACCCAGCATAGCATATGTGTCTAATAAATGCTGGTTAACTGGGATCATTATGTCTTATACACTTCAAAAGGAAGCAATTAACAAGTTGATTGATTCACCCCAATAATTTAATTACATCTGAATTTTCATGTATATCCAAGTAAAGATCTTTGGCTGGTTTCTCTGGCCTCCGATGTATACTAGGTGGCCTAATGTAGAGAGAAACAGTATAGACTCAAACAAGACTGTCTGTCTACGTTTTCTTTTGTTTAATTTTTGCAGTAGTGTGGACTGATCCACAGGACTTTTTGCAGGACACTGTGTATAAAAGGTAAGCACTCAGCTACTGAACTACATTCTCAGCCACAAGCCTGCCTGACTATTAACTCTGCTATTCATGTGCCATGTAATTTAAGGGACTAAATAGGGGAGCATAACCATCTCCTCTAGAAAGGGATGGATGATGGAAACTGGGCTAATCAGACTTTTACTTTAGAAAACTCACTTCAGAGAGAGCATGGAAGACATCTCGCAGAAGCATAAGACACTGATTTTATTTTATGGAGAGTGACAATGATGTCCTGTGAATCTAGGCAGCAACTGGATGACAATAACACAGCCAAACTGGTCAGTGACAAGACGGAGCAATCTTCATCAGAGAAGAGAAGATGGAAGGCGGAATCCCTAGTCTGTTTCTAGACTGAACATTTAGGTGACTATTGACCCTTGTGAATTTTGTAAGGAGTATAATATGCAAAGCAAGCTTTGGAGAAATAAATAATGTTTTGGTTTGAATATATTTGGTTTAGATCATCTTTCAACTGTTCAAACACATATACCTCCTGAGTAAATAAAGGCATAGGCCTGTGTCTGCAGATCTAAACATGGAGCCTAACAGCCTGTGTGGCTTTCATTGACTTGCACCACTGGAGCATCTCATTTTATAGATTTTCAGTAGATTACAGCCATCAAGTTTCCCTAATTTTATTGAAGAATAGTCACATATATAAAATTCATTACATGTTCTCATTTAACAAGAAAACCAGAGGTCATAAATTATGCTGAGAGTCAACTAAGTTAGAACAGTTTACTTACTTTGAAGAGCAATTTTAACTTACAAAAAAAAAGAACCACCATGAAAAGTCATGGGAAAAACTTAAATGTGCATCGAAATGTTTACCAACAATAAAGGCAGCACACTATATCATTCGAACCCAGCAAGGTTCTGGGGTCCACAGAGTTATCACTAGTTAGCAGGGGACAGGAGGGATGAAAAATGCAATGACTTGGAAAGATCAGAGCCTAATGGCCAGCTGTCACCATTCCTGTCCTCTTATGATCTGCTCCATTTCCCTTTGACACTAAAATCATGCTGAAGGAAAGGCCTTTAAATTAATTGTGCCCTTTAAAAGAACTATAACGATTTTGTGAGAATAAGTTTTTCCCTGATATTCTTATATGTGTGTCCATTGTATCTATGTCTCTGAGATTATGTCAGTTATGCTACTGAAGAGAACGTTCCTCCATAACAGACGAACATAAATCTCAAAAACTTTGGAAAACGCCCCTTCTCCATCCACCCGCTTTTCCTCTGTCCTAGCTGATGGCTGTTTCACAATAATGAAGCTGGGCTTTCCTGGGAGTATTTCCCAGATTTAATTCATCCTCAGCCTTTTGATCTATTATGGGTCCAAAATACAGCACCCAGGGAGCACTTCTTAGGTCTTAGGTATGGCAGGAAGAAAAGGCACGGGTGTCTTCTTGACAGCCACGGGCAGAGCACTGTATTGGCAAGGAGAAAATGTGCTTGCAGAATACAATCATAAGAAGAGCTAAGTGTTTATCAGAAGTGCAGAAGTATTATCCTAGTGCTGAGGTTTCAAAAGAAAATGCAAGAAAATCAAAACGGACGGGCCATAATAAAAAATTAAAAACCTGAAGCTATTTTCCCAGTCTCAATCTCCTGCTTCTTGCACTTTGTTTCCATAGCAAACGTGTAAATCTACCAACAGGGAAACTATAGTCGTGCTTTTACAATCATAATTTACTCTTGGGTTGGTTGATTGTCTAACTCAGAGTTGACATTTATAAATTTAAGATGAGAAGGTCTTAACTTTTTCAATACAACGGTTTTTAATGATATAAGTGCCCAGACAATTACTGTAGATGTACTGATTAAAAGGCCCTGGGTGTTAACCGATTGCCTCAAGGTCTAACATAAATGACTAACTCTGTCTGCTGTGCCTGCATCTAATCTTCTCTCAGGTTCACCTGCTAGGATAGGTAGACATTTTAACCATCCTAACAGTGTCTGATAATATCGATGACGTGTGCGTGGAGATAAGGATGCTGATGCGAGGTTTACAGATGTCAGGAACTTTAAAAGGCCCATAGCTTTTGCTTACAATTCTAATAGTAGTGAGAAAGGAAGTGAAGTGATCCGGGCCCACAGCTGGTAGAGTCAGACAGTGGCACAAGTTCGCAGGTGGACGCCTCTCTTCACAAGGCCTTGTCCCTAACACCAGCAATGTGGATTCTGAACATCTTCAGAAAATGATGCTGATTGCCAAGAATGGGGCCCAGCGATCTCTGCTGAGCACAGCTCATAGTTCACTGGCTCAGCGTTATTCAAACTGTGAGTTTTAATCACTAGTTTAAGTAATAATGACTCGAATTTCTGAAGGAGGTGGATGAGGGAGGAAGAGGAGGAGAAGGAGAAAGAAAAGGAGAAAGAGATGCTGATAAAACAGGGCAGAGAAGGAAGGCACAGAAATTTTAGAAAGTGCTCCGTTGCCAGTCATAATAGAATTTGTGCTTACAACATTGCTGGGGGCGTGACAGGAGAAGGCCATGCTAGATCACAATGTGAGATACATTTCTGACTCTGGCAGGAAAGTCTTAAAGCCACTGGCCCCTATCCTAGTGAGCCTTGGACCAATGTCAAGCAATCTGCAGCCTCTGTAGTTCCAATCTTCCTCCCCCCCTTCGAGATGCACTGCAGCCTCAGCCAGGCTTCCCGCTAATCACATCACTGAAGTGTCGGGCCTGGGAAAGCAGCGAGGACGAAACAGTCACAGCCACTTCCCTTCATTAATTTTGTTTAAAGCCCACGGATACAGTTGTCATCGAGACACTGTAATCTTTGATAACACATCTGAACATGCACAGACTTCCAGCGGCTAAAAGAACCACGCACAATTTATCTCCGATTGGGTTTTTTTTTTTCCCTTTAATCAATTCAAGACAATGAATTTAATTCTTACACAGAGCTCGGCTGACATCGGGTTTACTGAAAAACATGGCTTTGAGTTATTTAAAGGGCTTATATTAGGGTTGATGGAGCCAAGTCCTAGGGAGAATTCTAGGTACTATCTGGGCAGTATTGCTCTCTTTTGAGAATAGGCTCAAATACATACAAGATAAAGAAGTAAAACTAAATCAGTACCCATGTGCCTCTTGGGTACTAGCTCAGTCTCTTTATGAGTTCTTGATGCATTTAAATTTGTAGATGATAAGATGTCAGTCTTAACAACCATTATGCAGATAAGAATGATCTTGTTTTCTTATCAAATATTCAAGCATTTCTTAAGTCTTAAGACACTGTTCGAAAGGAGAGTAAGAGTGTCTTCACATTGAGCATAGCAAGGTTATAGCAATATATATACATATATATATATCCTTTACTATCTAGTTCAATCTATGGAGAATAAATAATCTGTTAGTTATTTAAAGTATTATTGTACAACTTAGAATATGTAACACTTTATAAGCATAAATTGTTACTATATGTTCATTTTAACTAAACATAAGAGGCTTTAATACCATATGCACCACAGAGCAGGGTGAAAAATTCTTTAAGTTCCAAGATTTAGAAATAGCAAAGATTTAAAAACAAACAAAGAAACAAATCAAAAACCATACCTGCTTTAGTAGGGACCTAAATATCTTTCATCACCAGGAGGTGGTGAGACAGAATAGAAGAGGAGAGGCTCTCTGATCTGACACGCTTGAGTCTTACAGCCTATATCAGTCCAAAGGTTTTTCTGAGAGTTGTAAAAAGCCAGGCCCTTTTTTTTTTTTGCCTGAGTTCTGACGGTTTGACGTTAGATGTGAATGGTTTGTGTTTTGTTACTGAGGATTGCTGTTGTTTCTAGCATGCTTTCCAGAACTGTTATGGAAAAGATGGGACTCGAGGGGTTTATCATATTAAAGGGAGACACCTACATTCGTAGTAAACGGCTCTATAAAAGGGAAAATCCTCTCTGTCCTTGACTGAAATTAGGAGTCAGAGAGAAACAAGCAGACGAGCATGGGAGAAGGGCCCATGTTTGCAGGTAGGTGACAAGAGTCAGAGGAGGAAATAAATAAAACAGAAAGCACAAAATTAGAGAGATAGTGAAAACTTGGGTGTTCGAAGTTAACAACGGGCCACAGAGTGCTGGGGAACAAGGACTTTAAGTTTTATTACAACACCACAATTCAGGTCAAGCCCTCTTTAAAGGGTGTGCAAGAGAAACCACCGTTTGCATAAGACTGCAGTTTCCGATGATTTGAAACTGAAAATTCACTCTGTCTTCCCATTTGGATGAAAGCTTATACTTCATTCTTAACTGAATAGAAATACCATCAGCAGATACCATTGTTTCTCACATACCCTGTTAAAAAGAAATTTATTTGCACATTTCCGTGAGATGGATTTAATCCGCAACATTATGAGAATGTTTCTAATTTGTGGGGATTATAAAACCGTAATTCAGGGTGAAGTGTCAAAACTGGAGGGAAGGTGGAAATGCTGCATTTCCGGTTTATCACTGCATCTCAAACACAGTTGATATGCAAAGGGCAGTGTCCTGTCCTGAATTCTGAGCACAGCATGTAGGCCCGGACTCTGAAAAGCATTTGAATGTCCTGCTTTTGAGGAATTGTCTTAACTTTAAACGTCATCAGATTAATGTTCTTGGAGCAGACTGCCTGAGTACGCTCAATTACTTTGGTTCCTGTGGTTAAGCAAATAATATTGTCTTGGGTATTAAAACCCCAATTTGTTATGATTGTATCCTTGAAGTCTGAACTATTCTTGCTTCTGCACTCACTCCCTAATTTTTCCGGTTACCCAGTAATGTGCTAGCTTCCCTTCTACGGCAGTGACATGCCATCACTTTTAATGCTACCATTCAAAGAAAAATATGGAACGGTACCAAGTTCTTTAGCTGGTCTTATTTTGCGATTCTCAGCCTTGTGTGTGTTTGTGACTTTGCTTCAGGCATATCATATGGTCTAGTCACTTCTCCCTGTCTTGGTAAGGAGGATTAAACAGGCCATTCTTTGGTGCATGGACACAATAATGTATGTTTCTGTACAGGCTGAGGGAGTGATGTCAGCAAACTGAGAGGGTGTGCTTGTAAGATTTTTCTTATATGTTAGACTGTGTGATTCTCATTCTTGCCGTCCATGGTATTATTGTTATTGGGAAGTTGTTGTTATTTTGATGTTAATTTTACATATTTAAAAGAGCTAAAGACATTGAATGACAGTTCCAAAGATTTCCAGCTGGGCAATGGTGAGCTACTCTTCAAAACCAAAGAACCGGAAGGCCATTTGATAGCCTAACAAGCAGCTAGAAGAGAGAATGACAAAGAATTTTTAAAAGGCAATAAAAAGTCTAAATACAGACAGTTCCTCTGAACTATGAGAGTAAACTGTAGCAGACACACCATGGAGGAGGCCTGGTCTCACGGAAGTGTTCACATTCTGAGACATGTGTGTAGCAGGATATGCTGTTCACGTGAAAAATATCCCAAGAACATACCACTTTACTGATGACACCACTGTGTAATTAGATGCGAGAGGTGTGTGGATGTGTTCTCTCTCTCTCTCTCTCTCTCACTGGGTGTGTGTGTGTCTGTCCTCTGTCTCTGTCTCTCTCTCTCTGTGTCTCTGTGTCTCTGTGTCTCTGTCTCTCTCCGTCCTCTGTCTCTGTCTCTGTCTCTCTCTGTCTCTGTGTGTGTATGTCTGTCTCTCTGTCTCTCTGTCTGTCTATCTGTGTGTGTGTGTGTGTGTGTGTGTGTGTGTGTGTGTGTGTGTGTGACCTGCATGCAGGTACTAAAAGAGGCCAGCAGACGGCACCAGACCCCTGTAACTGATGCTGAAACCAAATGTGAACTACTTCATTTGGGTCCTAGGAGAAAACTCTAGGCTCTGAAACGCACCAATGACTCTTAACTACTGAACCATCTCTCCAGCCCATGTTTTCTTCACATACCAAATACCTCACTGTTTAGAAAACTAGGGGAATTAAGGCGAGTTTCACGAGCTGTCTGTAGGACCAGAAGAGGTAGAGCAGTGGAGGGCTAGGAGTCACGTCTGACACAAAGTGGATGGTCAATCAATAGTACTACTTAGTAACATTTAACATGTACTGTAAGTGCTTGCACGCTTGTTTAAGGAAATCAAACATTATGTCATAATAAGTTATTCTTCTCTCCAGGAGAAAGAATATATGCTTTACCTTATCCACACAATAACTCAAAATATTGAAAGTTACCACCTTTCCCTCTTGAGATGCTGATTGACCTTATCATTTAATGTAATTAATCACTCATGGATTTTTAAAATTTTTGTTTTATCCTGACCCTATATATACAGCCGTTTAATGTGTAGATTTGAGCTATTTGAACTTAAACTATTATGTGCACCAAATTATAATGTAACAACAAATTAATTGAATTAGATGCTGCTAAAGATTTGAAGGAATAACTGATTTATATTGGTCCCACTATTTTACTACGGGAACAAGTTAGCTAGCGATCTCTTAAAATGTCACTGCTTTCATGGGATCTTCCTGATTTGCTTTTCATATTTCTAATTCGTGGTTCACTGATGAATCCAAACCATTTTTAACATCTTACAAAAATTATCTGCTTTTCAGTGGTTGGTACAGTGCAAGCCAATTACTTAATGGTACAGTGACTTTAATATCAGATTGAAACTGTCAGTCTTAAAGATCTCTCTGATTCAATTTACCATTATCCAGAAAGTAATTCACGGCGTTAACTCTCAAGGAGGATTCTGACTAGATACTGGTGCTGTTCATGGCCTCCCTGTTATTAACTTGGAACCAGAGAAGGCAGTGACCCAAAGTTGTCATCATGAGACACTCATTGAGAAGCCATTATTTTAAATATTTGGATGGTGACTTTTCATCCTGTGGACAGATGTTCCTATTTAAAAAGAAAGAAAGAAAGAAAAAAAAAAAGAGAGAGAGAGAGAAAGAGAAAGACCTTCCCAAATTTTCTATCAACTGACCTTGTTGTTTGAGAGAATGGTTTAGATTTGTACTAAAATAAACAATTAGGGAAAACAAGACACCCTCCCCAGATTCTGGCCATAGTACATAGAAAAAAAAAGAGCATTCCTTACTTACCTGATTACTTACCTGAAATAGCAATGCTAAAGTTTGTTATGCATTCTATCTTAAATCTTCCTATGCAAAATTAACATGCAATGACAAAGAATGGGAAATAAATCTCTTGGTCGTTACTAATATTACTTCTGATTTTTTGTTTCAGTTCATTTGGATTTTCAGACTATTGTTTTAGGGTAGTGTTGAGAAAGAGAGACAAAGAACACCAAGTTTCTGGGTAGGAAGTTGGGAGAATCTTGCAGGAATTGGAGAAAGAAAAAGAATATAATTAAAATATATGAAAAAATTTTAATGAAAACGACTAAGGGACTCATGCAGGCAGTATATGGCAGAAATCTTATCAATGATCAGATAAATAAGGTGATGGTTTATCTCTTTTTATACACCAATACAAGTACCTAGAATATAGTAAGGCAAATCAACGTAACACATTTTCGGAAAGAATAATATTGTAATTCACCTTGATATTGCCTTTATATTAAAGAATAATTGCAGGCTGACTTTAAATGATAAGTATATTAACTACTATAAATCTCTTCTAGAACTTCAGGGATGATTTTAACGTATATTTTAAATGGTCGCATACATAAAGAATCAGGGAAAATAGTGCCCTAAAATGGAATATAACATTACCCTTCTATGACGTCGTTGCAACTTTAAACATAGATTTGGAAAGGAGGGAGCAGTGTAGAAATTTGTATCCAGGAGAATAATAATAATAAAAAAATCGTCATTCAGTCAGAGTCACAGCTGGAGTGAATTTAAGTCACCTTGTCCTTTTGCTCTCTCTGGTCTGGCACAAAAATAAAATGATGGATACTTATACTTAGAGCATCATTAAAATGCTTCTCCTGCTAGTCATAGTAAGCTTCCGCTTGTGTCAGTGGTCTGCTCCGTAGAAGCGACCAGGAAAGCAACAGAATATAAATTGTAGATTGTTTCCAAATATTCTCAACTGTTTTTCGAAAACTTAACTATAAAATGACCCACTCATTTTGTGATATCCAAGAAGTGTTGACCGGTTATTTATGTCCTAGCAGGGAGAAGTTGGGCTAAGGTTAAAATAAATCTTGAATAATTTTAGAAAGCAAGGCTAGTGGCTACAAAAAGAAAAAGAAAAGACAGAGTAATTCATTTCACCTGGTGTTTTTGGGAAATTTTCACAGGTACGGATAGAAATTGTAAATTTCTTCTTCAAAACGTAATCTTATGCTTTCCGAAAGAGAAAGCGAGCACTGAGAGAAAACACATTGCTGACCAGAGGTGCTGTAGGGGGATATAGCATTTTATTAAAGAAAATGAAATCCACCAATATCAGCGGTCTCTAAAAGAAGTCCCCCAAGTTCCAAGTTCAATGAGTCTCAATAATGCTTTGCTCAGAACTTGGTTTCCTCTGAGCAACTGTCCTTCAAGTAGCCAAACTGTATTAGAAAGTTATAGAATCGGGGTTGCATTAAACTAGCTGGAGATCCTCTCCACAGACGGGACTCCAAGCAGCTCGTCAGCATCTTAAATATAACTATTTGTCACCGATCAAATAGTGTCACCGATCACTTTTTAGATGTATTTGGCCTTTGTATAGCTTTCAAGTTCAACACAGCAACTAAAAGACCAAGTGTGATACAGAGAACAGATGAATGTGATCACAGATCCACAAATCTAGAAGGTTTTTCATTAATGCACAAAACACTGTGGAGTATAAAGATGAAAATGATTGTTTGATCGCTTTAGAATATTCCTAAGTTTGTTTGGAAGGTGCCCCATAACATCCAATATGCAAATCTCTAGAGACGCTATTGGGTGACGGCAAAAAAATACGTATTTATTCCCATGATTTTGAAGATGATATTTAAAATTACTTTTGGTTTCAAACATGTGAAATACCCCCCCTTAGGAACTGAAATACATAAATGTTACAGATATGTATCAGTTGCGAAACTTGATTTGTACTGTACACATTTACAGCAAGCACATTTTTTTAAAAACCCATTAGCAACGCCAGAAATGAAAGTTAACTTAAAAGAACAGAATAGCTCATTAAAAAATCATTTTTCCTAATTAATTTCATACCAACTACCTGTATATACTACTCTCGATTTTCTTGATCAGTTCCCACTCTAAGTTTTCATGGTGTCTTTGAAAGGAAACGTAAGTATTTTCTATGTCAGTTTCCACCATAAACCAAAATAATCCCCTACAACACCTCTGGTCAGCAATGTGTTTTCTCTCAGCGATCACTCGCTCTTTCTGAAAATGTAAGGGTGTGTTTTCGAGGAGTAATTTACAATGTACTCACCTTCCCTACAGAACAGGAAGAACCTATAAATTAAGAACACTTCCCTTTCCTGAAATTAAACTGCACCAATTCTGGGAAACCCTGGAGCTTACTTAGCCTTATTTTCACTTTTGTGAACCAACAGATAATTAAATTTCTTCCAAAAAATTTATTCTGTAACAGAAATAAAATTTGTATTTTGACTCCCTATTCTGAAAGTTTTAAATAGATAGGTGTTAAATTTCAGTTTACTAAAAGGAAGATTGAAGACTATGTTTCTAATCTCTCGATGGGAGGTCGGTCATATCCTCGAGATTCCCCCTTCTGTATCTTTAAGGACAGATATTTCGATGTCATCAGTCACAACGGAAGATGATGGACAGAGCTAAACTTCTTAGGCCTTGGGTGGTTCTCCAGAAACAGCTGCTTTCATCAATGGGCACTGTACTTTCAGTCCTCTCAACTGAAATTTGCTACATGATGGTCAAAACTGGGTACCAACACCGCTGTTCTAGATCTCTCTCTCTCTCTCTCTCTCTCTCTCTCTCTCTCTCTCTCTCTCTCTCTCTCTCTCTCTAGCATGCTAGCCCGCTTGGTCTTGCTCTCTAAAAAAAGCAAACCAGCAGACCAGCAGTGGATCATTTCGCTTGGGTGGATTTCCTAACTTACTCCCATTTGTGAAAATTAAGACTTTTGGAGACTATTTATCCAGTGGGATACAGAAGATAGAATAAGGGTTCAAATAATTAATTTCTCATCTTCAATAAACCACCTTGTTTTCATGAGAGTATATGCTTTAAACCAAACCACTAGTGAGAAGACAGAATAGATACAGTGTAGTCCTCCTAGATAGCAACTATCTTCCCGCTGCTCACCATGGCAGCTTGTTTTGCTTACTCTTAATTCCAGTGTATTAGATTCTTGAGAACCTATATTCTAAGAATCTCTTAATTATGCTTAAATACCTATAATGAAATATATTTTATATGCTAAGCTCTGTGAACATATCATGAGTTCAACTTACTTGCAAAATAAATAATTACATGTTTAAATTGATTGGTTGAAGCAGTGGTTGCAAACTTAAAAAACACATACACACATAATTAAGGAGGTCTTTGAGGGACAGCAAAGATTATCTATAGCTATCAGTCTAAAGGTATATTAGCAAAATATTAAGGGTGAGTTAAATTTGGAGATTTCTTTAGTTCACTCTGTAAGGCCCTCATGGCTGCTAGGGTGACTGGTGGATTGACAGAATAACATTAGGAATAAGGACCCTCAGTGATGTCAGAAGTAAGGGCATGCTGCAGAAACTCCAGGGATGTATACATGGATAAGACAGAGACAATCCTGGAGAGACTGGTGATTTTCTGTTCTTGGGAGAACTATAGCTTTCTGAAAAGAAGAAGGTGAAATGAGAAGAGAGCGCTCTGCAGTAGAAAATCTGTAAATGCCCTTTCAGCCGAGGACCCTAGCTCATGATGGACCTCAAGGAGAAGGTTAAGTTAATTGCACTTGAAAATGTTTGGGTGTCTCCCCCGGAAACAGAAATGGTAAGAGGTTGCTATGTTAGTGTGGAGGTGTGTAAGAGAGGTAGTACATGCAAAACTCATGTATGTATGTATGTATGTATGTACACATGTACATATATATAATTTCTTATTTTCCTTAAATTCTTTTAATGTCCTGGGATTGAAGCCTGTGTAGTCCTTTAAGAGAATAGCTGACATTTGGGGTATTTCAAAACACTGGGAAGCACTTTCATAATGCAAAAGCAGTGCGGGAGCGCGGGAGCGCACACACACACACACACACACACACACACACACACACACACACACACACACACACACACACCAGGCACTCAGGCCATGAGAGGGCAGTAGGGGGCCAGGCTCAGGCTGGAGTCTTCCCTGGCTGTCCAGCCTTCACTGCCAGCCTTGCCTCTGCCTCCTGGACTGTGGGCAGCTGCAGCTGATGACAGCGCGCTGAAAGCGGGTGCAGCCTCAGCTCTGGGCGAACCAGAAAACCCCGCATCTGTTGAACGTGCAACTCCGCCCGTGGTTGACACGCGTGAAAGGTGCATGTGCTGTTTTGGCAAACAGGCTTCCCCCAAAAGAAGCGGAAGGTGGAGCTGTGGTGGTTCCCAGTGCCCACAGAGCCCCCTCTTCTGGCCACCGCGCACCGACCACACTTGGTACCCAGTGTGTTTGTGTGTGCGCGCGCCTGCGCGCCCGGGCCGAGCTTCGCTTCAGTTCCCTCTGGGTGTCTGCATAACCCTTTGTAAATGACCACCAGTCTATCTCGCTGTGTGACAGACATCAAGACGCCCACGGGAAGTGCCCTCTCTCAAAACCGGCTTTGGTATGCCTACTGTGTTTCAGGCACTTAAGACATTGTCATCCTCACCTCATTATTTTCTTCCTGCCAACTGATTTCTTCTCAGTTCTACTTGACAGAGAGATGTGAGTCTACCAGTGCTAAGAGTTAGGCAGAGAAAAATAGCGCCAAAGAGAAAGAGAGCGATGCCCCTTCTCAGCATTGTAAAATGCTTTGGGTGCCTGCGATCCAAATTCTCACTGCACTGTGACATCCCGCGCTGTCACTTATACTACTTACGAGTTTGGATCACACAGAAACTTTTCATTGGAGGACAACAGCAGGCCCTATCTTCCGGAGTTGTGAAGATTAAATAGGTAAACGCTTAGAATCAAGGCTAGCACATCCCAGTGGCTATGTCATCAGCTTCTGTTCACATCCATAGCATCCTCATGTCGGGTGGAAGGACCATTCTGGACACTTTGCCAAAGAAACGCACTAGATCTTAAAACGTACCCGTGTCTCAACACAAAGATGAGGCAGAACTCTAAACCTCCCGCTGTAAACAAACATCCCAGAGACCAGCAAAACACCCAGGTCCTGGCTCCTGTGCAGACCCAGCTTCAGCAACCCCCTCCCAAACAGCGCCACACCTGGCTTGACTTTTGCAGGGCTCAAAGGCAAACTGCTGAGGCACAAGCTCTGGTCCCTACCTCTCCTGGCTGAAGAGAGTGTTTGTGGGGGTTTCCTACCTGCCCCAGACTTTTGCCCTTCTTACTGCCGCCGAAAGCCAGTCCTTGGTTCATGCCCGCAGATCGATTGGCAGCCTGAGCAGGCGTCTCCCCACCTAGAGAGGACTTGATGGAGTTGAGTTTGGCCCGCGAGCTGCTTAGCTGTGAACTCTCCACCATCAGCACCGCGGCCAGTAGGAGAAGGCAGCGGGATGAATCCTTGACCCGCATCAGCGCGGCCATCTCCGGGTGAGGGGTTCCCGGAGTTGGGTGGAGCCCTGAAAGATGTGAAAGCCAGGAGAGTGAGGACGCCGAGACTCGGCCCCTCACGATGGGGCTGGTGGGCTCCTCACAGACACAGTTCCCCCAACCCTTCCTGGATCAGACACTCAGGACTCTTTAGAACTCGGTCTTAAGCCTTAAGCCTGGAGCAAGCGCGACCCCGGTGAGACCCGCTCCTCTGGCGGGCAGGAAGTTCTGCAGTCCCTGGAAGCAATCAAAGGCCAGACGCCTTCTCGCCAAGGAGGCGTGACCCAAGGTGCTGTTAGACCCAGCCCTGCAGATCGCCCCGCCGGCTTCTCTTGGTGTGCAACACCTTTGCTCTTTCGCCCGATTTTCCGCGGTGATGGAATCCTCCCTCTTAACCGCTCCTGGGTTCTCCCCCAGCTACTTCTTCTTTTTCTTTTTCTTCCTTTCTTTTTTCTTGTTTCCCCCGGCTTTGGTTGCTCCTCTGTCCTCCCCTGCGCTTAAGCTCTCAAACTTTGCACCACTCAAGTCCCTCTTTTCCAGGTCCGCAGGCTTTGTGACTGGTGATCAAGAAGCTCCCCCACCCCCTCCACCGGACTCCGGAGAGCTGAGGCAAGCTGAGGTCCCAGCAAGCGCGCTCCCACTGGTGCGGTTAAAAGTTGTCCCTTGGTTCACACGGGGCCACCAAGCCCTGAGAGCGAAGCAGTGATGTGCTGCGTGGAGGGCCAGTGCTCTCTTGCTGCTCTCCCCCGCCCTCTTAGCTTTTTATAGCTTTCCTTAGTGGGTTTTTCCTCCGCCCCCAATTCAAGAGTGACAAAGAGTGAAAATGCTTCTCCCCTCCACCCCACATTCCAGCCTCCCCTACCCCCAGAAGGCGCTCTTTCTGAGACTGTCTCTCCTGCTTCTCACCTTTCCTACCATCCCATCCCTCCTTCACTCTGAAACCAAACTTGGGGTTCACCCCCAGAAGAACAAGAGGGGAGCTCGTCCTGGCTGATCACAGCTCCGAGAGTGATTGGGAGTTTGGAAACAGAAGGGAATGAAGAGGAAAAGTTGTCCCTGTTTGTGGTGACTGCCACCAATCACTGCTTCTTGGTTTTCCCACCAGGCTCTAGCCTCCAGCTAGGAGAGCTGGAAAAGCCCTGTAGAACATTTGTAAGTTAAGTTAGCTTCGTGGATTGTGTACAACTTACTTAGATTTTAGCCTGTGCCTCTCGGTTAACGTGCTGTGCGAGGCTGCCCCACAGTAGATGCATCGTGGGGTTGCACTTCGAATGGGGGCGATGAACGAAGGGGGAGGCAAGAGAACAAAAGGAAGAGGGACTACAGAAAGGGGGCAAGAGGAGCAAAGAAAGAGGAGGAGGGGGGATAGGGGACCATTCTTTCCCCAGTTGAAGTGCTTGGATCTCCCCCCCCCTCATTCCTCACCCACCCTCACATACGTAGCACACATTTATCCAATCAAGGAGTGAGGAAGGGGATAATATCCCAGGCTGTGGGACCTCGCGGCTTGAAGAGGCACTTTTAGGATGCCAAAACGTCCACTGCAAAGAGGAAATCCCAGGCAGGAATAAAAAGCCTAATGGGGAACCGGATGGGTGGCGAAGTGGGCAGAAACTTCTGGTCCTGCCTCTTGAGAGCTGCCCCGCTCCCCCACCCCACCCCGCCACCAGGCTTGAATAGTCTTTCAGGTCAATCTTTGAGGCTCAGAGTCCTGCACTCTTCCACAGAGGCACAGAGCTACCGAGCGAACCACCAGGAGCGGACGCGCTGGCTGGCTTGAGGCACTTGGGGGCGCCAGTAACAGCAATCAGCCAGAAGCACACACAGCAGAAACAAGCTTTGTGGGCAAGTTCTGGGTTAGGAGAGGTTTCCTCAACCAGGAGACCAGGAGCAAAGGTTGCTGCATGTTTCTTTAGCAGTCCAGTCATGCAGTGTCCTTGAGTCACAACTTGGAGTCAGACAGGGGACGCCCGCTGTGACGAACAGGCTCCGTATCACAATTTCGAATTTTTGAGTCGAAGTCTCCTCTTTCACATCTGATTCAGGCAGATAGCAGCCTGTCCAGGAGCCTAATTTAACATGTCGCTAAGGGGAAGGTTAAGGACATTTGTATTTTCCACCCGACATGCCAAGACTTAAGGTGTGCAACTAAAAGCTGGGATCTCCTGGGCTCCTCAACTAAGGTGGTGGCCTTGATTTTTTTTTAATACACAACCAAACAGGAAATAAAGCATGTTTTATCTCGATTGCCTTATTGCCTTAAAGTAAAACAAATGATTGATTTACTTTTTGATTTATTCCTGAGGGCATGTTCTAGTTATGTTGCCCAAACTGGCTCCAAGATAGTAATCCTCCTGTCTCCTCCCCTCCCCTTTTCCAATTCCATTTCTCCCTCCTCTTCCACCTTTTCCTCCTTAGTGCTGAGATTACAGACAACTGCCATCACGCTTGTCAGACCTTCATGGTTAATGGTTGTCTCCCTTTTTAAATGCATAAGAATAAAATGGATGACTCTTGAAGAAGAGATGACAGGGAAATGTGAGGGTCCTTTATACCTAAGGCAGTGGGGACTGCAGTTAACAAGGGCTAGGAGGAAGGAAGGGCACCACTGTTTCAACAGGCACCTTCTCAATACACCATGAAAAGTAAACCTGAGACATTTGCTAAATCACATCGTGTCTAGAGCAAATGATAATGAAATAAACACCCAACACTGTCTAAAGGGAAGATCTCATGGCAAACGTCTTTATATATGGATATATAATTTTATGCAGCAAAAGCTGTGTGTGTTTGTGTGTGTGCCTGCGTGAACCCAAGAACAAATTTGTTTGGTTTTAAGGCTAAGCAACGCTCTAATGGAACACAGGGGAGGAAAATGGTCTGCAGGTTGTAAATAAGCCCTTAGTCTTTACAACAGACAGTATCTTTTTGCTTTTGATTCAATTTGATTTGCCAATCAGAAACATTACAAAAATTCAGGAAATTAAGTGAGAAATTTGATGATTTGGATACTATATTATTTTTTCAACTTTGATTTCTTATTAGTGTATTGTGAGAGGAGTGGGTATAGCCTGGTCTGTGCAGGGGTCAGAGGGCATTTTTACAGAGTTGATTCACTCAATGTACCTTGGCATGAGCTTTGGTCATCAGACTTACACAAAAGGTTGTTTTATTAGCTGAGCCAGCCCTGACAAGTATTTTATAGGAAAAGAGGAGTCAAAAATATACTTAGATATATATGCACCAAACAATCATATAGCCATTTGAAAGGAAATAAAATCTGACCATATGTGGAAGACAAAAAAAGTTAATGAAGAAAAATAAAAGTTTTGACTGTTTTTGACACTTTATAATTTATATCTAATCAGAATTCTAACACACACACACTCACACACACACACTCACACACACACACATACACACACACTCACACATACACACATACACACACACTCACACATACACACACACTCACACACACTCACTCACACATACACATACACTCACACATACACACACACAAACACACACTCGCACATACACACACACTCACACACACTCACTCACACATACACATACACTCACACATACACACACACAAACACACACTCGCACATACACACACTCATGCACACACTCACACACACTCACACATATACACACACTCACCATACTCACACACACTCACACATATACACACACTCACACACTCACACATACACACACAAACACACACACACACTCACACACACATTCACACATACACACACACTTACACATACACATACACAAACACACAAACACACAAACACACATATACAATGCTCACATACTTGCCACCTGAATGCAATATGATCAGAAAATTAATTTCAATCATGATATACTTACTGCATAAATCCCTCTTATTGAAGGATTAAATATTAAATAACAATTTTAAATAATAAATAATTAATATTACGTAACAATTAAATATAAACAACCCCACTTTAGACTGAAAAGGTAGCGAAAACTGGTTTCATTGATAACCCAAATGTTTTCTATATAACTATTTGGTGGACACATATATTACATACACAGGAGATACACATATACAAAATTAATAGCTGAATAAACACATGCCTTGGGCTGCTGTCATGAGTCCACACATGTTTTCTCCTTGTGTGCTTACTTAAATAGGAAGAAACACCATCATATTTTACTTGGGAGGGTTGATTTCCAGATCTCTGGTAATAACGTAATTAGAGAACAAATGCATAAAAAGACGACTGTGCATAAGTCAAGTCAAATCTCTTCTGTTCAGAAGAAAGTGTGGACACTTTGTTCCTTGGCTGCACACTCCCTCCCCTCTCTCTTCCTCTAGCTCTGGGCCATTTTGGCCCCATTAAAAAAGAAACAACTCTCTCAGCCGTTGTTCCAAACCCAGATTTCCTTCTAATACTTAACCCTAAAACAGGATTTACCCTTTTTATTCCCATTACAGCCCCTTCCTAATTCACTCTATCATCATCCCTCCTGGATTAGTGTCTCCTGTAATAAATAGTTCCTTCAGCAGTTGCTTCTGAAATTGCTGCACATTTAGTAAGCGTGGGGCCCTGCGAACAAGGAGGTGAGTGGATGGAGTCTGTGAACTTAATGAGACGTACATCCCACTGTCAAACTCTTGACTCACAGACAGCTGCCTCTAGCCCATCAGGAGTAGCTACTCCAAGCCCTCTTCTCTTCTCTCCCACTGGGAATTTTTCAAATCTTCGAATTCAGTCTCTTCTAGGTTATCTGCAACTTGGAAGCTGGTGAGGTCAGGAGATTGTAGAAAGAAAGATGATTAAATACATCCCCTGGAATGCATATACATACAGCATACAATATGTGCCCCATATTTGAATTTGGATACAAACGGCCCCAGTAATGGTCACTAAAAATTAAAGTGCTATTTATTGGCCAACCTGGGAAGCATGGATACAATTCTACAGGCCTCACAGGATTCCAGATAATCTTCCGTATACAGATGGCCATTAGAGATGAACCTGGGTGTTTATTAAGGATTTGGAAAGTACGGTTATGAGTCTCCTTACTGTGTGGTGAACCTGAAGACTACCAGATCCTGTTACCCTGTGGTTCTCACAATTTGGTTCTCAACACACAGGAATTAGAAGTTATTAATCCTGACTAAGGAACAACAACAACAAAATATGTTCCTATCAATTGTGTTTAAACTGGTTTTAACAGATATAATTGAGTACTAGCATTCTGGGGAGCAAATTCAGATATGAGAACAGAAACTTGCATCTCGTATGTGACGTTTGCCTTAGCTCACACTATTGACTGTGCCCTGCCTTCATCTATGATGAGCTAATAAAAGAGACCTCATCACATACATGCAAATCATTGACCCAGGCCTTCATACACACACACACACACACACACACACACACACACACATGCACATACACATACACAGACACACACACACACATACACACACAGGCACACACACACTCACACACACACACTCACACACACACTCACACACTCACACACACATAAACACATACACACATACACACACACTCACACACACTCATACACACTCACACACACATACTCACACACACACACACACACACACACACACACACACACAAAATTGAAATAGACGAGGAGATTTCACAATGAAAAAATTCAAAGAAAGAACTGCCTGGCCAGCGTCTGGTTTTCTTGAATGCTGGTTTATCAGTCATCCTCCTAGTGTTTTCCCTGAATCAAATTTAAAAAAAAATTGCTATCAGTTTATTTCTTTGTAGTCTGAACACAAGACTTTTATAAAATCCAAATAGTACATCCTAGGACTGAAGTAGATAAACTTCTATTGGCTCTTGTGCATGGAAGCGACCGTAAGTGGGGTTGGAATCAGAAACAACACTACATACTCAAATCTTTATTTCTCCTTTTGATACACATTTTCTGTTGGTCATACAAACCATATGTTCTTCCTTGTAATCCATTTATCCTTACTGTGAAATTCTCAAAGATTAGTTTCAAGACCCGGCTTTGGAAACAATGCTACAGCTGAGTGAGGTGGCTTACACCTGTAAGCTTGGCCCTCAGGAGGCTGGGGTAGGATTGCTGTGAGGTCAAGGCAGGACTGGATTACAGAAAGAGTTTCCGATTAGTCCAGAGGATCCAATAGACCCTTGTCTCAAGCAACGGTGATAAGAAAACAGTATGGAGGTACGGAGGAAAATGTGACATAAAAGGGCAGAATGCTTTGTTCCTCATTGAAGTTCAGTCTAAGAAGTCTCATCCTGCTAAACAAAAACTTTTACGTAATCTGGACTAGAGATGTCTAGACTCGGTTCATTAGAATTCCAGGTACCCAAAACACCAGGAGCTGTCATCCTGTTGGTTTCCTGTGCTGTACAAGTACTGAACCCATGGGTCTAGTGCATGCCGGGAAGCACTGCCAACAAGATATATCTCCAATCTCACTTTTCTACGTCTTAGCTTGAGACAGGGTCTTGCTAAACTGCTTAAACTAACTTCAAATTTTATTCCAGGAAGACTTTGAACTTGATCCTCCTGCCTTGGCCTTCCAAATAACTGGGCTTACAGGCCTTCGTTGGTAGGATTGGATGAGAATTATAACTTTCTTTTAGGAAGAAAGAGGACACAGCAAAAATAAGTTTTAAATACTTGTGTTGTTATTTCTTTTGGAGGAGGACTACGTTTGTTGCATGGGCAGCTTTAATCGGAACCTGTTGATGGCTGAGTTCTGGGAACCATAGTGAGTATACAAACTCAGCTAGCCAACAGCAAGATGGATTGATATCTGCCTTGTATTATTAAAGATGTTTCCAAACACTGCATTACTCAAATGGAGAAACTATTCAAATTGAAATTTTATTCTGTCAGCAATTACCTGGTCATTTGTAGTAAGAAATACCAAAAGAGGAAGGAAGGAAAGGAGGGAGGGAAGGAGGGAGGAGGAAGGGAGGGAGGGAAGGAGGGAGGGAGGGAGGGGGGAAGGCAGTATAGTTGATCCAGTCATGATATAATGTGTTGCTTACTGGTCAACAACCTAACATAATGACTAATGAATACAGAAAATCCTTGGCCACATTCATACCACACATAAAACACATTGTAGTACAAATGGAAAAATAATGAGAATATTTTCAAAAAAAATAAGAAAGCTCCCAAGTTGAGATTCAGTATCTGTATTTAAAGTATAACTGGCTTTGGTAGCAGAAAATATAAACTGGATTTAATTTCTCTCTGAATGATCATCTTAAGGTAGATCTCAGCTTTTCAGAGTATAAAAATATATATTATCAACACTGGAGCTCAGACTGGTTTGGAATGTGATGGTCAAGATAGCATTCATTAGTCGGCAGGATTTTATAGGTAATTGACTAAGGATGCATAATGCTGGAAATAATAGTAATGAAACTTCTTAACTGCTTACCATTGCATGTGTCAAGGTTGTTAACCACCTGACTTGTATTATCTCTTATTTATGTCCCATAGTTCAAATCTAAATCAATTGAGCATAGAAGCCAATGTTAGAACAACGCTGACTAAAGGGTGTGGCACTAGTGGAAATGAAGGTAAAGCAGGGAAATCCAATTGGGTGTATTGATTGGTACCTCTGTGGCCTTGTAGCAGGTTCCAGCACGGATGCTTCTGAGAAAAATAAGGTTCCTCCCATGGCAATGGAGTCTGAAAGCCTATTTACTTAGCCACATGTCTGAGTAAATAGCACAAGCATTGTAAAACTCTTAAGAGCAAAATGAACATACACAGCAAGGACAGGCCTTTAGTTCCAGGATGCTGGATTTGCTCACTAGAATGACCATAGCACAGTTCTCCTGGTGGCTCAAACAACAGACTTTCATTTCCCCACTATGCTAAAAGTTAGCATTTAAAGACCAACATCAAGTTTTAGGTTCTTTAGAGGATTTTCTCTGTGGCCTTTAGATTACCATGTTCTTACGGTGTCTTGAAATGCTCAACTTTTTACCTTTGCCCAAATTTCTTCCTATTAAGACACGCCAGTTATATCCAACTGGGTCCTCCTTGACGACCTCCCCCATTATAGTTACCTCTTCATGGGCCTTACCTCAAGTCTAGCTACATACTGAGGACTAGGACTTTAACGTGTCAATTTCAGAAGAAGAGAACACAACTCAGGCCACAAGAGATGGAATTATAAATGTGATATATATCAAAGCACTTGGGAAAAGCTAACATTTTGATCCAAAGTGCATACAGCCGTCCACCCAAATCCATATATGTAATGGAGAAGCTTCATCTCATGCCCTTTTACCTGTGTTATTTAAATGTCAATCTATCGCCATTAGAACAGTGTTGATGTTAACGTCTTTAAATTCCTTCTAGATGTGACCTATGGCTAAATTTGAATGCAACCAGCAGAGGCTAAGTGTGGTTTTAAGATTCCACTGGGGCCTTGAAAGGGAAATCAAATAATGAAAGCTATTTGCCAAGCAGATAAGGTCATTTCTACATTGTTTTAAGAGAACCTAGTTAACAAGAGATGGAAACAATAAAGCAGCAGTACACGATACAAAAATGAAATCATCACAGATCAAAGAAAATAAGGGAGCAGCAATCAGAAACAGTGGTCCAGCAATCAGCAAGTCATTCTGTTACTAACTTAATTTGTCCATTTATTTAATTTGATTTGTTCGATTTACTGAGTAAATTAATAGTTGCTGGGAACCACAGCACCTTTAATTAGTTCAAGGCAATGAGAAATATGCAAAAGCAGGGCAGATATCTAATCTCACTGAAACCATTCATGAAATCGTTTGTTGACATATGTACACTTGACCATTAAGTATAAATTTCTCAAGGAATCTGAGGGGCAGTAAGTTCAAATCGAGTTGAGGTTTTTGTGCTATGATTTCAACTACAATCCCTAAAATGCCAGTTGGTTGTTACTTTTGAGAATGCATGTGCAGATTCATATGTGCCAAAGATCAAATAGTACCTATTATAATCTAGCAACTGTTTATAGTACCGCTAAAGTTAAGTCAACCTTGTTCACCAATAGCAATTTTGTATATTTAATTTAAAAAATTAAATTTAGAAATCTTCTGTATTAGATGCCTTTTGTATTTTAAATCGTAGAAATATGATTATGGAACATAATTGGATTATTAAACCTTTTCATCTTGGGTGTTTACAAACAGGGTCTCACCGTATAACGTTCGGTGACCTGGAACTCATTCTGTACACCCTATTGACCTCTGACTCTCAGTGATCTTCTTTTCTTCCTTGCCTTTGTCTCCCAGGTGCTGAGATTACATGAGTTCGCTACCCCGCCCTGGCTGACAACTCCCCTTTTGTGCTATAATCTAGAACATAGCTTTTCTCCTCCCTCTAACACTGACGCTAGCCAGTACTGGGGCCAGAGATACTCACACTAGAACGACTTTTAACATCAAAGAACAAGGGACATCAGAAACCTTCTAAGTGCTGCTTTCAGAGTCATGGAACTACGTGAATTTCTCTGCCCACATACGAGTAAGATTCATGGGTTAATTTATTAAGAATGCCCACAGCTGTAAAGTCAACCTAAAGGCTATATGACAGCTCAAACACCTCATTTCTTTAGCCAGATGTAGACAAATCCCGAAACTTACAAATATGTCAGTTTACAAGTTATTTGCTAGGAAGTTTCTGCCTGAATGTAGCAAGGACCTGGGATTTCCTTTGAGCAGCCACTTAATGTTAAGAGGTGTGAAACAAAACCATTCTGTGTAATGCCCTTAAGTAAATTCGTGTAAGTTGGGTGTGGGAATGGCAACACACATTATATTATTCTCCAGCATCCAGAGAGGTCCTGATAACTGCAATCATGAAGTAAAAATTAATTATCAGTTCCTCAAACTGGTGTGAAATGGTGTGAGAACCCCAGGTTCGTACACTAGTGCTCCCCAGAGAAGATCCAAAAGACGAATGCAAAGGGCGAGTGACCAAGTTTTTTTTCTGGAGAAAAGTGTTTCAAAGGTCATGTCTGTTATCAAATGGATAAATCCAGTCATTTCCTTCCACTGAAAGGAGGCAGAAGTAATTTTAAAATAATTGACTAACTGAATGTCAATCTTAAACTCAGGAAGATCTACCTACAGGGGACTGTCTCTGCCAGAGTCTGTGCTAAGGTTTCCTGAGACACTGGGAAATGCTTCAAATTATCAAGACTTTCTCTGGCTACTGGGGGTGGGGGGAGGTAAAAACAGAAGAACAACAAAATCCACAAGCAATACCCATGCTACTGTAGCTGCTGCAGCTGTCAAGCACCCACACAATGTTTATATTCTCTGATGCTGGTTCTTTAAGAATTGAACCCAAAAAGCATCCCCTCCTCTCACACACCCCACGTTGACTAAACTTGCTAAAGAAGAAACACCCATGGAAGCAGCAGGTACACAACACAATCCGGGATCTTGGGGGGAGGGGATGATGGTGAGAACTTGGGAATACTTTATGGTGTAGCTGTTCCAACCACACTGCCCATCAGCGATGGACAGCGTAAAACCAGAAAAGAGACTCCAGGGTAAGAGCCAAGACCACTGCACACAAAGAGAAACACTTATAGTAAGATTAGGTAAGGGGGCGGGGAACCACAAATTTCAAGATCACAGTTTCTGTGAGAGAATTTTGAGGACTATTAACGGGGCTCCAAGAATAATTAAGCCCTCAAATCAGAATAAAAGAATTATCATCATTAAAATAAGCATTCAACTAGAAAGACAAGGACCACGTAAAGCTGTAAAAGAAATAAGGAATAGAAAGCAGGACAGGAAAGAACAGGGACAGAGATAGTGTGTGTGTGTGTGTGTGTGTGTGTGTGTGTGTGTGTGTGTGTGTGTGTGTGTGTGTGAAATAATAAATGCACAGCATAGAAAAAGAAGACACAGCATATTTGGACATTGAAGGTCCAAGTAATACAGCAAGTCAACTACTAGAAGCAATCATTTATGGGATTTTCCCCCCTAGGACAACAGAATGATTTGAAAATACAGAAGGCAAACTTTCACGGGAACAAATCTTCCAACATGAACATCACAGTATATTTCAGGTTAGACCATTGAACTTGAGAAAGCTCCTTGGCCAAGAAAAGCTCATTTCCCCTGAGCCCTGCTACTCCTTTGTCATTGTGGTCAAGTTTCCTGGTTCTCATGGAATGAGAATGCCATCCTCTCCCCAGGCACAGAAGATGGGTTTGCTGTCACCTGGAACCCCATCCTGTAAGGCCAGAGCAGTCACGCATGGGCAGTAAAGTAACAGGGTGTGTCTAGTTAGGGCTTTGATAGGGAAACAGATGCTGTCTCACCGTCTCTGGAGGGCTTTTCCAGCTTCTGAAAAGGAAGGGAAGAGACAGGATCGTGCGAATGGCACAGAGGGATGAAGACGGATATTGTTAAAGACACAGTGTAAAAATACAGTGTGAAAACCCGTGATAGATACACGGACATACAGGGAGGCAGGCGGGCAGGCAGGTAAGTAAGTACAGAGACAGAGACAGAGTATGCAACCAGTAATTGCTTCCTGCAGCCAGTTCTAACTAACGTGGGCAGCCTGATATCATATCCCTAGCGCCCACCTAAAAGAGAAGGGTGTGGCAGTAGCTGTCTGCATTAGCAGGGAGGTAGAAGTCTGATGACTGAGGTTGGGAAAGCACACATTTAAATCTTTTATTGTAGATATTTCAATATTACTTAATTTTTTTTTTTTTTTTTTTTTTTTTTTTTTTTTTTGCTGCCAGTATCCACTTCAGCTCTATTTGTTTTGAGGTTGGGATGCTCAAGTATTACTTGAGTGCTGAAACATTTTTAAATTATCAATATCCCGAACACACTGGTGAATAACTTAAGGCTCTGGGGGAGGCAAAAGATTGGCATTTTCACCAATTAAAGTAAACGACTCCAAATGTCTATCAATTAAAGGTTCTCTTCCATTCTCAATTGACCGACTACTCCAACAAGAAATGGTGTGAACATTTTATTTCCTGTGGCCAACTTGCTTTCTCCTGCTGCATTTAGGCTAACAGGAAATAGATTCTTGTTCCCTCTGCACTCATGGGTCTCAGGAAACAAGTTATACATTGGGTCACTTAGGTGTAGAGGTGGAGTTGCAAATAAAATTTTGCAACAAAAATCCAAAATGCATTATAAGATACAAGGAATGGAACTCTGATTTTTTTTCCTGTTCTTCAGCATTGTTTGCAGAATACCTTAGCCTCACTTGCCACTGATAAGTATTTCCATGGCAAGTGGTCATGGACATCCTCTTAATTACAAATGACAGGGGGATGCCCAAGCCATCCAAGCTAGTCTCAGAGACTTCAGCTCCTAGTATGCTGAGTCACAAAGAACATATTAGACCTCTGGAGATTTAGCTGGATAATGTTCCACATTCCCAGTAACTGGTTCAAACTGTCCTGCCAGTGTATTTCCAACAGGCTTTGGGGACGTCCTTTGCACATTTTCCACCTTGGACACTAGAGGGAGGTTATTAAACAAGGCGGTGTTTGCAGCAAGGTGACCACGCTCTGGTTTCCCATCTTCGTCTGGCCTGTGGCTGCAAGTAACAGAAGGCAGCTCTGTACCCTGATGGCTCCCTCATCACAAAAGACATTTCTACAACGACTCCTCTACCGTGCATGCCGAAAAACACCAGTTTAGGAAGTAGTCCACAGCTACTTATAAAAAAGGAGTCTAGAGTGAGGAGTATAACACAGATAAAGGCCTTTAACTGAGGTAAACCATAGCTCAGACAAGTTAACTTACTTGTATTTACAAAGTAAACATTGAATGATAAATGGATAATTGATTTAGATTCGGTCTCACATAGCCCAGGCTGACTTGAAACTTCCTATGTAGCTGAAAATGACTTTGAGTTTCTAATCCTCCTGCCTCCTCCTCCAGCGCTGGGGTAGTTGGTATATACCACAATGTTCTGTTTATATGGTGCCAGGGATCAGATCCAGGGCTTTGTGAATGCTAGGCAAGCAATCTGCTAATTGAGCTAAAGCTCTAGTCACTAAAATTGTATTACAGTAGCTAAACATTTATTAATATCATTTGAGGGTACTATCACTTGATACGATGCATTTTGGTATAAAATATACAGTGATATACTATCTGTGTTTATGCTCTTGACGGTCCTATGACTCCTTCTCTCCCAGGAAGTACGTCACCTCTCTGAACCCTGTCCTGTGTATCCTCCATTGTCACGGTTGCATGGGGTCATTCCTCTGTCATCTATGTAGTTCCCTCTCCAGCCAGATTTAACTTTTTTGTTCTAACTAGATGGGTGTCTGGCACACAGAAGATATCCCATGTTCGAAAACTAACTTAATCCTCTTCAAATATACTCAGTAGAACTCTTTTGTGCTTTTCTTTAACAATGACTCTGTGATCTCAACATCTGTTACTTTGAAATGTGTTTTTATAAAGACAATGCCACTATGTTCCCCTGACAAAGAGTCTTAACACACTCTAACGCTGATGGATAGCCCCTTTATCTTGTATTTCTTGTGGTTTGACACTTGAAATCTCTTCATTTTTCTCAATTTCTGTGAAGAAGAAATCCTCTTATTTTTTGCCATTTTCTTCATTTATAATTCACCTATATGTTTAGCATAGTCTAAACATTGTGAGAAATGTCTTAAAACAAGAAAACTATAGGAAAAACCATGTCATTGTGTCAAGTAAATCTTTGATGTTGTGCCAATGAAGAGTATTTAATAGTCTCTCTCCTTTGGACACTATCCCTCTAAAAATTGTTTTATCACTAGCCATCAACTAATCCCTGGTAGAACATCAACTCTCAGTGGCTTAAGTTACTGCTGTAGGGCGTGTTTCTGTTTTAAAATAAAAAGAACGTGAGGGACTAGAGAAATGGCTCAGTGGTCAGGAGCTCCTCACACAAAGGACCTGGACTTGGTGCCCAGTTCCCACATGGACACTCACAAGAACCTCTAATTACAGTTTTGGAGGATTTGGGCGCCCTCTTCTGGCCTCCTAGGCAAATAGACATTCATAGTTCACTCAAGGATGGGCAGACACTCAAACCCATAAAATAAAAAATTTTTAAACTCCTTTAAAAGTAAAATAAAACCTCGCCCAGCAGACCACTTACTTCATCATCTCTATGTCGGTCAGTGATGCGGCGCTCTGAAGGCCTCGGGAGCGGTGGCGAGAAGACGGAGGTCGTGATTGACCTAGGAGAAGCCTTTACCAAGTGTGGATTCGTAGTGTGATAAATTCCTAGTGTGATAAAAAGAGCTGGCATGTCTAAGCCAATCAAAATTGCTCCGTGTAATATCGATACAGAAGAATTATATTCCTACCTAAAGGAATTCATCCACATACTGTATTTCAGGCATATGTTGGTGAATCCCAGAGACCGCCGGGTTGTGGTTATTGAGTCGGGGTTATGTTCTTCCCACTTCGGAGAGACCCTTACTCGAGTTCTTGTCAAATATTTTGAGGTTCCATCTGTCTTACTTGCTCCAAGTCATCTGGTGGTGCTCCTGATGTTCAGGATTAAGTCTGCCATGGTCCTGGATTGTGGATACAGCGAAAGCCTGGCGTTGCCTATCTATAAAGTTATCCCAGTACTGAATTGCTGGGGAGCACTGCCCTTAGGGGAAAAGCCCTTCACAAGTACACTGTTGGAACAATGTACGGTTGACAGTGGTGCGGCCAAATGACAGTCTTCCCTCGGTGATGGGTTCAGTTCCAGAGGGTGTGCTAGAAGATATTAAAGTGCGGACATGCTTTGTAAGTGACCTGAAGCATGACTACACAGCAAAATTTAATATTGATGGAAGTAATGAATGTCCCTCTCCACCTCCAAATGTCAACTATCCACTGGATGGAGAGAAAATTTTACATGTGTTTGGATCAATCGGAGATTCAGTTGTGGAAATTCTTTATGAACACGATAATGAGGAGAAGTCAGTTGCTACTTTAATATTGGATTCCCTTTTACAGTGCCCAGCAGAGAATCTGGTAATCACAGGCGGCTCGTCTATGTTGCCAGGATTTCTCAACTGATTGCTTACAGAAATACGGTGTTCGGTAGAAAAGCCAAAATACAGGAGGACACTTGGCACCAAGAACTTCTGAATTCATTCTCCACCTGCAAAAGGCTAATTGTGTGGCCTGGTTGGGAGGGACTGTTTTTGGAGCATTGCAAGACATACTTGGGACCCGCTCCATTTCAAAGGAATACTTAACCAGATGGGCCGTATACCTGAATGGTGTTCTCTCAATAACCCACCTCTGAGAATGGTGTTTGATGTTGGGAAAACGCTACCACCGCTGATGAGAAGAACATTTTCCACTGAGAAATAAATGATTAAATAAATTCAGCTTTGCTTTATTTCAAATATTTAATCAATTACAAGTAAGCTGTACAAAGTATGTAGGATGATTTAATACATAGCAGTGGCCTTTACGTAGCAAAGTATTTCTGTATACTCTCTTTGCATTGGTATTTAATTCATGTGACTTTGTCTCTTGTGTCAAATGTTGTAGTGAATACTTGTGAGATCCATTGCATTTCTATCAATAAAATATAGTTAAGCTGTTCAATTTTGTTAAAAAATAAAAATGAAATAAGAAATAAGCTTAAAATCTGTGAGATTCCCCCAAAACTAAACAAGTGAATCTCCATACAAGTTGGGGAAAATCATTAAGCACTCTGAATCACACAAGATGTTGGAGCTCCTCGGGCCATCACAGGATAAAAGGTCTTTGTGTTGGTAGATCCTGTCTAGAAGATGATGACCTGGTCAATAACCCATGGCTGGCAATAATACTCTTAGAGTTTAGGCAGACACTGGAATTCAAGTGATACAGAACTGGGCGAAAGTCTTGAAGACATAGGGCTTATCATTCTTAGATTTCCTAGTACAATGTGTCCTCCTTATAGAAAGAGCATCTGGTTTTTCATTACAGAAGCCTCTAACTCCTTTTCCCCCTCACCACCACCACCCCACCCCCATTTAACATCTCCAACTGTGGACATTGGACCAAGAACCAACAATTTGTTGTCTTCTATTCGGGAACACAAATGTTGATTCTTAGCAGCAAGAAAGAACAGCGAGGGAAGCACTGGGATTAAATAGCTCTCGTTAGAGCCTAGGTGTGAATCAGCTGTAGAGTGGTTGTCTAGCCCTGGGTTCAATGTCAGCGTTATCTCAACTGGGAGAGTGTGAGGTTACCAGAGATTTCAAGTTTGTTTCAAAGATGTTCGAGAACTTACCATACTATCTGATATCACCTACTGTGCGACAGATATCATAGAAAAACTAAAGCCTACCATTCTCCGGTAAAGAACTATCTGCTAAGACTGAAAAGTTCCCTTTCAGGTTTGTATGTTCCATTATTCACACAATTTGAGTCTGGTGATTTTACTATCTACTATAAAGTTGTGTTCTCTCTCTCCTTTTTCTTGGTGTACAGATCTCTCCAGGTGGCGTATGAGGTTACAGAGAAAACTGTTCTGAGTTTTATGCAATGAATTTGCAGTGAGTAAGGGAAGAAGCCCAGTGAAGGGCATGACTCTCTGGCTCCAAAGCACCTGAGGATCACTTGTAGCTCAGCACAGCATCCAGACCTGAGGCCAAGCTGTGCTCACCCTGCAGTTTCCTTCAAGAACTTCACCCCTCTGCGCACAAGGCTTCTTCCCTCTGTAACTTCAACTTTAGCTGGTTTTTTTTTTTGCCTATCACAGCTTTTTATGATTTTAGGACTCAGGTTTCAGCAAGGTTGATCACTCAACCAAGCATTCTAAATTTCAACTTCCTTTCTTTTTTTGGTTCTTTTTTTCGGAGCTGGGGACCGAACCCAGGGCCTTGCGCTTCCTAGGTAAGCGCTCTACCACTGAGCTAAATCCCCAGCCCCCCAACTTCCTTTCTAACAGCTGGTGATCTGTTCTCTTCTGAGGCAGGTGTGCCTAATACAGACAGACAGACAGACAGACAGACGGATACATAGATACATAGATAGACGATAGGTAGATAGATGATAGATAGATAATAGACAGATAGATGATACATAGATACATAGATAGATGATAGATAATAGACAGTCAGACAGATTATATAGATGATAGATAGATAGATAGATAGATAGATAGATAGATAGATAGATAGATAGATAGATAGACAGATTAGATAGATTATAGATAGATAGATAGATGGATGGATAGATAGATAGATAGATAGATAGATAGATAGATAGATAGATAGATAGATAGACAGACAGGTAGGAATAGAGATATACATCTCAAATATAGAGAAAACATATGTAAAAGAGAAAGGCTATTTTCAAAAACAATGGGAGCAGAAAGACAATAACTAATGTTGTCTAACTGTACATAGTAATGGAAACACTAATCTAATTACCATAGGAATACTGAGACATTCTTCCTGGAGAGACAGAATAAATCATGAGTCAGAACTGAGAAAACACTGAAGAAGGAATACCTTTTAGGAGTTATGTTGAATGCCGGAAAGATGACTCAGTAAGGAAAGGTACTTGCCACAAAGCTTGACTGCCTGAGTAAAACACACACACCAAATGGATGAATGAATGAATGAATGAATGAATGAATGACTAAATTTATGTGATAATATTAATATAATACTAATACCTTTTAAAAAAGGACACTGATATATGTTCTACAGTGAGCACTTTGGTTTGCATTACAGGATAAAATAAAATGTAGGTATCTCCACAGGTTCATAAGACATATTTGAAGTTCTTGTACGCCCGATGTCTTACAAAATTTAAAATCAACAGGACTGACTCTACAATATCCAGATATAGTACATGTATCTATGTTAGGATTAAATAAAGCTTTTAGAAACAAACCAGACATTACAGTCGCTCCGTAATTGTTTAGAGCTGTAGGGTCTAGCAGATAGTTCAGGGGATGGGGAAGGGAAATGAGAAAACATCAATGACTAATCCGCAGATCAATCAAAAAAACTCCAAATTGTTTTTGATGTTACAATGGATATAATTTTTTTAAGATATCACGGTAATTTAAAACATATTCCTATTGCTACAAATAGTTTTATCTATAACACAGAAATGATAACCATTCACAACCGGCTGTGGCTGGCTCGGAATTAGGAAATCTCTATGACCTAATGTACAATATAATTTTGGAGGAAATGAAAACAAAAAAAAAAATCAAGCTCTCCAAGATCTGATTTTTTTTCCTGAAGAGTGACATATTGAAACAATCTCTACTAAAAAGGGTACTGATGAAGCCATAGAATTAAAGATGCCATTTCAGAAGATGAAAAAGGAAACTCATGTATCAGAGTCAATGGCATGAACGAACGTAACATGATACACATGTTATAATTCTTTATGGGTCTCACACTGTCTGGAATTCCTAATTTATTAAGGTGACTATGACAATAGTCTAGTTCCTAAGTCAATCTAAAAATTCAACTTGAGAATTTTTTTTTATGTTTAAAGACTTTTTAAAACTTCAGAGACAGATCGAGCTTCAGAAATTTAGCTTCTAGAGCCAGGTGTTAGTTCCCTGTGGTCCTTGGTTTATTTAACCCAAGGGAGGCAAACATTAAGGTGCTCAGGTGAGGCTGGAATTTCCTCATACACAGAGTGATACGTCAGAAAACTAACAAACTTCAAAAGAAAACTACTGTCAACTCGTCCCTGTGTTCTATGGGGTAAATATTAAAATAATCACTGCATAAAACAACCACAGTTATATTTAAAGGTTGGGAATGCAGTTTCTGAGGAAGGGGGTGTATTCTTCCTAACACAAGCCATGCGCCATTTATAGGGTGAGAGAACGTTAGGACCAACATTGTGAAATCACATAGAAGCAAAGTGACTATTCCAGAATTTCATGGTTGGAAGTGCGTTTCAGCATACTATCGTGGTACTATATCATGACTGTAAGACTTAGCTTTTTTTAAACCTACTTTTAATAGGGGTTCTAAAGTGCGTTGAACCCTCATCCACACCCCCAGCCACCATTCAAAGACAGGGGAGAAGAGATGGCAAATGGGACAAGGGGATGTGGACCTGTTTAGAAATAGTCTTAGGGGAAGATTCCAGTCTCTCTCAGGATACCAGCAGTCCAGTGCAGTAGTGTCAGGATACCAAACATGAATCAGCAGCAGTGGCAAGGAATAGCCAGTCCTCCGCCGAACCAGCATGAGCAACGGGGGTCAACCAGAATGTCAAGAAAAGCTCTCTGCGAAGATGAGGACCCAAGACCAATGAGGCCTTACAAAACTATGCAAGCACACTGTCCATTGAGTCCTGTTTATACTTTCTCCAAATATCACGTGTCCTCCCATGGACCTTGCCTCAGCAAAACACCACGTGAGTCTGCATCGCCTGACATACCCCAAACCTCCCACTCCACAGGACAATAACATTTCATATTACTGAGCAACACACTTAGCTTTCAGAAGGCTAAGAACATACTTCCAAGAGTAATGATATCTAAAAATTTTTGTAAGGACGTGTGCATGCCCTGGTGATATGGGGCAAAGTCACTGAGGTCAAGAAAACTAAACCCAGAGGAAGCTGAAGAAATAAATAGTCCTGAGGGAGTAAGACACATGGTGAGGAGACTCCAAAAGCAGGAATTCCAGAAAGACGTTAGGTTAGATGTGGCATGATCCTGTAAAATTGTTACCTTCTGAACTTGGGCAACTCTAATGCATGGCCAGCTCAGTGCCTCTCTGGGACAGTGGGTATGTCATGTATGTGGGTGTTCCCAATGACTCCCATAGTGTTGAAAATGACCACTGAGCAAAGGAACAAGAAAGAGTGACATTCTGCAAATAGACAGAAAAGACTGCCATTGGCCGTGATCTTGACAGCCAGGTGTATAGCCTGTTACATAAAGGTTCCATGGTGAGTGAAACAGTGAAATCCATTACCATGCAAAGATCTCATCTGTGAGCTGACACCTAACATTAGGGTTGCTTTAAACTCTGCAACTTATGACTTTACAAAGTAACGTAAAAGGTCAAACTGCTGAAGAAGCATTGTGTTCGTGTGAAGTCATTTTACCCTAAAATTAATATTTTAAAACTATTTGTTTATTTTATTATTTTTTAAAAAACATTTTACTCTATACAATAAAAACAGCTTTTGTCCTTTTATCCAACTGAAATGTAGAAAGTCATTTCAGTGATGTTATTAGTATGTGGTCATATCATTGATTATTTTGATGAGAAAAATGTCTATATTTACTTAGCAGATACCATATCCATCTGGACTTCTCTGTCTTATGGTTATCAGAAGAACAGTGCTAATATGATAATAAGTTATATCTGGAAAAAAATTAAAAGTACACATCGAAAACAAGAAGATAAGTAGTATTCACATATGAATTTATTATTCTCATCTTTACTTCCCAAATTAAGAGGAATAAACCTAATTAATAGTGCAGAGAGTCCTATAGAAACTATATGTTCTGAACTTATTTCTCCTAGATAAAACAGGGAAAATGAAAATCTTTTGAGTATCAGATAGGTTCCTTCAGGGCAATTAAGTTTATAATATTTATTCAGCTCACAAGTAGAAGCTACTGCTTGGTCAGACAGAATTGGAACCATAAAGAAAGTGCATAACTTACATATACAAAGCAGGGAAACATTCATCAGACCTGAGGGCACATGGACCAAACTTTTCACCATCTGCATATGAAGTAGAGAAATAATTTACCGCCAAGGTTAAGAGATTAGACTACATCGAACTGATGTGTAAAAGCAGGAAGTTTAGACGGAATAGAAAAATACTTTTCTTACTTGAAGATGGAGATAAATTAATTAAAAATAGCAGTAAGGACTGAAAAATGCAACAGTTTAACTCAACAAATGGTTGTGACAAAGTGGATTCAAACAGTGTTCAGGAGTCGGAGATGTGTCAAGCGCATGCGCTGTCAAGCAACTGGTGTCTTGGGGAGCAACAGGTATGGAAAGAAGTTCTATACCTCAGTGTAGCAAAGAAAGAAGCCAACAGTGGGGGTAGGGGCTCACCTAGCTTGGAAGATGAATAAAATGAGTAACCGAGCCTAGAGGTTTGGGGGAAAGTGTAAGGAGAGAGGGTAGACGTTCCGAGATGAAAATCCAGCCCACTGTTTACTTCCCTGCCGTCCACTCTCTGTAGTCCTGAAGAGACAATGCCTGTTTGGGAAAATGCAGGAGGTTCATCACATCAGGGTTTGATTTTAATCCTTGGCAAGAAATGAAGGAAGAGAACAAGGGACCAAAAACCATGGTAATTAGAGGAGGAGGTTCGAAATCTAAACAATGGTAATAACCAAAGAGAAAAGCTTTTAAATCAATTGTAAATTGAATTTAGGATAATCATGCAGCATCATTTTCCTCTGTATCTTCCAAAGTGATCCAGATCTGCCAAACGCCGTCCGCAAACTTATCCTGAACATTTGTTTCCACTAGAGAGTGAAAATTGTTTATCTAATCCATCCCATTGTTGATGCACTGTCAGGAGCATGGCCTATAGGCCTTGAAATATTCAAAATTCATTTTCAAAGATCTTCCACAGGCATTCCTACTTTGTGCCTAAAATAGCATCTGCGGATAGAGATTAAGGGAGTTGGTTAATTATGTCTCAACCAGGGTAAGCTTCTAACCACATAGGAAAAAAAATCATGTGGTTGGAGAACAGATTCAAGGTAAAGCCTTTTTCCATGTTCTCTTTGTGATCTCACGAAGAAGAGTATGAGACAAACGAAAGGACAAGGTCATGCCATCAGGTAACGTTTTACAATTACAGGTGCAGAGCCTGGAGCTTAGTGCCTTGACTCGGGCTGTCATTTAGAATAGTAGTCACATCTCAGGTACCACAGGTGTCATTCTCATCATCCGACCTTTCTCACGACTCTGCAAATTGACAAGTATTCATGAGCTAAGAACCTTACATGCATTTGTCTTCTGAATGCTGAGGGACGGCCTAGAGAAGGAAGACTTGACGGGGTTTTCTAGCAGAGTAAATTGTCCATATAATATACTGAAATTGAACCGTGTCACCAAAGAATCTCAAGGGTAGACGCTGCGTCTTTTTATAGAGAAGAAAACAAATGGTCCATGCGACTAGAGTGGACCCACTCTGGCCCCTGCTCTGCTGATCACTGTGTTGACCTTGCTAACCCTGAGAATCTATGAATCCCTGAGGTTAGGCACTAATGAGTAGTCTAAGGGGATGTGACAGGGTTGGTATGTACAGCATAAGGAGTGCATGCAGACCTAAGAGCTCAATATCCAAAACTCTGTAGCTCTCCAGCTCCCTCTATGGAAGGAAAATTTTGGACCCTGTTAGCCTGCAGCAATAAAGTGTGTCATTAATAATGTAAATGCTGCGCTATGTTTTTTAAGGATTCCAAGGAACATCATAAAACAGCTTGCTTTCTCTCAAGAAGGAAGTAAAGATACATTTATTTTGACAGATGATCCCTTTCCAAACACTGGTTGTAAATTAGTCACTGTGTCCCTAAGGCAAGCTCCAATTTCCCCAAACGAGAGAAGACAGTTTTATTTGCTATCCCCCATGTAGTTTCAGTGTCAGCGTCGTGTTCCAGAAGTGGTGGTTTTAATGTGAGTCACCCACGACTACAGTGGCTTAGAATGAACCTGTTTAAATGATGGTTCAACCTCCAGGCCTCATGAGTTGCTCTGAGTTGCTCCATTTTAATTTCCCAGGGAGATGGATATCTGTGCATAGAAGAAAGCTGCCTTGAAGGTGGAATATTTAATACTGAGATACTCAGTGTTGAAGGCTTCAGTTTGGCGTTCTCTCTTAATAAGGATCCTTTAGTTCACACTCTTATGAAATTCTATTTTATAGAATATACCTCCACTGGCTTTCGCACTCTTTCAGTTTTAATTAGATTGCCTGAAGTTGACATAAAATTCTTAGTGGTAGAGCCAAGCGTGAAAGGCCAGCAAGATGGGTTCCAAATCCAGTGCTTTTGTTAGGAATCACATCTTTGCTCTTGCAAGTTCTCGTGGAAACAGGAGATGCACGGGGAAGACACTTGCAGTCTGACCAAACTCATCTTGGAGTAAGAAATCCGACACTATCATTTCTACTGACTCAAGTTAACCTGATGACCTTGGTAGCTGGAATGAACTACTTTCTGTCCTAGAGGTATACAAAAAGGGACTTTCTATTTCATTTTCTGAGGGACTGCATGCAGCTGGTAAACAACAATGATAACTCCCTGGTTTTGGGAGTTGGGGATTTAGCTCAGTGCTAGAGGGCTTGCCTAGCAAGCACAAGGCCCTGGGTTCGGTCCTCAGCTCCGGAAAAATAAAAAGATAACGCCCTGGTTTTTCCTTTCTGCATGAAGGCTTCCTCCTAGAAATGGCTTTGAATATTCCTAAGTGCGTCTTTTAATATAAATTCATAACGTCCCTTCTATCTTTGAGTATGTGAGTCTCCATTGTCCTTTTCTCCCGTGCCTGGAAGAATAGGCATGCCTCCTGGTCATCACCTCACGGGAAAGAGCTTGAGAGTGCTCGTCTTTATCTGATCAGGGCACACGTAGTCCAGACAGCCTCCTCCCACTGGCATCCCAGAACTGCTTCCCGTCTTGGGCTCTGCCGTCTAACATGGCTGCATCAGAAACCAGGGCAGAGTGCACCGTTTGCTGCCACTCCTGAAACAATCCAGAGACAAGAAGCATTTGTTGTGATAGATTTAGTGAATTTAGTGGTGAAGGAAGTGCTTACCCGTGTGCTTCAGCCAGTGCGGCCAAAGGTATCCCAGAGATCTGGAAGGAAGAGTAATGGTAGACCGAGACACGGGACTCTGGGTTTACATCAGAAATAAATGCTGTTTTATTTTTCCCACGGGTGCTTATACATGGTTTAGCCAGCTAAAGAGCTAGTACCACAAGCATAGTTTGGCTATTCCACAGACATTCTTCCTAGGCTTTATCTTCTGTTCACAGTTTTCTGCAGTCATGGGGCCACATCTGGGTCGAGGTTTTCACCCAGACGAGGAACTACAGACGACCTGGAACCAAGCAGCAGGGCTTAGCAGAGTCTGCCCTGAAACGTGGGGAACAGTGCTGATTCTTCACCTACGACAGTGTAGACCCAGCATTCTACCTACCCCATGCAAGCTCATCATATTCATACCAGTACCTATCATTATCCTGTGGCATCTTCCAGGGACAGGTCTATGTTCTTCCCAACCCTCAAAGAAAGAAAATCATAAATAGTTTTGAGATATCCTAGAAGATGACTATGCCAAAAGTTATCATATAACTCACAACTCTGAGATGGATTCTGTAACGCCTAGAAAGTATAAAAGAGTTTTATTTTAACTAATAAAAATTTAATTAGTAAAAGTAATAATAAGTCAGCTCCTTTATCACTTAAAATAGTTAATGTAACTAAGCTAAGGAAGAAGTATTACCAAGAATTCAAGGCCAGTCAAACTACATAGTGAGTTCTGGTCTAGTGTGGGCTATAGGGAGAGAGACTGTCTTGAAGTTTGAAGCAAAATTTTAATTATATGAGTGGTTTTAAATATTCTAATTCTTCTAGGGAAATCTTTTAATGTTAAGATAATTTAATTTATTCTGTATTTTTAAGAAACAATTGACTAGTGTTGTATTATAATTATTTTCTTACTCACTCTGTCTCTGCTTTACTGCTGCCTCTAACCCTAGTTCCAAAGGATCTCACAACCTCTTCTGGCTTCCACGGGCAACCACAGACACACTGATGAAAATAAAAAGTATTTAAAGTAAAATATAAAACTCTTGGAAGTTGACAGGAAGAGCAAGTCATCATGCTTTGATTCGGGATGACTGAAAAAATCAGTTTCTTCGTGGAAGCTTTGGTAAATCTCATAAAACACAAAGTCAATAATGAAATTCAACAGACCAAAGGAAAAGGTCGGCAAACTCATCTGCCACCAAATTTCTCATTCTGGCAGCTGCATTTGTCCATTTCTTTATTAAAAAGGATTTATCACAGTGTACAGCCGCGAACATGGATGTGCACTCTTAGACTTTGTTGGAGGTTTTAGATGAGATGTTCAAGGTTGAGCATGTAACCATTAAATGTGAAATTTAGACAAGCATCTTGAGAAACCACGGAGTATTTTATGAGGAAGCCATTACCATTACGTTTTGAAGATCACTGAAGGCCTCAGCTACGACGTAGTTTGGAAATACAGTAGAATGAATGATGTGTCACGCTAGGGATCCTGTGCTACCTTGATGGAAGGACACTCCAAATGAGGGGAACAGAGACAGAGCCCTGGGACAAAAAGAAGCTTGATCTGCCCCTGTGTCTAGGACAGAATGTTTCCCTGAAGGCTCAGGGCCACATGATGCAGCAGACAGTAGGCAGCCCATACCAGCCCTGATTCTGTGTTAGCACTTGCTCTGACAACAAAAACATATCTCCAGAAGAATTTACACACAGAAGCAACTTGACTGAAAGCAAATTAAAGCGTCCAGAGGTGAAAAAGACCAGGTAACTTTAAAGATATAGGCGAAGAGGTACATTCTGGGAGGGATAGCATGTCCCTGTTCATAAACGGTAAGAACATGCTTGTTTATGGCTTTGTGCTAATTAATAAGTGGGAAGTCAACTAAGACAGTACTCAAGGAGTTCAATAGTCCTGATCAATTGATGTAAGTACTGTGGTTTAAGGATAGGGTGAAGCTGATGACTCTCGGGAGAACGGCAATGAATGAAAGATACATTGATAGAGATAAAAATGGTAAAAATGGCAGAAGACCATTGAGAACCAGGCATTGTGATTCAAGGTATAGTGCCATTAACTCACAGCACCTCTCCTTTAGAGAAGTTAGTAGGTGTTAAGTTCATAAACTTTTCTGGAGTTCCACTACCTAAGAGCAGTTGAACTAAGATAAACTTACAAGCTGTCCTGTTCCAGTCTATGGCCCAGCTCTTGTGCTGTGGGCAACACACATGCAGAAGCTAACAACATTATGGGAGGGGCCTGGTGGCCAAAGGGGACTGCTACTATCCCAGCCTGACCAATACAACTTGTCCTTCAGAGTCCTTCCATGATGCTTTTTCCATGCCTAAGTTCATGGGTTCCTACTGGGTGCTACTCTAGAAGCTATTCATGGCTACAAAGCATCCCACATATGCCCCCACCCCACACCTCCCATCCCCACTGCCTTCTCTCATACTTTTGATATACAACATTCCTCAAAATTAGCATTTTCTTTATCACCCTGCTAAATTTGGGGCTTTAACATATACCCCCATTCCAGTTAATGGAAAAGTCCAGAAATAACTAAACCTGTAGCTTATATTTCTCCTGGGTTGAACATGGACTAAATTTCATCGTTTTTATTTTCTAGAGAAAGCCAAAGGTACTCATTTAATGCTTTTATATATTATTTGTATTTTAAAAATTCCTTTGCAGTATATCTATAGATGATTGTCTATTATATTGTCCCCAGCTCGTAGATATAAAAGTTGAGATGAGATTTTTTGGGGGAAAAGGTCCTTTGTTCAATGAAAATAGAAAAGTCAGGGACTAAATGGCTTATTAAGTAAAGGCCCATGTCACCACTCCTGACAACCTGAGTTTTGTCTCTCAAAACTACATAGTAGATGGAGTGGGTCAGTTCCTATAAACTTTCCTAGACTTCCACATATCTTCCTACACACACACACACACACACACACACACACACACACACACACACCATACACACTCTACCACCACCACCACCAATTAATCAATAAATAAATAAGTGTGAAAGAAGAATACAAAAATAGTCTTAGAAAAACCAAAGTGACTTCAGTAGTGGATACATGTTTTTTCTACAGAAGGAAAGGAAGAGTGTGGTTTGCACCAGGGAACCTATGGGCTCATCATCACCAACTATGATGTGAAAAGCAAGAGCTTGTGGTTATTCCCCATTTCTGTCTCTCCTTCTCTCCCTGGGATGATCTTCAAGATACCCGTAGACTTTATCATCTAGACAAGAACCTTGGGAAATGCAGTGACCACGAGTTGACTCCTGAAGTGTTAAAAAAAAAAGAGCTAATGTATTGTTCGAAGTGTCTATGTGGTGCCCCGTAAAAAGGACAAAAGGTTATTGAGCATGCACATAGTAAATAAACAAAAAAAAAACTGCTTTAATGAAAACTGTTGTCAAGAGTCTTGGATAAAATATGAGCCCATCATCAAAAGCCATTAAAAGTGATTTTGTGTGAACTACTCTGTGAAGTGGTTTAGCTTATAATTTAAATTATATTCAAATATCCATTTTAGTAGTGATCATAGTCAGATAGAAATAGAGCCAAAATATAAAACCTCAGCAGTGAGTACATGCCATGGGTCCGAAGCAGTGATCCTCAACAGTGAGTATACGCCATGGGTCCGTAGCAGTCAAAACTCCTCTTGACTGCTTGGAAATGACCCTGTTTTAGTCTAACAGGCAAATGTAGACTTTCTGCTCCTACAAGTAATAGAAATCGAAATCAATTCCCAGGTGGGGCAGTCTCCAGATGGTTCTAGTGTTCCCAGGGATTAGACGACCACCTAAGGAGTGTACAGGGAGGGATCCATGTCCCCAGATACATGAGTAGCAGAGGATAGCCTTGTCTGAAATCAGTGGGAGGGGAGGCTCTTGGTCCTGTAGAAGTTTGATGCCCCAGCATATCCAGACGCTGGAGCGGTGGGGCCGGAGATGGTGTGTGGGTAGGGGAGCACCCTCACAGAACAAAGGGAAGGGAGGAGAGGGAGATTGTGGAATGGGGGACTTGTGGAGGAGTAATCAGGAAGTGGCATGTCATTGAGATTGAATGGAATGGTTAAAAAAATATTAATAATACAAAAAAAATGAAGTCAAATTTTTTATTTTAATTTTTAATTTAAGTTAAAATTTTTATTTTGTTCCATATCTTTAATGCATCGTTTTTGCTTTTAAAAATTTTATTTTATTAATTTCTGTGTCTAAATATTTTACCTGAATGTATGCTGTTACACAGATTGTGTGTGTGGTACCTGGAGAGGTCAGAGATCCCCTGGAACTGAAGTTATAGGTGATTGTAAGACACAATATGGGTGCTGGGAACTGAACCCATGTTCCCAGGACTAGGGACCAGTGCTCTGAACCATTCAGCAATCTGTCTAGCCCCTTGCCTTTTTTTTTAATCCACAGATCTATTAACATAGATCTATAATGAATAGAAAATATGCATCAATTCTTGGAAAACACAAGGTATTAATAAATTTCTCTCCATAGTAAATATTGTATTTCTGGGGCTGGAGAGATGCCTCAATGGTTACGACCACTGACTGTTCTTGTAGAGACTCTAGTTCAGCTCCCAGGGCCCACATGGTGCCTCACAGGAATCCACAACTCCAGTTACAGGGAGTCTGACACCATATTGTGGCTTCTGCGGGCACCGTGCACATGTCGGGAATAGACACATCTGCAGACCAAACACACATGAAATGAAAACAAACCTTTAAGAAAATAATGTATTTCTATTTGCTTTCTCAAATTTGAAAAAGACATGTGGCCATATCAGAATCTCTCTTGGCGATAATAAAGTTTTTAAAGTCTGTGTGACGTCTCATATATCCCACAGGCTCTTTCAAAATCTCAGTCTGGACAGTCGGCTCCTTCAGTGAGGCTGAAGAGACAGCAGCAGTGTGCTTCACCTTTGGTGCACTTGGGTCACGTGGCTGCACTTAAGAGATCAGGCCATCACTCCTCTCCGGCAGGGAGTTCCGAGTTATAGAGCTTATCTGTGTGGTCTGGATGTTCCCCCATATTTATGCATTGACACTTAACCCCACCATTCTGGTATGAAGTGGTTATGCTAGAGCAAACCATGAGGGTTTGGCATCGTGGGTCGAGTAATGGCTTGTGGGACGTAGCCAAGATCCCCTTTGACCTCCTATCCCTTCTGTCCTGTGAAGTAATAGCATTTGTCATTCCTGGAGGGGGCAGCCACAAACACACTGTCAGTAGGAGTGCCAGATCACTCTGCATACCCAAACCGGTTAGTGCTTTGGTCTTGGCCAAGACAAAAATCCCTGTGCTTTACAAATCACCCAATTTAATGTATTTTACTACAGCAGCTCAAAGAATTGAAAGTTCTATTCCTGCAGCTACAACAGACAGGTTTGGAGTTGTCACAGGCTTATGTTGTTAGTCGCTAAACAGCTAACACCGAAGTCTGTTCTCGTAACATATTTTTCTCTTCATGTTTCCTTATCTACGGTGGGATGTATTCCAAATGGCAACAAGTTTTAAATTCTTTCTGTATCTTTTTTCACTTTGTGTACATGTATACATTGCATTTATGTGATCAGATTATTAGGCACACACACGTGTGTGTGTGTGTGTGTGTGTGTGTGTGTGTGTGTGTGTGTGTGTGTGTGTGCACTCATGGAAGCCAGAATTTAACTTTAATTGTCATTCCTTGTCAGGCACCGCCCACTTTTATTTACTTATTTGTTTGCTTGTTTGTTTATATTGGGTCTTTCCCTGGGCTGAAGCACAGCATAGACTGGCTGGCTACTGAGTCACAGGGGTCTGCCTGTTGCCTGCCTGTCCTACCCTGGGATTTTCAGAATGAACCAGCATGACAGACTTTTTTATGTGGGTACTGGGTTCTGGGCATCAAATTCAGGTCCTCTTGCTGCAGCATTTTACTTACTGATCTCTCTTCAAAGGCCCCCCTTTCTATATATTATATACAAAGGAAATTCATATCTCCAATTTTGTTTTTCCTATTTTGCAGGAGCTGGTCAATTCATGGACAGTTGCCAATGAGAATTCCATTCTACATTCTGTAAACAGTCAAAACTGACAAGAAAGGAAAAAAGAGGAGAGGCAGACGAAGAATGTGGAATGCCGGCCATTCGGTTCTTGTGTCTGGAGGCTGGCACAGGCATTAATCAAGTACAACCACATAAACGTGATGTCCTAACCCCTGCACACTACAGGCTCTTCGCTGCACAGATTACGTGTTTTAATCTTTGACTTCTGTGTGATGGAAAGGGTGTATTGGTGAAATATGGACAAGGGAATTAAGCTGCATAACCATTTCAGTTTACGTGAGCTGATTCCCCAGGATAAGTGTCCTTTCTGAACCAGTCCTGAGTAATATTGCTAAATGTGTATCCTTCGGGATCATAAAAAGAGATCAAAAAATCATTTGTGTTCATTTTTCCAAGGTCCAAATTTTTTTCGTTAAATACCCTGTCTTCTGGAGGCAGGGGACCTTAAGATTCCCTGACAATTGAAAATAAATATCCTGTAACAGAATACATGTAAAGCAAAAATGTCCCTAAATACTTTCTTCGGGAGCACATGAAACAAATAAAGACATCACATAGACTGACATCCTGTCTAACGGTGTTAAATAACGTCCCGCGTGGCTACCCTATGCTGTGCCCTGAACTCAATTTCAGATTTCTAAACGTTGGCTTTGCCTTCAAAGTTCCAGTTCTGGGACTGACTATGCTAAGACTGGGTCCAAAGTTAGTGGGGGAAGTAAAGAATGTGGGGCTTTGGGCTTTGGAATTAGCCTTGCTTTCATAAGCTGCTGTTTAAACTGGTTCTTATTAATAGTTCAGGCAAGAGCACACCATTCCCCCACACAAATCCGACACATTCTTCTAATCAAGAGCAAATGTTCAGTCTTCAAGTTTGTGTTCCCCACCACCACCCCTGCCCACCCTGACTTTCATGGCGAGGCAAGGAATCCATCTGAGGGAGGGTGTGGATGGGCATAGGAACGAACTTCTCCAGGAGATGAGGGCAGCAGTCCTGAAATCAGATGTCTCCAAACAGAACTGGGATTCATTCTAAATAAGTAGGAAATCTATACTGCTGTGTACAGAGAGAAGTTCTGATAAACTGTGTAAGTTTTTAGCTGTGTAACTACCTTTTTGAAAGGTAAGGTGTTTTTTTTGTTTGTTTGTTTTTTGTTTTCTTTTTACCTTGAATAAAAATTTTGAAACTCATTGCTTTAACAATAAATGCTACTTTTAAATCTTTTTCAGTTTTCCCCTGTTTCTGATTTGCTTTTACCCATTTGGAGAGACATGATGACATACCACTGAGGTAATGAACATTTTCATTTTCCTTTTTCTTCTGTCTCAGTCACCAGAGTAGATCCTTTAAAAACCACTCTCTCTCTCATGGTGAAATATTCCATGACGTCTGGTAATCCTCTAGTTTATCCTATATTCGGTCTCTGTTCCTAAGTATATATAAACAGAGTGCTCATGTCTTCCTAATAAACAGATCCTTCTATCCTGTTTAATAATGATTTTCATTGACGTGTATTTGTTCTTGATCTCAATTTGTTCTGAACAGAACCATGTCTGAAATGTGAACTCTCTTTCCCTCTCATCTCCTATCCAACCATTATCAAGTCTTTAAAATCTGCCTTCAATATATGTCCAGGATTTAAATTCTTCTCTCACTCATTCCTACTAGCAAGTCCAAGTAATAGGGTGTTTTTTTTTCTTTTATATCTTCCACTATTCAAGCACAATGCTCTCTGTAGTCAAAGTCTAACAAGTTGGGCATTCTGAGTATGAAACATTGTTCCCTGTGAGATCTGCTATTTTGTAGTAAATTGGATTCTTGTGTTCATTATAATTTTAGATTGTGACCTCATGTTGTTTATCTGAGGAGGTACCATCTGAGACGAGGGTAAATACCTCCCGGGACATTGGGTTTTGGCTTTAACCAGGTGTTCTAAATGTATAAGTAGCTTGGGACCATTTTTATGCTAATTTCAAGATTGTACAGGAAATTAAAACACCTAGCTTATTTGTGGACAAGTCCTCGATAAGTACTGTCAAGAGAGATGTTTGCTTTTCTCCTCCCAAAGTAGAGACTACAGTGTCGGATGTCATTGTTATCTACCTTTGCAGGTGACATTGCATTTATTTCCCTCATATCTGCATTCCCAGACCTGTCCGTTGGCCTGATCTGCTTTCTCTGCACAGCTGTCAGAGAACCATCTGGTCAGAGAACTAACAACATGTCTCTGGCACCCTACATTTTGAGAGTCATATTTCACACTCCAGTTTACTGACCTGCCTCTCCTCATATGCTTCTTAACACTTCGCATCTTAATAAGAAATTTTATATTCTGCTGACTGTGTCTAATTGTGTTTTAGTAGGAACATCTCTGGGGGCCTCAGAAAATACGCCTTTCGTAGACAAACATTTACGTTTTTAAATGCTTTCAAATTAAAGATCATATTCCCTTGTAGAAACTTTGGAGATAAAAGGAAAAGAAGTGTTGATTTCTTTGAATGAGTTCATCTAGTCAACAAAACATTATATTCCCCAGGTTTTTCTTCTTCATCGTGCCATCCCTTTCTGAGGGTCTTTTTCCCTTGGGTGTATCATTTCGTGGTTTCAAAGTGTTTCCTGAATCTCCAGGAATGTGCCGCATGTTGTCACCTACAACAGAGAGGACAGCTGTGAATTTTGTTTGTTTCATTTTAAGATGGGAAAAGTAAACCTTCCCCTGGACCCTTATCACTGTCATGGATAAGGAGTGCCGATATTAGGAGGTGTGGTCTTGTTGGAGTGGGTGTGGCCTTGTTGGAGTAGGTGTGGCCTTGTTGGAGTAGGTGTGGTCTTCTTGGTGTGGGTGTGGCCCTGTTAGAGTAGGCCTGTCACTGTGGGTGTGAGCTTTAAGACCGTCACCTTACCTGCCTGGAAGCCAGTCTCACACTAACAGCCTTCAGATGAAGATGTAGAACTCTCAGTTCTGCCTACACCATGCCTGCCTAGATGCTGCCATGCTCCCACCTTGATGATACTGGATTGAACCTGTAAGCCAGCCCCAGTAAAATGCTGTCCTTTATAAGACTTGCCTTGGTCATGGTGTCCGTTCACAGCAGTAAAACCCTAAGACATCACGTAAGGCTACTTAGTTCTCACTCACCAGAAATGCATTTCAGGGTCACTTCTGACACCGTGACGGTCTGGAAAGTAAGGATCAGCATTTCACTTCCCACCGCACAGGTTATCAAGCCACAAAGCACCACTTGGTAAATTGTGGATTGGACACCATACGGGATTATGTGACTGCATGTTAAGTGATGAGAAAAATTTGACAGTAGTAATAGGTTTCAAAATGTGTAGTGACCAAAGTTTAATTCAAAATCAAAAGTTGAAGTGTCCTGGCAGTACTCATCTATACAAGTTCACACGGTTTCGTTTCAGCCTTGGCTCTGAGTGCTGAAAATACATTATACTGCATATACCTAATGCTGTGTAGCCCTGAAGAATCCAGAAACACCTTAGCTCAGATTCTAGACTGTTATATGAGATGAACTATGGTGCTTTTACTGGACATACACGGTTTTCTACTTTGGAAGAAGCATAATTGCTTAATTGCAGAAAACAAAGATGTCTCATATATTTTTTTACTGACATTACACAGCTGTAAGTACCAAGTCAATAGATTCTTGACTTTTATTATGGTGTGGCATCCAATTTTTAAAACTGCTGTTTGACAGGCCAATGAGAGGAGACAGCCAGTAAACGTATTTATTATGAAAGTCTGGCAACCTGAGTTTGATTTCCAGAACCCCAAACCTACGTAAAGACAGAAAGCGAGAGACGATTCTCCTGAATTGTCTGTCACCGAATGTGTGCTGTGACATTCATGACCGACATCATAAACACATACGGCCAATAGTATTAAATAAAATTAAAGGAGATGAACAAAAAACTATGAAATTTCTGTTCGAGGAGCTACTTTATGGGATGTGTTTATTGTTCATAATACACTTGGACATCATTAAATGCAGAACCAAGCCTGCCCGATGTCTTAGTTACTTTTCTACTGCCGTGTGAAGTGGAAGTTTCTGGGTATGTCAGGTGATACAGACGTACATGAGGTTTTGCTGTGGCTGACTTATGTGTTGCTTTGCTAAGGCAAGATCTGTGGGATGACATGTGATGTTTGGAGAAAGTACTAATAGGAATCAAAGGACAGTGACAGTGTGCTTGCATGGCTAGCTTTGCAATGCGTTATTGTCCTCCGGTCTTTATCTTCACTGAACTTTATTTGCCTGAGAGAGGCACCCCAGAGAACTTCTCCAGGCATCCCAGCTGGTCCCAGCTGCTCCCACCGACTTGTGCTAATTCAGCAGAGTACTGGTGGTTTCTGCTGGATCTTGCCACTACTTCTGTGGATTCTTGTTTGGTATCTTGAGACTACCGAACCAGACTGCTGGTATCCTGACAAACAGAAATCGGAGTCACCCCAAGGAACTACTTCTAAACTGGTCCACGACCCCTTGTCCTATCTACCATCGTTTCTCCCCTTCCTTTGGAAGGTGGGTTAAAAGGGGGTTCGAAGGATTACGGAACCCTTATTAAAAGTGGGTTTAAAAAAATAATCTAAGCCTACAGCTGTGTGTACTGGCTGGCTTTGTACGTCAACTTGACATAATCAAAGAGAAAGGAGTCTCCGTTCGGGAAATGCCTCCATGAGATCCAGCTGTAAGGCATTTTCTCAATTAGTGGTCAGTGGAAGAGGACCCAGCTTATTGCTGGTGGTGCCATCCCTGGGCTGGTGGTCCTGGGTTCTATAAGAAAGACTGAGCAAGTCAGTAAGCAGCACCCACCCTGGCCTCTGAATCACCCCCTGCCTCCAGGTTCCAGCCCTGCTTGAATTCCTGCCCTAACTTCTTCCAAGATCTGGAAGTGTAAGCCAATTAACCCTTTCTTTCCCAACTCACTTTTTACGCATGGCATTTCCTCACAGAAACAGAAACCTTAACCAAATTACTGTGAGAAAATATCATGGCCAACACATCTTAAAGGGGGGATGTTTGTTTACTTGTTTATTTGGGGCTTAGAGAGTTAGAGTCTATAGCCGTCATGATGGGAAACAAGTAGGCAGGCATGGTCCTGGGGGAGTAGCTGAGACATCTTGAGACAGAACCAAGAGGCAGAAATAGAGTCACAGAGATGATCAGAGTCTTTCAAAACTCAAAGCCCACCCCTGGTGCCTTACCTCTCCAACAAGACAACGCCTTCTAATCCTTCCCAAATAGTTCCACTAACTGGCAACCAAGTATTAAAACATATGAGTTTATGCTGGGCATTTCTCATTCCAACCAACATGCCTGAGTTTCCCCACAACATAAGAACTATTAGAGAACAGCATTTTATCACATAGGCTGGAGAGACACTTCTGTTACATTTGATGTATTGTTGATAGTTGGCTTAAATCATGAGTATTTTAATAGTGAAAATATTACAAGCATTCTCATTCAAGTATGCTTAATAAATGACACTGAATGAAACATAGACAATAACAGCAGAAAGGAAGAATACCTATCCAAGAATGAAAACTGGGGGTATTTCTATGACATACTGTGAGTATATCATAAGTCTCTCAAATGCTTGAAGTTTCATTCATTCATTACTTAGTTAAAAGTTCTAGGGTAGAGATGTACTAACTTAAGGCATTACTCTATTCCTGTTATCTTAATCATTGTCTGTGTTTCTTTTATCTTAATTATTTTTATTCTTACATATAAGAATATTTTAAAGTTATTCTCTGATAATTTAATACATTATAGACCAAATAGTTGTCATATCCACTTCTAGCTCATCTGCCCCCAGCTCCCAATTAGGTTTCAATCTAACCTTTGTTTCTATTCTTAGCAACACACTGAGCCCAATTTAAGCTTCCTAAGACCACTTCTTATTTTTACTGTTTTTACTCTCTTACTTGAAATATCTTGATTTATTTTAACTTCTGAATGTAGTCAAATTATTTTGACGTTCTAGGGAAGGAATTGATTACATTTTTGAGGTGTGTGTGTGTGTGTGTGTGTGTGTGTACATGCAAACACGCATGCATGTTTTGTCTCTTTGTAGTTCAGAGAGTTCTGGGTCCAATGGTGCCTAGAAGAGAGAAAAATAATTTTTAATCTTCAAGAAAGAATGAAGAGGCTGCTTTGCCTCTTTTCTAACATCGAATACATATAAAAGTGAAACACCCTGAAAATAAATAGTTGACACCTACTGAAAATCATTGGAAATAGCCTAAGACATACTAAAGTGGGCAAAGAATTTAAACAAAGATACTTTAGCTGTGATAAGGACCAAAAAGGTCAAGATCCAAGACAAGGAGCCTAAGGGAAGCATATCGATTGGCCTGCCTTTGACCACCTTTCTATCTCTGAATCAATCAACCATCCAATCCAGATAATTTTTTAAAACATGTCTATATTGAATCATCATTCCTGTGACCATGAGTGGAATATTATTATGTGGGTGTCAACAGAACCATGATGGATAGGGAAGAGAGGTTTGACAGTCTATGCCTAAGAGACGTTTTTTCTAGAGATTATAGATTAGAAAGAAATAAGACATTTTGTAACATATTTTCATACATTTGAAAATATCATCTTAGAAAACATGACAATTTTTTTTGTGAAAACAGTATCTATCTTCCAAATAAAGTTAACAGAATTAGGAATAAAATAAGTCTTAAAACAGAACATCTATCTTGACTGCCCTCCAAAAGACCCAACAAGCAGCTAAGTCAGATGCAGATATGTGCACCCAACCAATGAACAGAAGGTGCTGGCCCCTCTGTTGAATTAGGGAAAAGCTGGAGGAAGCTGAGGAGGAGGGCAACTCTGAAGGAGGATCAGCAGTCTCAATTAACCTGGACTCCTGAGATCTCTCAGACACTGGATGACCAACCAGGCAGCATACACCAGCTGAGACGGGACCCCCAGCACATATACAACAGAGGACTCCTGGGTCTGCGTTCAGTCAGAGAAGATGCACCTAACTCTCAAGAGACTGGAGGCCCCAGGAAGTTTAGAGTTCTGGTGGGGTGGGTGGGGTTGGGACATCCTCATGGAGATGGGGATGGTGTGGACTGTGTGGAACAGTCGGAAGGTGGAGTAGGAGGGAAATAAAATCTGAAGTGTAAAAAATAAATACATTGAAAAAAACCCAGAACATCTAAAAACCTCATTTCATTGATTCTAAAATTGCCCTTCTCTTTGTCCTAGAGGCCTGGTAAGGCAGAGTTTTTAATCAGTTATTTATTGATCTCCCTTTGACTTTGATTTTTGATTTTTTTTACCAAATAACTAGCCTTCTTGTAGCAGAAGATTTTGAAGATCAAGGACTTTAAATTGAGGATGGAGATTCTAAACCCTCTCTTCTCCACTAAGTTTATCTTCTGGATGAAGATGAGCATGAGTACCTCATACACTGAACAGAAGGTTCTGTACCCAGCACATATGAAAACACCTAGGCATTCTCATGGCTTCCATGTGCTCCTTCACAAAACATCCCAATTGGCACTGCATCATGAAAGACCTACAGCCTCGATAGCACGTGCCAGATGTGGCATCAGTGAAGAGCTTTTCATGTTCCTCATCTTTAAACTTCATTTGTGTTTTGCTTCTCAATGTTTCTTCCCAAGAAACCCCTTTGCCCTGTGTATCTATAATGGTTAACCTTTCTTGATGGCTGCCCTCATAAAATCATGCCTTCTAGGCACTCTTATGGGTAGTTATATTGTTGTGTGGGGAAGGTTTGTGTTCTATGTATATTAAGACATGTTAGAGTTCACATTAGATCCTATAATTTTCACAGCCACTTCATCTTGGCAGAGTCCCCTGAAATTGCTATCAACATTATTGTCTACTGGTCCTGTGGCCATAGCCCATTATATGCCGGCATATGTGAATATATGTTTCTGATTAAATTATCCAGTCATTTCTCAGCTCATGTTAAGAATGTCAGAGACATTTGATGTCACAAAATCCTTTCCAATGGTTTGTTAAGTTTCTCACAGGAATCTTCTGAAGAAAAGGAAGGTTAATGGGGAGTAGCACTCTTAGGAAGTCTGTCCTTGTTGAAATAGGTATGGCTTTGTTGAAGGACGTATGTCAGTAGGGGTGGGCTTTGAGGTTTCAGATGCTCAAACCAGGCCCAGTGGCCCTCTCTTTCTTCCTGGTGCCTATAGATACAAATGTAAAAGTCTTAGCCACCTCTTCTGCACTATGTCTGTTTATCAGATTTACCACCATAATGACAATGGACTAAACTGCCTTACTGTAAGCCAACTCCGACTAAATGCTTTCCTTTGTAAGAGTTGTTTTGGTCATGGTGTGTTTTCACAGCAATAAAAACACTAACTAAGACAAGTGGAAAAAAGAAAAAAAAAGATGTCCCCAAAGGACATGTATAGTATCTATTTACTTATAAGTGGATATATTAGCCATAAAATATAGGATGCCCGTGCTACACTCCACAGACCCAAGGGGGCTGGACAGGAAGGAAGGCACAGGCAAGGATGCTTGAGACTCAGTTGGAAGGGGGAATGGAATGCAGATGGAGGCAGGAAACTGGGTGGGAGAGGGGATCCAGAGGGGGCAGCAGGGTTTGGTGGTGTGGAGAGGGGCAGGGGATGGCAGGATGGACACGAGAATGAATAGAAATCTGCAAAGGACAGGAGGTAGGGGTAGGGGCATCTCCAGGATGGGATAGGGGAGCATCCAAGAATCAGTGGGAGTGTCCTTAGCTGTGACTCATAGCACAGGGGATATAGAGCCAGGGGAGGCTGTGTCCCATGGCCAGGCAGGAAGCCCCGGTGGAGTGATAGGGACACCAACCCACCCACAAAACTTTCAACCCCAAACTCATCCTGTCTACAAGAAATGCAGGAAATAGGGATGGAACAGAGACTGAGGGAACAGCCAACAATAACTTAAGACCCATCCCATAGGCGGGCACCAATCCCCGACACTATTAATGATTAATGATATCATGTTATGCTTGCAGACAGGAGTCTAGCATGGCTGTCCTCTGAGAGGCTCCACCTACCAACTGACTCAGACAGATGTAGACATCCACAGCCTAACAGTAGATGGAGCTTAGGGGCTCTTATGGAAGAATAGGAGGAGGGATTGTAGCTCCTAAGGAACTCACAGGAAGACCAACAGAGTCAGCTGACCTGGACCATTGGGACTCTCAGAGCCCGAACCATCAATGATTCCTCCAGGTTATAGAAATTCTGTTATGCTTATGCAACCAAGTAGTGATATATATATATATATATATATATATATATATATATATATATACATATATATATGAATGTGTGTGTGTGTGTGTGTGTGAGGACTTTGCTCTAATCTCTGATCTGAGATTGCAAAATAGCCGCTTGTGTAGAATTAATATCTTAAACTTGTTGGCATGCAACTTCCTTTGAATTGACAGAAATTAAGCACTGTGAGCCTCTTCATGATTGCCCAGGTTCTCCACTGCTGACCTGGTAATATTTACTCTTGCAGGCTTACAGTTCTGAATTCTCCCAGAAGTATCTTCGAAAGTCAGAGGAAGCCGCCTTGATTGCGATTCCAACTGTAGTACAAGTAAATAACCAGCTTGTCCCAGATTACTCGGTCATACTTCTTTATGTCTTCATGGTCTTGATCCTACCAGCAGTAAGCAACATGGTTGCTTGCAGATCTCTGTCTCAAAGGCTTTCCTAAGTCAGCCATAATCATTAATACAAACAAGATAAAATAGAAAATAGCAGCTGTATATGTTGTCACTGTGATATGAGTTTTCTTTTCTTTTTCAAGTCAGCCTCTAAGAGGTGTAACCAAAATGCATTTACTACTTACTGTGTGCCAGGCATTCTTCTGATGTCTATTTATCATTATTATTATTATTATTATTATTATTATTATTATTATTATTATATCCTTTTTTACATTCAATCTTCATCCTCCTCCTGGTCTGCTGCCTACCCCTGTCTGTAAGTCTGCAAGAGGATGTCCCCAATCCCTAACCCCACCTCACCAGACCTCTCCACTCCCTGGGGCCTCTTGAGGGTTAGGTGAATCTTCTCTCACTGAGGCAGTCCTCTGTTGTATATGTGTTGAGGGCCTCATATCAGCTGGTGTATATATATATATACTGCCTGGTGGGTGGCTCAGTGTCTGAGAGATCCTGGGGCACCTGGTCAGTTGAGACTGCTGGTCTTCCCATGGGTCTGCTCTCCTACTTAGCTTCTTCCAGTTTTTCCTTAATTCAACCACAAGGGTCCCTGTCTTCTGTCCGTGGGTTGGGTGCTAGTATCTGCATCTAACACTTTCAATTGTTTGTTGGACCTTGCAGAGGGCAGCCATGCTAGGCTCCTGTCTGCAAGCACACCATAGCATTAGTAACAGTATCGGGCCCTGGGGCCTCACGTTGAGCTGGATCCCAATTTGGGCCTAATACTGGACCTCCTATCTCTCAAGCTCTTTCCTACTTTTTTCCCTGCAGTTCCTTCAGACAGGAACAATTCTGGGTCAGAGCTTTTGATGGTGGGATAGCAACCCCATTCCTCCACTTGATGGCCTGTCCCTCCACTGAGGGCGGACTCTACAAGTTCTTCCTTCCCACTGTAGAGCATTTCATCCAAGATCTATCCCTTTGAGTTCTGAGTGTCTCTTACCTCCCAGGTCTCCAGTACATTCTAGAGGGTCCCTGGTACATTCTAGAGGGTCCCTCCCCTCCTACCTCCCAAGGTTGCCTGTTTCTATTCTTTCTGCTAGCCCTCAGAGCTTTAGTCCTGCTCCCCCCAATACCTGATCATATTCCTCCCTTCCCCTTCCTATTCTCTCTCCCACCCAGGTCTCTCCTTCCTTTTGACCCTGTGATTGCTTTCTTCTCCCTCCCAAGTCGGATTGAGGCATCCTCACTTGGGTCCTTCAGCTTGTTAACCTTCTTGAGTCTTGTTGATTTTGTCCCATGTATTCTTTACTTTTTTGGCTAATATCCACTTATTAGTGAGTACATATCATGCATGTCCTTTTGGGTCTGGATTCTGATGTTATAAATAAATTCCTTTAAACATTAATACTTGGAGGTGGTATCATTTCCATTTTCTTATAAAAATTCAAATGTAGAGACAGTATATTCTCTATAACATGGTTCACAAATGATAGCATTGTGCTTTATTGTAAATAAACTCCTTTAAACATTAATACTTGGAGGTGGTATCATTTCCATTTTCTTATAAAACTTAAAATGTAGAGACAGTATGCTGTCTATAACATGGTTCACAAATGATAGCATTGATTAAATGTGTAAAGAAATGATGCAATTGACTCCTTTATAAGCCCTAGATCTTATCCATATATACTTGTGGGTTTGCTTTGCTTTGTTTTCTGAAAAAGAGTTTCTTTGTGTAGTCCTGGCTGTCCTGAAACTATCTCCATAGACCAGGCTGGCCTCAAACTCGCTCACAGAGATTTGCCTGCCTCTTCCTCCTAAGAGATGGGATTAAAAAATCTGGGCCACCAGGGCTCAGCTACTGTGGTCTTTTAAACTGTAATGCTGGTGTTACTGTCAAGCCAAGTTTGGAGGTGAAGCCTGTCTCTTTATTCCAGGCAGTGAGGCCATCCACTAGGACAGAGTCCTTCCAGGGGCCACACCCCTAAGGAAAATCAACTCTCCCCTAGCAGCTGTCAACAGTCAATGGTTTCTCAGCTAAAGGTGCAGGTTCACCTGCCCCTCCCTCCTCCATGCTGGCATATTGATTGGCTTCAAATCCTGCAGGTATTTTGCAAGCAACTAAAGCTGTCCTGAATTCTTGAGTACTGTCCTATCCAGAAGATCCTGTTTGTCCCAGTCCCCGCTGACCTCTGACTTGTAGTCTTTCTGACCCTTCTTTCTCTACAATCCCTGAGCCCTGAGGAAAAGGGTGGGATGTCAGTGTCCCATTTACAGATGAACCCTCCACAAATGCTTATTCTCCGTTCTTCAACCAACTACGAGGTCCTAGGCTAACCTCCAACTAATGTACAGGAAACCTTCTTTAACGCAGGCTGAGCGCTATGCTAGCCTGTAGATGAAGAGATATGAATTTAGAAGGCAGCTTCACTAGTGTAATTCTTAACATGACAAAACAGACTCCTATTCTCTAACATTGGGAACAAAGCAAGAATATCTTCACTTACCATTTCTACCATACTAGAATACCCCAACTAGTCTGATACTATAAGAAAAAGAATTTAAAAGTATATGAAAGAAAATTTCGAGGTATGTGAAGGGAGAAATTAAATTCTTTATTGCAGATATGATTATTCACATACAATATTAGAAAGAATTGACCAAAAAAGAAAGTTGTAACAAACAAGTGAATATAGGCAAGTATTAGGATCCAAAATTAAGTTAAAAAATAATATAATATATATAAAATATATAATTTTCTTTTTATACATCCCAATAAGCAAATTGAAATGGAATTAAAAATAATTACAATTAATTAAAAATAGAACTATTTAATCATCTGCCCAACACAATACATACAGGATCAATATATAGAAAATAATTGATTTAATCTGATGAGCATTATCAAAGAATTCTAAGCAAATGGAAATACAGTGTGTGTTCATGCACTGAGAGACTCTGTTATTCAAATTTACTCAGCATTTAATCCACAGATTCTACATAATCCTAATGAAACTCCAGGAAACTATTTGGCACAAGTCAATAAGCTATTGGTAGAGTCTGTGTGAAAATACAAACCAACCACAATAGTCAGCACCAGGCTGAGGAAGCGCAGACTCAGAGGGCAGGCACAATCTGTCTTTTTCATGACTTATTATAAAGCGATGGTAGTTAAGACAAAGAGTAGGTGCAAAGGTCGACAAAATACGGAGCGTAGAAGTAGACCTCCCACAAAGGAGTAAACATTTCTTACAAAATGTCATTTCAATCAATAAAAGTTAATTGTTTCAGCAAGTAATGCTGAAAAAATTGATGTCCACATTACAAAAATCTATTTTTAATTAAGAACAGATCTTTTGCAAAATTATGGAGCAGAAACCTAAATCTGAAACGCAAAATTATAAATCTTCCTTCTATAAGTAAATACAGGAGAAAGTCCAGATATCTTTGGGCTTGATAAAAAGACTTTTAATCAGAACCCCAAAAGCTAAGGTATTAACCATTTAAATTTTCCAGATAATAAAATTTCATTTTATAAACACACAATTGAAAAGAAAAGATGAGGTAGAGAGTGGGAAAGCACATGTCTGATAAAGACTCTTCTACAAAATATCAAAAAAAAAATAGCTCTTCAAATCCAACAACAAGAAAACTAAAGTTCACTTAATAAATGAACCAAAGATCCAATGATCTGACCAATACTTTGCACAGAAAATACGGAGATGAAAAAAATATCGTAAGAAATCACACCCGAGATCAGTCATTATTAGGTCATTGCAAAGTAAATGATGGTATACCTTGGAAATAGCCAAAATCCATACCACCAACAATACCTGGTCCCATCAAGGACGTAGAACAATGGGAACCGTCTTTAATTGTTAGTTGGAATGTGGCATGGCATGTGCATTTTGGAATACAGCTTGATAGTTCCATATAAAACTATACATCTCACATGACTCAGACCTCATTCTCACAGGTTTGCCCAACTAATATGGGAGCATGTGATGAAAAAAGCCTGCATGCTAATATTTATAGTACTTTTATTGATAATTGTCAAACCTGGACTAGGCCAATATGCCTGTCATGGGAAAATGCATAACAAACATAATATTTTACAATGGTACATTGTTCTAAAATAAAAAGAAATACACTATCAGGCCCTAGGAAAACATGAGTGGATATTAAAGGCATATTGCTAAATGAAATGGAGTGGGAAAAGTGAAACAGCATATGATATCAATTAGGCGATGTTCCAAAAGGCTGAAACTATAGAGGTGGTAAATAGATCAATGCTTATGGGATCCAGAGGAACGGGGGTGGGGGGAATGTTGAGAAGATGAAGTAAAAAAGAGGTGTCTCGGGGTAGTGAAACCATGACAACAGATATGCTAGCTTTGCATACACACATTCTGCATTTGTAAATATATATATATATATATATATAATACAAAATAGAAAGAAAGAAAAGAAAAAAGAAAGGAAAGAAGCAAAAAGAAAAGGAAAGGAAGAGAAAAAAGAAAATAGCAACACAGAAAGCAAATATTAATACTTGCAAGCTAAAACAAGTTTGTTTAGGAGTCCAGGGACCCCAGAATGAGATGCATATGTGCAAAAATAATTTAACCACATCGTAAATATGTGAGACAGACTTACTAAGGGTGGTTTTAAAGACATTGATATAAGTAACACTGGACATGAGGAGACTTCATGGATCAAAGTTAAAGGTCTCCAAGTGCTAGACTGGGCAGTAGAGCTATTTCTCCTGGGGTTGGGGGTAGCATGCCTGGATACCTGTATGTGACGGAACCGAACAGCCGGACGAATACATGGAAGGTGGCAGAAGCCAAATTTCTCACTGTTGGTCTGGGAGGAGCACGGGAAGAAAGCAAGAGTGTCACATCTGGTAATGATCTAGCCCTGGAAACTTGAATGTGAACCGACGATTTAACTTTAGACATAAACTTACACACAGAGAAACATCCTTGCTTAGTCGGCCGGAGTGCCTAGCATCAGCGGCACCCAAGCAGCCAATAAATGTTTGCAAAATGATCCAGGAAGCAAGAGGAAGGAGCAGTGCTAAGCAAAATCACACACTATACGTGATCCTGGAACTTCTTAAGGGGATGGAAATGTAAAGAATGGTCAAATATACAAATAAAACCATAGACACACTGCTGTGAAAGGCGTACGCCAGAGGACATCAGAAGCAATGAAAAACACCCACAAAAAGAGAGCAATTTGAGCAAGAAAAGAGTATATCTAGGCAGCAACATAGTAAACACGAATCTATGTGTCCAGACTGACATATATGGTCAAACAAGAGGAGGAGCACACACCCCATTCAGAAAACCTCTGGGTACTTACTGTAAGCAACCTACACCTCCCTTTAGGGTCTTAGGCGTGCGTTCTTTCTAGAGAAAGACTGTAGAATGGTGGGAGGGAAGTTGGGAAAAGAGAACTTTGTGAAGGAAAGCCTGGCAAAGATGGATGTCAGTGAGTGAAACTACATCAGCACTCTTAAGGTATGCCAATTGGATTGTTCCCTCAGGAGTGACAGAGATGGTGGCTTTCCTCCGTGCTGTGTCTCCCCAAATACCAAAGCCAGCTCTAGTTGTTGCAAACATCAGACAAACTCTGAGGAAATGTTCTACAAAATACCTGTCCAGAGCTCCTCAAATTGTGAAAATCATCAGAAACATGGACTTAAATATCCTCATTTATGTGAATTAAATCTAAAGTTACTCTATAAAATAAGTTAGTAGTTGGAGCCAGGCTTGTCAATACATGCCTTTAATCCAGACACCAGAGGCAGAGGCAAGAAGGCTAGCACGGCCTTTATAGAAAGTTCAATGTCATTCACGACTGCATAGTGAAACCGTATCAGAGAGAGAGAGAGAGAGAAAGAGAGAGAGAGAGAGAGAGAGAGAGAGAGAGAGAAGAGGTGTTCAAGACTGCCTGTAAGATACCACTTCAAAATTGTAGAAATTATATATAATATATATATATAAAATTTATATACCCAAAGTGAGGTATCTAATCTATACATTTTTAAAAATTATGCACACTTACATTTTATGATGGTTTTATAGTCGTGATATTTAATTTCTTCTATCTTAAAAGGTGCTGTTTAATAATTGTACCAAATAGTCTTTTGTGTGAGAATAATCTGTCCCCAAACTCATAAGAACAGTTTATCCTCTAATATTGTCAAGACTTAATTAACAGTATAAATTGAGTTCTGGTCTAATTTTAAGAAACAGGAAGGTATGCTTAATAACTCTGGAGAGGAGACAGAGATAAGAAAATGGAGATAAAGGAAGAAAATTGAAATCTAAGGTGATGCTTGACACACCCCAAAATGTTTTAATCACAACTTTAAATGATGTTAAATCATTCATATACCATGTGAAAATCCACTATTTTTTCTTTTGATTTCAGAAATAATTCGAAGTGGGTTATTGATGCCCTAGAGGTAAATTTTTGTGTAGGTTACAGAGACAGACACACACCTTTGCGATTATTTGAATACAGACACTCATTTCTCCACCAAGAACAATTACAATCAACTACGGAACGTGACTTTTTGGTCACCTAAAGCACATACAAGGTCAGTAGCGGGCAGGCAGATGAGCAAACTCCAGTTCATTCATGAGCCTCGTGAACCGTGGTGAAACGAGTAGGTATCATTTTCAAAAGACAAAGGGAAGCAGATAAAGGGAATGTGGCGAAGGTGGAGGCAGGTGCTTATAATTCATTAGCTATATTTGTGACAGCCTTTGAAGGCAGCTATGGCAAGCACAGTTCAGACTTTCCTTTGAGGCCCGAGTTCAGCGGCAGATTAGTAACCTGATAACGTTTCTATATTTATCTCCACAACAGAGATCCATTTTCAAATCTGGTAACACAAAGCACACTTTCTTTTCATGTGATTGCAACACCCTGTGCTGGGATGGGCCATCTGGCTACATTGTCTGGGGTCTGCCCAGCACTCGGGAGATGCCTGCCATGAGTCATTGTTACCTTTCTGGACTGCTAAGAGGCGGGGGAAACTTTGAATGTCTAGGGTGTGGTTTATCATGGCTTTTCTCAGATCAAACCATTGCTCCTTTAAGGGAAAGGGGGCCTTTGTTTGCTAACATGAACTAAAGGGGCGCAAAGGAAAGCATGAGAATAAAATGGGAGCTAGGGGCAGGTACACAGGCTGCAGGAAGACTTAAGTTACTTGGAGAACATTTGCCACCACTTCTGCATTTATCCAGGTTTCTTCTGCTCAAGAGAAAATGACACGTTTCACCTTCCCCTTCCTGTTTCTCAGCCTGGAAGTTCAGGTGAGCATCATGTGTTCACCATCTTCCGGCTGCAAAACATGGGTTTTCCTCAGTGGAAAGATGAGGAGAGGAAGGGTGAGCTAATGTCTCACTGATCACATGCTTAACATACAGGCATGAAAATATTACTAAAATATCTGTATCTCCTCACTGTTAACTCTTTCATTCCAGAAAGCAATTTTCTTTTCTTTAGTATTATCAAATTTCTTTTTAATTGGTTATTTTATTTGTTTACATTTTAAATGTTATCCCCCCTTCCAAGTTTCCCCTCCACAAACTCCCTATCCCATACCCCCTCCCACTGCTTCTTTGAGGGTGCTCCCACTCCCTCCTCACCACCCTAGCATTCCCCTACCACTGGAGCATCAAGTCTTCACAGAACCAAGGGCCTCCCCTCCCACTGATGCCCGACAAGGCCATCTTCTGCTATATATACAGCTGGAGCCATGGGTCCCTCCATGTGTACTCTTTGGTTGGTGGTTTAGTCCCTGGGATCTCTGGTGGGGGGGGGGTCTTGTTGGTTGATATTATTGTTCTTCCTATGAGATTGCAAACCCTTCAGCTTCTGGTAGCAATTTTCAAAGAGTATATCCACAAGGTATAAAGCAGTAGCCACCCAAAGTATTCCTAGCTTTGGGGATAATGTGAATTCATTTGAAGAATGTCACAGGTATTCCAGTGGAGATGGAGTAATTCTCTGGACAGGAAGAGATAGGAATAATTTTTATAAAGAGAATTGAGGATAAGGATATCTTGGTCTTTCCTTGACTTTGATCTGTGTGGCAAGACCTCGGATAGAAACAGCTGTTCTGCCTACCAATCCCTAAACACAGGGTTCTGGTGCCCCAGCTTGCCCAAACTTCACCTCCTCTTACCAGATCAGTTAAGAAGCCACTGCATTGCCATAGCTTTGGGGGACACTCAGACCAGGGTGACCAACCAGCTTCCTTTTAATCTTCTCTGTTCTGGGAGTCCATTGGCTCCATCTCGAACAATAAAATGAGTTAAGGAATAATGCATTTCCAAGGTTATGTCACAGTTCAGCTGACAAAATAAAATGAAGATAGGATAGTTTATTCGCAGCTGAATTTGTAGCTAGAACACAATACTTCACACCGAGCTTGCTTTATTTAATTCTCACAGTTCATACCCTTAGGGTTTCTATAGCCCCTTTCCTCCTGAACGTCTACCATAGTTACCTGTGAGTTCTGTTGGGTATCCAGACACTCAGAGTGAGTTGATTTGTAATCTGTAGTGCATGATACCTCACTGTTGACCCACATTGGACGTCTTTCATGTAGCTACCAGCTTTCTGGGTATTTTAAGGATAAACACATGGGACTGGGGAGAAAGATCAGTTGACAGAGTGCTTGTCATGCACATATGAGATCCTGCCATCTATTCCCAAAGCTGATATAAAATGTGAGGCTTTGTATTCACAACTGTAATCCTAACACTAGGGAGACAGACAGGCAGGTCCTTGGTGTGCACTGGCAAACCCGTCTAGACTAATGGGCCAGTGAAAGACCCTGCTGCAGAAACTAAGAAGGGTATCTCTAAAGGAAGGACTCCGGAAGTTGATATGTAGCATGTACATGAACATGCACACACACACACACACACACACACATACACACACACATACACACACACACACACTCATATCAGCACATAAAAATCCATCCCTCAAATAACAGTCATGACCTAAATACATACCCATTTACCCTTACTACATAAACCCAAGATAATGATCACCTCAAGCTCAATTTCAGTTGTCTTTTTTTCCTTTTTGTATGGTCTTATTAGATATATTTGTATGTTCAGAGTACTGTTTTAATTTTTATTGTTTTCGCATTGTAGAATTTTTATCATGTAGTATGTGTATTATGAAGCTGGCTTTTCTGCTTAGTGAGTAATCATTATGTTGCACCCATAGCACTGGGTGGGGAGGCGTTCGTTCAACAGCTATACAATATTCTATTGTGTGGCCATACCCTCAGTATTCATTGCCTCTCCGATGGACATTTGGCTTGCTTCCAGGTTTGCTATTGTAAACACTGACTTTCTTGTGTATATTCCCCATTGAACATTAGGCGCTATACCCCTGTTTCCCACCACTCCACACCCTCGCCCATGTGCTGCGGCTTTCAGAGGAACATGACTAACACATAGACCTTGGCTGCAATTCAGGACAGTTCCATAGAGCCCAGAGAGGACCTCCCCTGCAGACACCATATGGAAAAGTGATACAACCCTCTGACAGGAAAGGGAAACCACCTCAAAGTGGAGAGAAAACAATGGTTACTATAGGCAAACATAAATGTTGATTCCATCCTGAAGAAGTCCATGCCTGTTTGATATGTAAGGCACGGGACCAAGAAAGAGCAAAACCTATTACAAAGTCAGTGGACCAACAGCCATGTGACTTAAGGAACTCAGAAAGTAGAAACTGGGGCCACCTCAGAGATGAGGAATTGTCAGGGTGACCCCAGGCATTAGGAGACTTGACCCACCCATAACTAGTCTAAGTCTAACATCTCTAAACTTTGGTTTGGTTGGCTAGGAGAAGAAAACAATTTCAGTATTGTCCTTGATAAATTTCTATCGGTTATGTTAACATTATAATAAGGCTATCCAGAGTGTATTTCAGATAAAAGCAAAAGATACCACCATATTACAAATATACATACAGTTTAAGTCCAGTCACTAGGGTGAGATCTAGACAATCAAGAAATGATGAAAGGGAAAATAACCTACCCTACTCAGTTCAACCTCTGGACACACATGTTTCAGGAGATGAGCACAATACAGACAAATAATTTATCCCTACGACCTGCTCAGGACAAATGGCTTTGGTTGACAGGTGATAACTAGCCAGGCTTGGTCAGCCATTGACTCAACTTAATAAAGGAGAACAGAACTTTCTCTTCCCTCAGTAAGCCAAACAGTGCCAACAAACAGTTATGTGTTTCAGTGTTTGGAAACACTACCTAAGACCACATTACTCTTGCACCCTGTTTACTGTACCTAGATTTACTCATTCCCTTCTTAGGCCCTGCTTTGCCCTCATAATGAATACACTGTCAATTCTTGCTTTATGCCCCGTTGCTGTGAATATATGTCTAGACAGTTGTTATTACTTAATTCAGTCTCACTAACGTGTATAACTTCTCCAAAAGAAGCTTAAGTCTAATTATGGTAAAGTTTCTATTTTACCACTGTGTTTGATAATACCACCAATAATTGGAAAATTGTGAGCCATAATTATAGTACACATGTATAATAGCATATAAATTTAACATGACATGTATCTGTGCAATTTTCTTAACCTGCTAATAATAAGGCAAAGAAGAACTAAGTTTCTTTGTTGAGTTTTCACTGCTTATCCTGTAAGTGGGTAAAATTACTCCACAATATTGGTAGTAGCTTAAAAGATAATGGCAAATTACCTACCCTATAATAAATGTTCTGCTCATTATTTCCAGTGTTCGACAATATCAAGTGCAGTATTTTAACAATCAAGGATAGAGACAAAGATAGTTCCTACACTAGACAAAAAAAAATCCCTTGAATTGGGCAGTTTATATTCAAAGTATAAAAAAGTTGAATGAAACCAGAGGTCAGTCAATTAGGTGTGAGTAATTTGTGGAAACCGAGTTTTGAATCTCCGCGGTTGTGGAGAGCAGGCTTATTACGATTAAGGATGTGCTGCGTACTGGTGTGTATGGTACTCAATGAAATCTCATACTGAGGCTGCAAAGGCTTCAGACCAGAGGCTTTCTTCATCCAGAGCGATTGGGAAAGTCTGAGAGCACTTGTCTGCTTCCTCTTCACAGGGAAATTTCACTCTTCTACTCAGTCTATACAATGCGGCGTGATAGGGTGGAGGAAATTGGGTTTTGTGCTCACAGTGAAGCTATTTCCCTTTGTCTAGACGTAAGAATGGGAACTGTGCACAAGAAAAGAGCAGAGAAACCCCAAACAAACAAAAATCAAAACAAAACAAAAAACCACCGCCACCAACAACATCAACAACAAAACTCCGAAGCTAATGACTATCAAACATGAAACGGAAAATCCCTAAGCTTTAACCCCAATTCCCAAATTCTGGCCTTTTGAGTTTTTTCCCTCATGAAAAGGAGAAATAAAATTCTGTCTTTCGCTGGATTCATCTAAATGAAACCCTTACTCGAGCTCCCTGCTTTTCTTTCTCTCATTGTAGCCAGCACCAGGAGAGCACCTGCTGACATGAGTTCTGGCAAAGATCAGGGTGGTCAAGGAAACCAAGCAAGAAAGTGACTCTGAGGGAAACAGGGAAACCCTTTCTCACCTCCCAGGGTGTGGGCAGCCCTGTATCAGCAGTAATAAAGCTACGGAATCCAAAGGCAGGAATGAATCCTTTGCCTTGAGTGAAATGTAGCTGATTTCCGATGACTAGGAGTTAATGTGTATTAAGCTACTGTGCTCTGAAAATGTTGTCATTTCAGAGAATGGAGCAGCCACAGGAAGCAGACCACACAGAGTGCTCCAAAAACAGAAGACTATAGACACAGTCCCTGCCAAGATTGAGGGGAAAATGCCTAGGGAAGGTCAATTTGATTTAGGGGGATTTATTTATATTTTTTCATTTTCCCCCTTCTTTTGAAAGCTCTATTTAACTTCACATGGCTGAGTGGAGAACAAAGGAAAACAACGTATTTGGTTTTATTTTCCCAGGATGTGAAATGCTTTAGCACACAGAACTTCCAACAGATTTAATCGGCCATTTGAATGATTGCCCATACTGAAACCATGCATCTCAATATAAATTAGTAAAAATATTTTGATACACCCTTGATAGCTATCTTCTAAACTAAATTACACGAGGAACCACCGCAGGCTGTTGGCAAGATCCTAAGATGACTACAAGAAAAGAGAGGGGGCAAAAATGTATACTTGACGACATCTTCTTTCCCTCCCATCCTGCTCATTTGTATAAATCCCAGAAGAGAGAGAAAGTGTGAGAATATGACTCATAGGAACCAGACAGTTATGAGTAAAATTGAGTGTGTGTGGACTGTGTTTGACCACATGGACCGTCCAGTGATAGAGTACTACCATTGGATGGAAGTAGATGAGGGAGATAACAACTATGTGTAGTCTGGTGAAAGGGTAGGCATCATGAGTCAAAGCTTTCTATTCTAGTTCACACCGCTTTTGGTACAGAACTGTGTTCTCAAGAAATAGTAGCTTATAATCAACTAAATCATCTCTTGTCTCATTTCTTCTTCCAAATCAGGTCCCCGGAATTAAGTTATAAAAGATTCAATCAACAGTATCATTTTCCCAACTTGTGTGTTAAGTGGAAACAGTTCCTAATGCATCCATCACACAAGCTTTAATTCAGAAGGAATTTAAAGATCACGTCCCCCCAAGCCCCAACACTGACTTCAGTGTTTTCTGTTATTATTGAGAACAAGCCCTCCCACCCCCACCCAGGCCACAAGATCCTCCAAGTACATACTCTGTCAAAGGATTAGCTGACAGGCATATACCCAGTAACCGTTCAGTCCTCAAAGCCAATAAGATAGGATCTTGGAGGCTTCTTCCAAAGGCACTCTGATAGTTTTGGACACTGCTTAATCCACTGTGTGACAGAGAGCAAGCTTTAGCCATTCCAATTAAGTCAGATAAACTGCTTTCCCATGGGTGAGCCTTGACACAGGCTCCTGGCTTCAGGATTTCTTGTCCTATCAAAAGTATAGAATTTGCACTTGGGAAATGACTTAGTGGGTAAGAGCACTTGCTAAGGAAGCATGCAGACCTGAGTTTGAATCCCCAGTACCTACCCAAAGAGCTGAGCATGTCCATGTACACACCCACAACTCCAGCCTTAGGGGAAGTGGGACAGAGGCTTACATACATGTTCTTTTATATCATACATTTACACCCAAAGCAGAAGAATTGCTGGATTTGCTGGCCAGTGGCCTAGCTCCAGGTTAGTGAGAAACCCATTGTATGAGAACAAGGCAGAGACTAATAGAGCAGGGTAACTGATACCCTTCTCTGGCTACCACACACACCTGTTTACACATGCACATAATCACAGACACATGCATGTACACACATGAAAATGAAAAGGACATGGGTCTGCTGTCCCTGCCTC